>NC_138369.1:117740208-117766914 GCF_054177405.1 Leptonychotes weddellii | reverse complement strand
CTCTCCCATTCCCCCTGCTTGTGTTCCCTCTCTCGCTGTGTCTCTATCTGTCAAATAAATAAATAAAATCTTTAAAAAAAAAAAAAACTTATCACAGAGTCTTCACTCAAAATTTTTTTTTTTAAGATTTTATTTATTTATTTGATAGAGAGAGAGAGACAGCGAGAGAGGGAACACAAGCAGGGGGAGTGGGAGGAGGAGAAGCAGGCTTCCCACTGAGCAGGGAGCCCGATGTGGGCCTCAATCCCAGGACCCTGGGATCATGACCTGAGCCAGAGGCAGACGCATAACGACTGAGCCACCCAGGCGCCCTTCACTCAAATTTTAACCGGTGTTATTCACAATGGTGACAATAAATGAGATTGCCCCTTCCCAGTAAACCTCTCTCACTGAGCTCAAATGATCCTTTTTTGTCTATTTCTCAGAGCTCAGATCTACCACAAATAGAAAGAGAGAGCAAGCAAGTTAAGCTTGGACAGCCCTACTCATCAAAGAAACAGAGCTGAAACCTCAGCTCTGGGGGATGGGAGACAGGTGGGTACAGAGGAAGGGGTGGAGGGTTTGGGAACTTCAAGCAGATTGACACTGAACCCAAAGCGCAAGGGAGATTACGTGCTACACATTATGCAGTTTATAGTATCTGCTTTCTCCTTTGATACCCACAAAGTGATTCTCTGCCAGGCATTTTTTGCAGGTTGGAGAGTGAGAAAGATCTACCATGCCAGATTCTTGAAAACAAAGTGAAAATCCTTTGTGTACCCATCAGCGTTGCCAAAAGGGGCTAAGGACTCCTAACAGCTAGCTGTGGTATGTCAGCTCTTATGGTGTGTCCATGGGAATGGACCTGTTGCACAAGTCCCATCCCCCCATTCAACCGATTGGGTGCTGGACACAGTGGCTCCTCGTCACCAGCATCTAAGAGCTCAGCAGTATCTCATCAGAGGGGCCCTAATTCCCCAAGGGACCTAAACATCCTCCTTAGCAAAGGACCAGGTCCAGAGCATAGTTCCTTCCATGTCATTGCAAATGGCAAGATTTCATTCTTTTTGATGGCTGAGTGGTATTCCATTGTGTATATATACCACATCTTCTTTATCCATTCATCTGTCAGTGGACATCTGGGCTCTTTCCACAGTTTGGCTATTGTGGACGTTGCTTCTATAAACATTGGGATGCAGGTGCCCTTCGGGTCACTATGTTTGTATCCTTTGGATAAATACCTAGTAGTACAATTGCTGGGTCGTAGGGTAGCTCTATTTTTAACTTTTTGTGGAACCTCCATACTGTTTTCCAGAGTGGCTGCGCCAGCTTGCATTCCTACCAACAGCATAAGAGGGTTCCCCTTTCTCCGCATCCTCTCCAACACCTGTTGTTTCCTGATGTTAATTTTAGCCTTTCTGACCAGTGTGAGATGGTATCTCATTGTGGTTTTGATTTGTATTTCCCTGATGAGAAGTGATGTTGAGCACTTTTTCATGTGTCTGTTGGCCATTTGTATGTCTTCTTTGGAGAAATGTCTGTTCATGTCTTCTGCCCATTTCTTGACTGGATTTTTTGTTATTTTGGGTGTTGGGTTTGATAAGTTTTTCATAGATTTAGATACTGTCCCTTATCTGATATGTCATTTGCAAATATATTCTTCCAGTCTGTAGATTGCCTCTTTGTTCTGTTGACTGTTTCCTTTGCTGTGCAGAAGCTTTTTATCTTGATGAAGTCCCAGTAGTTTATTTTTGCTTTTGTTTTAACGAAGTGATTTGTTCTGCAACTTGGTTTTTCATTGATGGTGAGGACCAGGAGTTGACAAGCTGTGGCCCCCAGACCAAATTCAGGCTGCCACCAAAAAATGTACAGTCTGCAGCCTAAGAATGGCTTTTACTTTTTTGAATGGCTGGTGGGGGATGGAGGAAATTGTGTGGAGTCTGGAAATCATATGAAATTCAAATTTCAGTGTCCATAAATGAAGTTTTCTGGAAGGTGGCCACACTCTCTTGTGTATGTGTTGGTCTATGGCTGCTTCTGTGCTACAATGACAGAATTGAGTGTCAACTACACAGAGCCATGAAGCCTAAAATTTTTACCATCTGGCTCTTTACATAAACAAGCTTGCCAACCCCCTTTATAGAATAAACTTCAGTCCTACTACCATTCAAATTATGCCAAATTCTGAACTTGTGAGTCGAAAAAGAAATGCTTTGTTCTAGTTTAAATAAAAGACAATTTCGGAGTGCCTGGCTGGCTCAGTCCGTGGAGTGTGTGACTCTTGATCTCGGGCTTGTGAGTTCAAGCCCCACATTGGGTGTAGAGATTACTTAAAAAGAAAAAGACAATTTTATTTCTATTCTCCTATTTCCATTTCTATTCCAAAACTCTACAGAAAAAGCAGGCACAATTGTCTAGATAAGACATTTGGTATCAGTAGCATAAATTATATAAAATTTGGAATCTCAAGGAAACTAAACATCTGTCTGTGCTTTTGTTTACATGAGTTCACCTAACAAATGCTTTTCCTTTATCCTAACCGTGGACATAAGCTCAGGCCCAGGAAATATTTGGCTAATAGAAGGAAACCTGGATACGAGCTCCGGACTCTGTCCTGTTATGTCATTAAGGTGAACTCACAGCGGGGCACCTGGGTGACTCAGTCGGTTAAGTGTCTGCCTTCAGCTCCGGTCATGATCCCAGCGTCCTGGGATGGAGCCCTGAGTTGGGCTCCCTACTCAGTGGGGAGCCCGCTTCTCCCTCTCCCTCTGCCACTCTCCCTGTTCATTCTCTCCCCCTCTCTCTCTCAAATAAATAAATTTTAAAAATCTTTAAAAAGGTGAACTCACAGTAAATGTGAGCACTCTGCCATGAAAAGCCTCACTTTTGGCATTACCCTAGACAGTACTAGTTCTTGGGGAGTAGGAATGGCCCTTCCTATCAGGGCTGGCTTCATGAGCACGTGACTTGTGCAGTCAGCCGGGCCCATGCTTGGTTTAAGCTTTGCTGTCACCTCTTGAAATTCTTCAATGATTTTTGAACAAGAAATCCTACATTTGGGGGACGCCTGGGTGGCTCAGTCGGTTAAATGTCTGCCTTCAGCTCAGGTCATGATGCCAGAGTCCCGGGATCGAGTCCCGCATCGGGCTCCTTGCTCCGCGGGGAGCCTGCTTCTCCCTCTCCCACTCCCCCTGCTTATGTTCCCTCTCACTCTCTCTCTGTGGCAAATAAATAAAAAAAGTCTTTAAAAAAAAGAAAAGAGGGCGCCTGGGTGGCTCAGTTGGTTAAGCGACTGCCTTCGGCTCAGGTCATGATCCTGGAGTCCCGGGATCGAGTCCCACGTCGGGCTCCCTGCTCAGCAGGGAGTCTGCCTCTCTCTCTGACCCTCCCCCCTCTCATGCTCTCTATCTCATTCTCTCTCTCAAATAAATAAATAAAATCTTTAAAAAAATAAAAAAGAAAAAAAAGAAAAGAAAAGAAATCCTACATTTGGGTTTTATAGCAGACCCCACAAATTGTGTAGCTGGTCCTGTTTCCAGTAGATGGTTAAATACAGACAACTGCATTTTGGGGAATGTGAGAGAAAGTTCTTGCACAACGAATTTTTTGTCCATACCCACATATCCCATGGAGGAAAATGTAGGGCAGGATCCTGTAGACCAGATTTTGCTTTGTGTCACCTACAAACAATGTGAATTAGAGGTAGATGCCTAATTCCTCTGAGCCTCTTTGTTCTCAGCTGCAAAATGGGATGATAATATTTATTCTATTTTATTTCTAGTAAACTGTGAAGCCTTTGTAGAAATACAAAGCCTTTCCTTATGTGAGGATAGATCGAGGAGATGCCACAGGAAGGGGAAGATTCCAGGACGTACCCAATGTTGCTCAGAGCTGGCCTTATCACTGTTCTCCTGCTGTTCCTTAAAGGAATCTCATGCTGCAACCCATGCAATTTCAAAAAACCAACTCATGCTCATGTCACTGTCCTGCTTAAATCCCATCAGTGGATCCTGTATGCTCTTAGGATAGGGCAGGGGTCTTGTATCAGTGACCTGGGGCCCTGAAGTCCAGGTCTCTTATATACTAAAAAGGACCCCAAATAAAGAATAACCTGAATAAATGGTTTGTGAAAATGACCGAAGAAGGGCCTGGGTCACAGATGTTCTCTCTAAATCAAATGGATGGTCCAAGCATATTGTTCACCCTGCCTTTGAGACCCAAGAAGGAAGGAACCGGGTCTTATTCTTCATCTAGGACCTAGAGCAATGCCTGGTCTGGAGTGGATATAAGAGAAGTTAAATGCTAGACGTGGAGGCAAGAAGCTTGGGGTCATATCTTCCCCTGCCACCTATTAGGGCTGGGACCTTGGGCAAGTCAGTGAGCCTCTAATTCTTCTCAGAGTTGCTGTGAGGATTACATAAGGCATGGCAAAGCAGTGTCTGCTCCAGTGCCTGGCACGAGGTAAGGAGCCAGTATGTGGTAGGTGCTATTCAACAAATTATAGGATCTAGAGTTGAGTGTATCAGTAGCAGTTACCTTACTAAAGCAGTTTGATTTTTAGAACCCTTATATTGTGTAGGGAATCATCATTTTACCTAAAAATAATACACAAATGTACTTGAATATAGTCAAGATTATTATTATTAAATTTCTTTATGACTAGACCTGGAACTTCTAAAGGTAATTCAATTTCAGATTCTGATTTTCGTTGCTCTATCATTTTTTTGCACCTCTTACTTGTGGATAGTTTTCTAATGAATGTTTACAAATAATAACTGTAAATCACCTACTTTTAAAAACCCCAAAACCTCCTTTTTCAACTTACCCTTCTATATCTCAATTCAATTCCTTTTAATGTTTCACACCCTTAGTCTCTCAGGAGGTTATAGGGCTGTTTTGTAATGGTTTGTTTTGTTTTTCCGAAAGGGCAATCCCTGAATAAAATGTGGAACACTGCTTAATATTTCTGAACACACCTCCTGGGGTCCTCTTCTAGAGAACACTCAGTGATTTCAGAGTAAACCATTTTTTTCCAGAATCCCTCATGGTGGCCCCATCTAACCATTTTGGAGACACGAACCCTTTAATCTATTTAAAGCAATTGATACCCTCCCCAGGAAAATGCATGAAAAATTTTGCATGCACTGTTTTTCCCAAAACCCAGAGAGTTTATGAGCCCCATGAAGTCCACCCATGGTAGATGAGTGGTCTCAGGGCACCTGGGTGGCTCAGTTGGTTAAGCAACCGACTCTTGGTTTCAACTCAGGTTGATCTCAGGGTCATGAGATCGAGCTTAGCTTGGAGTCTGCTTGGGACTCTCTCTCCCTCTGCCCCTCCCCTCTGCTCTCTCTAAAATAAATAAATAAATCTTTAAATGCTGAAGTTCTTCCTTTTTTTTTTTTTTTTAAGATTTTGTTTATTCATTTGAGATGCAGAGATACAGAGAGAGAGAGCATGAGCAGGGAGAGAGGCATAGGGAGAAGGAGAAGCAGGCTCCCTGCCAAGCCAGGAGCCCGATGTGGGGCTTGATCTGACCTGGGATCATGACCTGAGCCGAAGGCAGATGTTCAACCATCTGAGCCACCCAGGCGCCTGAAGTTCTTCCTTTAAAAAAAAAGATGAGTGGTCTCAGTTTGAATCTCTACCCTAAGATATTCATTACTAGTAAAAGCTTAATGTACACCCCTCCAACCTCTCCACCTTCCAGATGTATATGCATTTTAACAGGAAGAAACTTGGCCTAACTGAAGAGACTTTGGACTGGTGGAATTTGATTTTTAGGCTCTAGCAACAAGTATGCAGGAGAAAAATTGGGGACCAAGAGCAAGCCATTACTTATTATTTATTTATTGTGTGGTGTATTTACTTTTTTGAAGTTTTCAGACACAATTATGGTTCCATACCAACACACCCCCAAAGCCCCATATCAAGGATTGAATAGCTGGAATCCTGCCTAAACAAAGTTTGTAAACCAGAATCATAAATGTAAAAACGGATTGCCCAAAGGTTAACACACTGCTGTTTTACAGGATGAAAACTCGTATTATATCAATGAAGTGAGAGCCTATTTGACAGTCTCAAATCCAGGTAAGTTGTTAGAGAAGGTCATTCCACCAGCAATGACTCTGTGCCTCGGGTTAGCTCATTTTTTAGCCCATTGAATTTGCTCATCTTTGATGCTGCTTTGGAGAAACAGACTGAGAGAGGAACCAGGAGAATGCACTCTATCTTTGTATGCCTCCGTTTGCTCATCTGCTCATGAAGAGGCTGGACTCTTATGTCAGAGATCATTATCAGCAACTCTAGAGAGTTTCGTGACTTTGGGACAGATTTGCTAGTGACGATGCAGTCTCTTCCGTACTCCTAGAATCATGCATTCATTCTACAAAAATGTGGAGAGTGCTGGCTATGTGCCAAGCCTTGGAAGAGGCAGTAGAAATCCATATTATCCAAACATATGGTCCCTGCTGTCATGGAGCTTACATTCTAGAAGTGGGGAGAGGACCACAAACAGGCACATTAAATTATAATAGACAGTTAAGTAGTGTTAAGTTCTATGAGCAAACACAAGCAGGTTTGGGGGCCGGGGGAGGACTGGAAAGATATTTTTAGGTAGGGCCTTTGGAAAGCCCTTAGGGGAGGAAGGCCTCTCTGAAGAGGTGAAGTTTGAGCAGAGAGATAGCCCCATTTGGGGGCATCTGGGTCTGGGGATGCTTTTTTCAGGTGGCAGGAACAACAGATATACAAGTCCTTAGAAGCGAACATGTGTGTGATCGGGGAGCGGCTAGTGCCATGTGAGCCCGAGAGAGTGAGCAGAGCAGCAGATCAGGTCTGATGGCCATCCGGGCCAGAGCATGTAGGGCTTCTGGCTAAGGCAAGGTGAGGACTTTGGATTTGAGTTTAAAGTGTGAAAGGATGCCATTGGAGGGTTTGGTGTAGGGAAATGGTATATCAGATTTACACTGATAAAGATTCAGTTTGGTTGCTGTATAGAGAATGGTCCGCAGCGGGGCCAGTCGAGAGAACTCCTGTTAAGGTTTCCATCTAGGAAAGTAATGCTCCCAGTCAAGTTGGGGGAATTTCTCAGAGGGCTCAAATGTTTCTCTGGAAAGCCCAGCCTTTGATAACAAACCATTGCTGGGCACCTCCTCTCTGCCAGGTAGTGTATGGAGAGTTTTCATGTCTGTTTTCTCCTTCTTAAAATTCTTTCTTTTGACTAGCTTAAGCTTATCTTATTAAGGAACCTATACTAAAGAAACTTGCCAAGAAAGGAAAACGTGGAGAAATGTCTATTTAAAATACAAGATATATTTTATTGATACTGTTCAAGAGGATGCTGTTCATGATTATTGGTTAAAAGTAAGATGTCATAGTTGACAACTCATTTTCATATATAGTACCTCACTTAGACAAGTGTGCTCATAGGGGCTGGGGAATAAATATTGTGAATGCTATACATTAGCTAATGTTATCACAAGACATGGCCTAAATTTTAGCCAGGAGTAGGGTAGTAATGTCGCAAGAGGAGGGGAAGGGAAGGTCAGACCAGCTAAGTTAGAGGCTGAGAAAGGGGATGAGACAATTCTAGGTCCCAAAAATCCAGGCTCAGCAGTAGCAGTAGGAGCTATAGGAATCACGATGATGATAATTTGCACGTCAGTGGTGGCAAGGGCGGTATTCGTAACAGTAGTTAGTTGTAGTTACAGCGGTAATGACTGTTGTAATGTTAGTGGGAGTGATCGTAGTAGATCACCCTGGGATGTAACACACGATGTAGATGTAGTGGTGTAGATGGATAATTCAATGCATCATGTAGGACATTTGCACGTACATATGCAAGAGTCTACAGTAAATAGTACAGTGATGGGTGGGAAACACAATAATGTATTGGTTAAGATAGCAGGCTCTAGGGCGCCTGGGTGGCTCAGTCGGTTAAGCGACTGCCTTCGGCTCAGGTCATGATCCCGGAGTCCCGGGATCGAGTCCCGCATCGGGCTCCCTGCTCGGCGGGGAGTCTACTTCTCCCTCTGACCCTCTTCCCTCTCATGCTCTCTGTCTCTCATTCTCTCTGTCTCAAATAAAAAAAAAAAAAATCTTTAAAAAAAAGATAGCAGGCTCTAGAGTCAGACTGCTTGAGTCCCAGTACCACTTACTAGCTGTAGGCTCTTAGGCAGATGTTTTCAATTCTCTGACTCTCCATTTCCTTGTCTGTAAAATGGAAACAGCAGAACAGATCTCAAAAGATTATATGAGAATTAAACAGAACAGGGGCGCCTGGGTGGCTCAGTTAGTTAAGTGTCTGCCTTCAGCTCAGGTCATGATCACAGGGTCCTGGATTGGAGTCCCACATCGGGCTCCCTGCTCAGTGGGGAGTCTGCTTCTCCCTCTGACCTTCCACCTTCTTGTGCTCTCTCTCTCTCCAATAAAAAAAAAAAAAAAAAAAAAGAATTAAACAGGACAGTGCTTACAGAGTACTTGCGTGGTTCCTGGCACATAGCAAGCAGACACTTAACGTGAGAGGGAGGCTACCTTAGATACAAGCAAACACACCCACAGAGACAGGAAAGGAGGGAGACTTTCAAGCTCCCTCATTAATAGCCCCTGGGTATTCCTTTCAGGCACAACTTTGGTGAATTCATGAAGGTCCATAGTCTGGTCCTCAATCTCGGGAGCTGTCAGCACTCCCTTACATATTGTCTGTCTCTTCAAGGAGACATTTAAACCAAGGTCATGAAACTGATGTATAAAATCAAAATGTAAATGTGTGCATTTATCATGCAACTATTTTTTATGGTAACTGCCAAGGGGACTAGACAGTTGGGTCGTCTGGCCAGTGAACTTTCTCCCATCCAAGAAGCCAAAGTATAATCAGAAGGGTGTGGGGTGAATGTAGAATTAGAGCAAATGGAGTTAATTATATGATTAAAATGTTTAACCCCATCTGCCTTGAAGCATATGCTTCCTTGAAAAGAGTGAACCTGTCATAAAATAGCGCCAGTCCTCGAGCAGGTCTTTCTCTCCCCAACAGCACTCAGGTGGACAGAGATGGCCTTCCCTTCTCTGTGTCCCTACGGATGCATGTAACAACCCTTCCTAATGATGGGATCAGCCTGTCCTTTTGCTATATCAATACAGTCTGGTAACATGCAGATGTTCCACTTGGTGGCTGCGTATGTCTATTCTGATTCAATAAGAGTTCATGTGACTGTCACAGAGAGCAATCTTACTTCTCTTATTTCTGAGGTTTTTGTGGGCACGTCTCTGTAGTCCACAAGCCCTGACAATTGTACCCACCAACTCTGCCCCCAATGACTCAAGACAACTGAAGAAAAAGTTCCTAAAAGTTCTCATTTCAATGTTATCACATTCTAATTTATGTGAGTTTGCCCCCATATACTACATAATACCATAAAGAAGTCCCTAAAGAGCACCAGAGTGGGTCTTCATGAAGAGAAGGCAGAACCCCTGAAAGCCATATCTCAACGAAGGCCATTTAACTGCACATGGGCCACCCGGTAACAGTTGATACTCAATGGCTATATGCCAACAAGTGTCTATATTACATCCTTGTATTTTCAGAGAAAATTTACCAAGGAATGAAAAGTTCTGTGGTGATGTTTGAGACTGTGGTTGGGCATTCCTTCAAATGTGTGAGTGAACAGAGCATCCAGCTGTCAACCAACCTTCAACTGAAAACAATGAATGTCCAATATCAAGTCTTTGATTTCGAAGATGACCACTTTGGAAATGGTAAGTCAAGTCTTCATCATGTTGCAAACAAAAGCTTCAGAGACCCAAGGGTAGTTTCAAGTTGTTTTGTATATGTGCAGCTGTCAAAAGGGACAAGAATCACATGAGCTTCCTACAACAGTATGGTTCCACAAAGTTTTTAGGGCCAAGTTTCTCTGGCCAACTTTCCCTCCTGCCATTCCTTTGAGTCAATACCAACCTCATTATCGGACACTAACCCGTTCATGTCCACTACTCTCCCACAGCAGGATACATTCTCCTTGTATGTAATATTCTGACTCCTCAGGTATATTTGGAGACTTTAAAGATCCTGAATAGTAGTAATATCTAAAATTCAAGATTTCAGAATAGACTTTTTCCCACTTGCAGAGGGAAAAAAGAAAGTTGCAATAATTCAAGACAGAAATATACTCTGTTGGGCCCCCTGTTCTCGATTATGAGCTCAATTCCCCTGGCTAGAGCTTCCTTGTAGTTGGTGTTAGTTTCTATGCAACTTCTGCTTTGAGTTCTAACCACCGCAGAGGGAAGCAGGTCCTAGGCAGAAGGCCAGGGATAGACCAGGGTGACTTTCTGAAAAAGCCCTTTTTTCCCTTCTGGGAAAACGGGTTATAAAGATTCCTACATATGTCCAGGAATTGAATTTCAGTTTCTAAAACATTCCTCTCATAATAACTAAGAACATTATGTATACCTCTCAATTTTTATAAATAGATTTAGCTAGAAGTTTAGCTGTAAATTAAATTTCTGTAATGTGAACCCAACTTTTCTTTGAGTTCCATTATAAAGTCGAAGATGTGCCTACAAAAACCTGATATACTTGCTGGGAAGCATTGAGCAGAGGAAGGATTAAAGTGTTGCGGGCCTCGGATCCCCTGATTTCTGTAGGTTTTGTCTGAGTCTTCAAATCTCTGCCTCCGTTTTGGACCTTTACCACAGTGCTAAGACAAAAATACTAAAATTTCTTAGTAGGTATGGCCCCCACTTTGTCATCTGGTCTCAAAACTTCCAATTTGGGGAAACTTAAAAATTCATGATGAAGGTTTGAAAAGCATCTGTAATTCATCATGTGATCTAAAAAAATAAGGTATACACTTGCTCTTCCTCCCCCTCTGAACCTCTGTGAAACAGGAAGTGAGCAGGTGGGAAACCTTGTAGTGGCAGAGGTGAGAAATAAAACCTTTCAGCAACATACACCTGGCCTCTCTTAGCAGTGCCCATAGGGAGATGTAGAAAATTTATCTTTTCATTTTTTCCCTGCCCTTCCTCCCCTTTTCATATAATTATCAAACTTCCACACTCTCAACCCATTTCAGGGAGCTAAAATCCCAGAGCCTGTAAAATGTTTCTCCAGTACCAGCAGCAACCTTTAAGAAGCAGAGTCTGGCTAGAAAACTTTGGCCATGCAATTTGGCGCAAGTCTCTGTTGCCAGAGTTGGGAAAACATGGCCCCAGAACTTCCACGGGCTTACAGTTCTGATCCTGACTCTCTAGACCAAACTGATGTTTTCCAAAGTTGGATCTGCCGCCCAGCTACAACAGAATCATCTGGGCCTCACCTCCAATGCACTGAATCGTAATTTCCTGGGTGCGGGGACAGGGTATCTGCAATTTAAGATAGTCCCTTAAGTGATCACAAGCACTGCACACTTCAGATCATCGCACTGACCTTCCCTCGTTTTCACCCATCCGTGTGTCTGAGGCAGCCGGTGGGAAGCCCAGCAGCTCCACTCCACCTCTCGCTGGGTTTCCCTCCCTGCGCGGCTGAGGCAGGCAGGCAGAATCACTTCCCAGCATTGCGGCCAGCTTGTTAACACCTGTTACTCTGACTTCAATTGCAGCGGATGAATGCTTCGCTGACAGAAACAGGAGAGAAACCCCTGTGGCCGTGGGCCTGAGTATTGCAGTACTGCTTGTCGTTTTGCTAACAGCATGTCTGGTGGCCAACAAGAGGCCCAGTACAGGATATGAACGCATGTAAAGCCCCACCTTCTTCAAAATGTGCCAGGTTAAGGCCTTGGGAATTCTGGCTTCATATTCAGCCTGAAGTGAAGGGATCAGTTTTTCTAGTTGCCTATCCCACCCTCCCAATCCGATTAGGAAACCTGGCTTTCTACCGAGGGGCCAACGGAAGGCTACCGAAAAGGTAGCCCCCACTGCACTTTCTCCTGTTGGTACAGGGAGACTGTGACGTATGGGCTTGAATTCCACTCTCCACACCTGATAATACAGGGCTGGCTTCGAGAATTAGGGACAAGAGGCGGGGACATGAGGAAGGTGCTTGGGAGAAGGAGAAAGCAAATACCTAAAGGGAGAATTGTAAGAAAGACATTTTCAAACTGCACTGATTTTTCTTACACACTTTTAAGAGTCTCAATATCTAGTTTTTAAAAAAATTTTAGTTTTAAAAAAACAATCCATTTCGAAATAGATTCTAAAGTGATTTTAAACTCTCGGATTTTGCCCAATTCCTGATTTACTTGAATTACAGAATGGTGTTAATAGACTAATATTTTTAAAAAGACATTATATGCTATTATAATGTATTACCAGTAAAAAAAAAAAAAAACTAGATAACTTCCCAACATTTCATTTTTTAAAATGTAAAGCACACACCAAAGATCTTGGCAAACAAAAGAGGCTCCATAAATGTTAGTTCTCCAATTTCTTCACCTTCATTTGTTCTCTGTCTCCTTAACATTTTTTTTCTGCTTTGTCTCTGTTTTTCTTTGATCCTTAGTCTATCCTTATAAATTCGTTAATTTGGGCCATTGTGGGGAAGGGATGAAGGCAAAGCATCAGAACAATCAGGAATCGCAAACAGAACATGTAGATCTACCCCAGATTATTACCACTTTCCTCTTAAGCAAACATTACAAAAAAATCATAAACCAGGAGATTCTTGATTGGGAAAGAGTGGTACGTAGAGGAAAAATTCTATCAAATATGGCTTGGAATGTTATTCATGCTTTTCTATTACATTGTTTAAAGAGGAGAATTGAGACACCTGGATGGCTCAGTCTGTTGAGCCCGTGACTCTGGATCTCACCTCAGATCTTGACCTCAGGGTCCTGAGTTCAAGCCCGGCCTTGGACTCCTCAGTGGGTGCGGAGCCTACATTAAAAAAAAAAAGTAAATAGGAGAATTGAGGTTTTTATTTCGGAGAAAAGGGAGGGTAAAGGGCTTCTGGATGTTTTTAATTGTTTTTACTAACAGAAGTGTTCTTGTTTTTCTGTATTTGCCAGAGGTGCCATTCATTGTCTTTTGGTTTTTTGGTGTTTTGTTTTGTTTTTTTTTAACAGGAAGTTTATGAAACTTGGCAACAGCTCTATAACCACTGCTTATCTAGGGCATGTTCTGGCTTTCCCTGGAAGGATTTTAGCTCTCTCCACTTTCTCAGAAGTGAGGGGGTGGGGAGGGCACACAGCAGCTTCAAGAGAGCTTCAAGAGCCCCTAAGACGTTTGGAGTGTCAGGACATTCCTGTTTCCCCCTTACAACAGGAGATTTTGATGATAATCTAGGCTGTGAGGACCCGATGTTCCCCAGAGAGACTCAGGTTTGCCAGCGAGGGTTGGCTTTTGGAGAGATGCCATCTCTCTCCATCTCCAGCAGGCCCTCCAGTAGGCATTCACAAATACCCCGCTCCCCCTCCCGTTTCCAGCTCCGCCTGAAGTGTACTCAAGAGCTTCTATACCGCAGAGCATGAGTTGTTTATTCACAGTGCCACTGACCAGCCTGTAGAATGACTAAAGGAAGATTACTCTTCTAGTGTGGGGGAATTTCCATGGGAAAAGACGCGGAGTTAAAATCAAGAAGAGGGGGATAAGGCAGTTCACATAAGTTCAATTTTCCTTTCTACCATCCTCAGTGAGTTCTTTGGAGTGACAGCTGCTGCTTAGAGTCCTGTTATCTACCCCCACCCCTCACCCGTCCCCGCCGCCAATTATCTTTTAAATTACCGTGAATTAACATTCTAGTAAGCAAAAAGAGAAAAGGTTTCATTTGGAAGGCTAGTACCTAAAGCCCGGATGCGTTCCTGCCCCTCAGTTCTGCCCACTTTCTGCAGTGACTTCCGGGGAGGGTCCCGGATTGCGACTGTCACGAGCTGCTGGTCGGGAAGTAGCCTCCTCCGGCCCTGGGTTCCTCTGGTGCTGCCTCCGAGTCCTAGTCTCACGGCTGCAGTTTCAGGGGTCCCAGGCTTACTGCAGAGTGCTGCAGGTCGCTTTCTGGGGCCACCCCCACCCCCGGGCAGCCCTTCGGAGGGCCTCTGAGGCGGGCTGCGCTTGCCCCTTGCCTTTAGTGCACCTGCTGCTTGCCCGTCCAGCGGGTTTCAACTCCATTTTTCTCTTCTGCCGAGGGTAGAGCATCCTGAATTCACCCCTCCCTCTGCAACCCACCCAGAGATAATAGAAACCTTCACGAACGCCCACTTGGAGATAACCTATCCATTGTTAATTCTGATGTATTTCCCTGGCATGAATATTGTTTTACAAAACTGGAGCATACAGAGTACACAATTTGGAATCCTTTGTTACCTGTGCATCATAAGCATTTCTCCATGCTATTAAAGGTGCAAAGTGTCATTATTACGGCTGCTATGAATACGCTATCAACATTATATAATAATTTACTTAATTATTGTGTTGTTGAGAGTTTTTATTGTTTTTAGGTTTTCACAAATATGTTGTGATTAAAGAATTACATATGAATTACAAAACAGACAAGACATTGATTAACAAATGTGTATAAATGTGTGCCTGAATTTTGGTTTTGCCTAATAGAGTAAACTGTTAAAATGGTTATAATTTATTCTGCAGTAGTGATTCTTAATTTTTAACTGATCTCAGACATGGTGGGAAGAAAGGCCCTAATTTACCCAAATGATATTAAAGGAAACAGAATGTCATGGATGAGATGCTCAAGAACGAGCAAGATGAGGGTTGCGCCTTGCTGGTTCATTCAGTGGAGCATGCAACTCTTGATCTTGGGTTTGTAAGTTCGAGCCCCACATTGGGTGTAGAGATTACTTAAAAATAAAATAAAAGTGTGAATTCCAGATAACCAGAGCTCATGGATGAAATGTTATAATGAAAGAGTGAGGTGAATGGGAGATTTCACTCCTGCAAGTGAACAAATTGAGTATCAAAGCAACACCCAATAATATATAGAAATAGTAAGAGGAAGAATTGATAGAGCTGAAAGGTGAATTATCTTCATAGAGAAATAAGCAGTTGATGCAGATAAAAATTAAGATTATGACATTATAGGGCAGCTGTTAGGTATGGAAGATATTCAGATCAGCTAACGTAAGGATAATTGGTGCCTCTGACGTAGAGAGTTCAAAAACAGAAGGAAGATAAATGTGATGGTTTCAGAGATTTTCCTTAAGACAAATAATTGAAGTTGCACATTGAAAGAGCATAGTGTGTACCAGGAAAAAAAACCGACACAGAAAGCTTAGCATTAAGACACATCCAAACTAAGCTATAGAACTTTAAAGATAAAGAACTCTTTAGACATATGAATTCTCCCTCCCCTCTCAAAAGAGCAAATCACCTATAAAGGGGAAAGTTAAAGTTGGCCTCAGATTTCTACAATAACATTTAAAGCCAGCAAATAATAGACCGATGTCTACAAAATCCTAAGGGATAGAAAGTGTGACCCCAAAATATTATTTATTAAGGTAATAGGCAGATAACCTCAAACATGAAATAATTCAAAGGATACAACACCCCAATGAGCTCTTCTTCAAGATAGTCCTTGACCATGAAATTGGGTAAGATCAGAGAGAAGCCACATTATAAACAAGGATATAAACAAATCTTTCTCAGAAATAGAGAAGCCACATTTAAAAAAGGCATTTTATCTATTTAAATAGTTAAATATAAAAAGCATTAAACAACTATGGGTCTGTAAATCTATCATACAGTTACACCTTCTTGTATATGAAATGATATATGTACATGGTTATTCATGACAGCATCATTTGTAATAGCAAAAGACTGAAAACGAAGTGTCCATCAGTCTGGGACAGATACATCCCACAACAGAATACAGTTATAAGTAAGATTGAGAACATACCTATTTATGTATGTATAGGAAAGTTACCCAAAATACATTGTTGGGGCGCCTGGGTGGCTCAGTTGGTTAAGCATCAGACTCTTGGTTTCAGCCCTGGTCATGATCTAAGGGTGGTGATTGAGCCCGGCCTGACTCCACCCTCAGCACAGAGTCTGTTCAAGATTCTCTCTCCCTCTCCCTCTTCCTCCCCCTCTGCCCCTCTCTCCACTTGCACTCTCTCTAAAATAAATAAAATCTTCAAAATGTATTGTTAAATGAAAAAAGCATAATGTACAATAATAGTGAGAGAAGGAGGGAAAAATATATTTTCATTTTGCTTATATCTGAAACATTGGAAATATATATAAAAAGCCAAATGGTTATGACAGGGGGCACTGAGATGGGACAAGGGTGAAAGTGGAACTTCCCAATGTACAGCATTTTGTAGTATTTTGACTTTGAATTGTGAATGTGTTATATATTTGAAACAAATTTTTTTAACCATAGGAATGACAGTTATCAAATAGAATTGAAATAATGTAAACCCAAACAATGATTAAAAAAATAACATATATATTCAAAATTTGAGTTGGGAAGAAGAGAGATAGAAGGGAAACTGCTCGTGCTCATCTTTCAAAACAGTATCAATAGATAATGTCTAAATTGGAAACAGAGTTTAGAAAACACAGAATGTCTGTCATTTACTTCATAACCCTCTTAATGCATTTCATAATCCTTTAGTGTGTATTTATAATCTCTTTTTTGAACCTTAAAGGGATCTTTTATGAAACAATACTTCTGTGACAAAGATACATTTATTTGAAGTTTGGTAGCTGTCCCAGTTTTGTTTTAGCTTTTTTTCTTCTATGAAATCAAGTTAAACGAAAATCAGCAATTTTGGTAAAATAGCACTTGCATGATCCTATATTAATACAAGTACTTGTGTTTATTTTTCTACCCATCTGTCCTTGTAGTTGTAAAGAAAGATGCCTGAAGTTATATTGGTTCATGTTTTAGCAAGGATAATTTCTGGGTGGGTGGTTTTCAGGTGATTGGTTTTGTAAGGGGCCCAAGGGAGGGTGGCCCAAAATGTACCACAACGGCATATTGATTATTTTGAATTGAAGCTTCTTGGGAAACAAGGACATTCTTAGATCCTCCTCTGTCACCCTGAAAGCAGGAAATAAATCTCCCATATGAAAGCTACCCTCCCTGTACTAAGAAGTAAAAAGACATCCTTATCACCCGAGAAAGGATCTTTAAAGCCAAGAAAGCTATAGAAACAAACCCTGTTACTTTTTACTGATCTGCCATCTCAACCTAAATTCCACTTAAGAATTTTTGTTAATTGAAACTCCCAACATCTGTTTTCTTTATCCTGTCAGTTCCTCGCAAATATGTTCTCTTTTGTCTAAAATGTATCAAAACTGCCTGCCTTGGTCATTTCTTTGGGTGTCAATTTCATCATTGGCCCTTTGTGCACACATAATAAAACTTAGGTTTTTTTCTCCTACTAATCAGTAATTCTTAAACCAGTTGGAAGAATTTTGGAGGAAAGAAGAAATTTCTTCCTCTCCTACAGTTTTTACTTTTTTGTGAGCTTTTGTAAATCATCGTAATTATCTATAACGAGAAAATACCATTTAAAAAAAATAGAATAATGTTTCTTTAAGCATACACATGAGCACGCATATGTACAGAAGAAGCAAATGCCTTCAAGGTTTGCGGTGATTCATTCAAGTGGAAGGACTGCGGTGATTAAATAATTATTTTCTTTGTGTACTTTTCTACATTTTAAAAACATGTAAGCAACGTGACATTAAATAGTATAAAACTATATGGAGAGTAAAAGTTGCTCTCTATGCCCACCCCACCCCTTCCCCAGCACCTTGCCTCTTTTCCCTTCAGGCACACATGAACCTTTGTTTGGGTTCACGCAACCCTCTGCAGATCTTAGCGAACCTCTCTGTCAGCACACTGAGATCTACCACATTCTTTGAAGTGTCTACTTTATATTCTATTGTATGGATATGCCATTTAAAATTCCGGATGGATATCAAGGTTGTCCACTTTGTTCTCATAAAATGAGATTATTGTAACATTTCTTTGTGTAATTACATGAACACATCGTTAGTGTAAGTTCCTGGTGGAATTACTTTAGGGTATGTGTTTTACATTTTGTTTTAATATTTTTGGATTTTTTTCAAATCGTTTTAATCAAATTAACTTCTTAATTTGTCAATGTTCTTTTTTATCTAAGAAATACACATTTATTGATATGTATATGTAATAGGGGCCCCTGGGTGGCTCAGTCAGTTAAGTGTCCAACTCTTGATTTCGGCTCAGGTCATGATCTCAGGGTCGTGGGATCGAGCCCTGTGTGGGGCTCTGTGCTCAGCGGGAAGTCTGCTTGAGATTCTCTCCCCCTCTGCCCTTCCCCCACCTCATGTGCGCGTGCTCTTTCTCTCTCTAAAATAAGTAAATAAATCTTTAAAATATATATAGTAACAAAATTGTATACTCCAAAAGGGCTTATCATGAAAAGCAACATTTCCCTGTCCTTCCTCTAAGAGACAAAGTACTTTTAACTAATTTTAATAATTTCTTATGGTAACTATCTCAAAAATTCTTTTTAAAAATGTTAAAAAGCTTTCTTACCTCTTAATATATCAGCTTTAAACTACTTATTATGGCAGATAAGGATTTCATTCTTACACCATTCCTTTTATGGTTATATCACTGTTTTTTGCTAAATTAATAAGGTATATAGTATTATAATTATGAAAATATTGTCCACTGCCATGTCAAATAGTGTAGGACAAGCACAGTTCCTGTCTTGTACAGATTTGTTGTTTCCTGGAGTCTCTATCATTCCCTTTCCCCTGGTCCTTCCTGATTCTTTTTTCTCTGACCTCAGGTGAAAATTGATCCTTGGTTCATTTTGATATTGGTTTATGCAAGGATCTCATGCATACATTCTCTTATTTATCCTTTTTCTTTTTCTTATAAAATAGTATTCAAATATTTGAAATTTTGATTAAAATTTTTCTTTGCATGTGGTTTAAAACTAAGATGATATGGAGCTTTACCTTACAAATCCTTGCCCTCACCTTGCCACCCATAGGCAATTACTTTTACTGGTTTATCATGCATTCTTATCCTTCCAGGTTTTCTTTAAGTAAATGCAAGCAAATATATCTTCACTTCTTCTTTATTTACACAAAACATTGTAGTACTATATTCATTTTTCTTTGCATTGCTTTTTCCCCCTTAACATATACTGGAGATTTTTCTTTTTTTTTTTAATTCGAATTGATGCGCAGTGTTACAGTAGTTTCAGGTGTACAACATAGTGATTCAACTTCTCTGTAGGTTATGTTATGCTCACCACAAGTGTAGCTCCCATCTGTCACCATACTATTATAATATCATTGACTCTATTCCCTGTGCTGTGCCTTTCAGCCCTGTGACTTATTCATTCCATACCTGGAAACCTGTATCTCCCACTCCTCTTCACCTGTTTTGCCCAGCCCCCCAGCCCCCTTCCCTCTGGCAACCATCAATTTGTTCTCCTTATTTATAGGTCTGATTCTGCTTTTTATTTGTTTATTCATTTGTTTTGTTTTGTTTTGTTTTAGATTCCACGTATGAATGAAAATCATATGGTATTTGTCTTTCTCAGTCTGACTTATTTCACTGAGCATAATACCCTCTAGGTCCATCCATGTTGTTGCAAACGGCAAGATCTCATCCTTTTTATGGCTGTATAATATTCCATCATGTGTGTATACCGCATCTTCTTTATCCATTCATCTATTGGCTCTTATCTATCCTTGAATAAGATATAGATATAGTTCTCTACTTATTTGTGTTCAGTCACATTCCCTTGTTTCCTCAGGGCTCTCCATCTTTCTCCAGTTGAGACTGATTATATTTTAAATGAACTGAATAAGCACTCTAATGAAATAAAGAAAAAAGTTTTGACAAATTTATAAACTTTCATTTTTAAGCTCTCATGAATATTTAGGTCTGTTTCCTAATATTTTTAGCTCATTAAAAGCAATAAAAAAGAACATTAAGTATAGCAAAAATGTTTTACATTTTTGAAAACATGGATAAACATCACATGTTTTCAAGAGATCATGTGTAATCTAACGACAGTCTCTTTTATGTAAACACGTTCTACTTTGCAGAGAACACACCTGGAAGAAAATGGGTCTAACAATTATTAAATAACTAATAATTGCTGAGAAGATAAGTTTATCTTATTTAATCCTTCAACGATTTTATATATTATTTGCTTACTTTATGAATGAGGAGATTGCAAGGTTCAATAACTCATCCCAGTTCACACAGTTAGGGGTGGAATTAAAAGTCAAGGTGCGTTGTGTGTCAACTATACTCCAATTAAAAAAAAAAAAACAGTCATATCCTTCCCACTCTAGTCTGCTTTCTGGTCTGTCCTCACCAAACGTTACCCGCTATATTGTATTTTCTCTCTCTCTCTCTCTTAGTGGACGAGTGTTCGTCTGACTACACAATTGTGCTTCCTGTGATTGGGGCCATTGTGCTTGGTCTCTGCGCTGTGGGTTTGATTGTCTATGGACTCCGCCTAAGACGCGAATCATCTGGATACCAGAGAATCTAATTGGTGCCCTGGGGAAAAGAAAACAATGGGGTTTAGAGAATCCTTTCATCGGTTCCAGGATGTTGGGGACGTCCCTTAGAATTAGTCCTTCCAGCGACATAAACCACTATCTTTCACAAAACCCAAGTCATTTCTGATTGAAGGTCAAGCAGCAAATCAATTTCTGCATATTTTTTGTTCATTTTATGAAAGGCCTAGTGAGCTGTTTCAGAGTAAATTCCTCTGTTTCACAGAGAAAATTTCCTTCAAAATATTTTAACCATTCTAAGTCAACATTTGAGATATGTTAAATTAACATAATATATGCCAAGTGGTATATGCTTCCAAACTATAAACTAAAATGTCAATTGTAATTAATGCTACCTATGTACATTGGGGATGTTATTTTATCCTTCATCTTTCCCATTAAAAAAATGCCTCAGCTTTGTCTATAAAATGGACTTCTAGTGCTTTTACTATCCATGTTTTCTATGATATACATATGTCTGATGACCTACTTGCCTCTTCTTCCACTTTAATTAAAAAAAAATCATCAAAAAACCCACCATATCACAGGTTGTCTAGGTTTGATGTGACACCAACAAGAGGAACAAATCAACTTATACTCTTGATGACTCCTCCTGCAGAATCACTAGAGACTAAGAATTCAATGGCTATGGACAACACAATTCACTAATCAGCAAGAAACAATAGCCCTTAATTTTTGTACACATCTATGCCAGACACTAGGCTAAGTTTAGATCCATCCCATATAATTCTCACAACTTATAGATGAATAAAGTCAGACTTGAGGAAATTAATCACCTCCATGTCAACCAGCTCGCAAGTGGCCGAGCCAGAATTTGACTGCCAGTTGGTCTGGTGGCAAGAGCTCTGGACTTGCCACGGCAGCGGGTGACACTAAGTGCTGCCTGAAGCCTCACACCAGCACAAGCTCCTTTTTCACAGAGAAAATGAATTTCTCCAGAATCATGAGAGATTAGGAGACGCGAAAGGAGGACTTGGTGGGGAGTGAAAGAGCTGATCTTTAGTAAAGTTCTCTGCCTCCTTGAAGGAGACTGAGGGGCTCTATAAAACAAGGGTTTCTCATTTGTATGGGATTGTGTGGCTCTAAAGTGGCTCTCGGTGGCTCTAAAGATGAAGGAATGGAGGAAACTTCTCAGGTCATTTTTTATTTCTTTGACAATAGAGAAATCTTCCAACCGCCAACCAACTTTTCTTTCTTGAATGTAGATCCCCCCCTTGTGGTAACTTGCTTCTTCTGCACTGTTATAGCCACCTTTTCTATTCTAAAATTCACTTTATTCTGTAGAGCAACCTGCCAAGAATCGTACTCCTGCCTGTTTTTACAACTAAAGGAAGGAGCTGAGTCTTCTAACAGAAAAGACCACATACCCCTAGCATTCTTTAGGAAAGGAATAATTCAGGTCACCCTAGAGGACATGTTGACTTTCCTGACTTGTTCTCTTATGAGTCAATAGGGTTAGCAAGGTCCTCAGTTTAGTCTTAATAGAGTATTGAATCGTATTAAAAGTTTTTGTAATAAAAAACTTTATTTTGGAGGTGAATTTATGTCATTAGTGTCTTATAATTCGATTTTTGTGCTATAAAAATTTTTGTTTACCAACGTAGTGGAGGTTGTTGCTTGAATCAATACGTTAAATCATCTTTCTATAGTTCATTTTGTTCTATTCTCTACTGCCACTTTATTACTAGCTAGGAAGACCTATTTGAGAGAATCTGAATTTTTGAGAAGGAAACCACATTAAAGTTATAAATGAAATCTCCCAACGCTTAGACCAGACTAATTGACTAGATTACTGGTTTACTTAAGGACTGCCAGTTTATCCATCCATTTATTCATTCATTCAACCAACATCAATTAAGGACTTACTAAATGCCAGATACTCTGGTAGGGGCTGAGATAAATAAGAAGAAGTCCTGTATTCACTGTATTAGTCCTGTACAGTTATATAACAAGTTAACTGAAAACTTAGCCGCTTAAAACAACACACATTTATGATCTCACGCAGTTTCTGAGGGTCAGAAATCCTGGAGCAATTTGCTGGGTGGTTCTGGTTCAGGGTCTCTTACTAGGAGGCAGTTAAGCTGTTGGCAAGAGCTGTAGTCATCTGAAAGTGCAACTGGAGCTGAAGGATCTGCTTCCAAGTTCACATCATGTGGCATATCTATAGGAATGCTCACAACATGACAGCTGACTTTCCCCAGGTGAGTGATTCGAGAGAGAGAGAGACTGGCCACCTATTCACAAAGGTTACATACCATCACTTGTGTTGAATTCTATTGGTCACACCAACCATCTCTGGTATAATGTGGGAATGAAGACCAGAAGAGGTGGAAATCAATGGGGGCCATCTTGGATGCTGGCTACTCCGGGTCCATTGTCAAGGTTGAATTACTGGTTTACTTTTTGGGGACAATTCAGGTAAATAAATTCCAGTATGTACACTAAAAAAAGTGGCTTAATAGGAAACTATACAAAAGGTAATGAGGACGGGGCCCTTTCCAGCCTGCTACCAACTCTGCCCCAAGTATAGCACCTCACCAGGAGAGCAGCCCCTCAACCTCTGGTGCTAACAGTCTATTGACCAGCTGCTGCTCAGGCAGACTTGCCTTTTCACCAAGGCTGGTTGTTGGCTTATTGCTCTACAGTGTTAACTGATAGCTTTGCCTCAGGATTTGTTAACTCTTTGTCATAATATAATCCAAAGAGATCTGGACCACACAGATATCCCACAGGACATCACACTGAACCATTACTTAGATGACATTATGCTAATTAGACAGGACAAGCACAAAGCAATTATTATGTTGGAAGCCTTGCCAAGACACGTGTATTCCAGGAAGTAGGAGGCAAACCTGATGAAGATTAGGGACGCAGGGGGTCAGAGGCATGCCAGATATCCCCTCCAAAATAAAATACAGATAGTTTGCATCTTGCATCCTTTCCACAAAGAAGAAGCCATAGAACCAGGTAGGCCTTTTTAGGGTCTAGAGGTAACATTCCACAGCTAGGAAAATTTCCTCTGGCCCATTTACCGGGGGGACATAGAAAACTATCAGTTTTGGGTGAGATCCGAGCGGGAGAGGGCAGTACAGCAACTCCAGGCTGTAATGCAATCAGCTCTGCTGCTTGAGCTACACAATCAGGCAAACCTCATTGGAGGTATCAGTGGTGGGTAAAGGTACAGTATGGAATTTCTGGCAAACTCCAGTGGGAGAATGATAACACAGGCCCTGAGTATTCTGGAGGCCATGCCATTTGCGGCAGAGAAATAGATGCCCTTTAAGATACAGCTCGTGGGGGCACCTGGGTGGCTCAGTCGGTTAAGTGACTGCCTTCGGCTCAGGTCATGATCCTGGAGTCCCGGGATCGAGTCCCACATCGGGCTCCCTGCTCGGTGGGGAGTCTGCTTCTCCCTCTGACCCTCCTCCCTCTCGTGCTCTCTGTCTCTCATTCTCTCTCGCAAATAAATAAATAAAATCTTTAAAAAAAAAAAAAAAGATACAGCTCGTGGCATGTTACTGGGTCCCAGAACACTTGACTTCGGGACACTGTTACCACATATCCAGAATCGCCCATGTTGAGCTGAATTCTGTCAAATCCACTAAGTAATGAAGTCAGTCGTAAAATGGGTAATAGGACAGAGGTCAGTAAATCACAGCTCATGCTTGGGCCACCTGTTTTTGTAAATAACGTTTTGTGGCGTACAGCCATGCCCATTTGTTTATGTATTGTCTACAGCTGCTTTACAACAGCAGAGTTGAATAGTTGTAATAGAAACAGGTCCACAAAACTTAGAATATTTACTATCTTCCCTTTCACAGAAAATGTGCCAAGCCTCTGGGCAGTTAAATGTTTAAATTTATAAGAAACTACTGAACAGTTTTTCTAAAATGGTGTTTGTCTTTCTCTATCTGGCTAATTTTACTTAGCATAATGTCTTTCCAGGTTCATCCATGTTGTCGTAAATGGCAGGATTTCTTTCTCATAGATGAATATTATTTCATTGTGTACATTTATACTGCATCTTCTTGGTTCATCCAGTCGATGGACACCTAGGTGGTTTCCACATCTTGGCTATTGTGAATAATGCTGCAATGAGGGTGGAAGTGCAGGTATCTCTACAAGGTACTGATTTCCTTTCTTTCGGATATATACCGAAGTGGGATTGCTGGCTCATATGGTAGTTCTATTTTTAATTTTCTTTTCTTTTTTTTTTTTTTAAAGATTTTATTTATTTGACAGAGAGAAACATAGCGAGAGAGGGAACACAAGCAGGGGGAGTAGGAGAGGGAGAAGCAGGCTTCCTGCAGAGCAGGGAGCCCGATGCGGGGCTCGATCCCGGGACCCTGGGACCATGACCTGAGCCAAAGGCAGACGCTTAACGACTGAGCCACCCAGGTGCCCCTATTTTTAATTTTCTAAGCCACCTCCATACTGGTTTCCATAATGGCTATTTTACATTCCCACCAACAGTGTACAAGTGCTCCCTTCTGTCTACATGCCCACCAACATTTGTGATCTTTTGTCTTTCTGATGGTAGCCATCCCAACGGGTGTGAAGTGATATCTCATTGTGGTTTTGATTTGTATTTCCCTGATGATTAGTGATATTGAGCACCTTTTCACATAGCTGTTTGATATTTGTATGTCTTCTTTGGAAAAATGTCTATTCTGGTCCTTTGATCATTTTAGGTTGGGTTATTTGGTTTTTGCTTTTTTTTATAATTAATGAACAGCATGCATCACTTCATTTTATTTTATTTTTTTTTAATTTTCATTTATTTATTTGTCAGAGAGAAGGAGAGAGAGAGAGCACGAGCAGGGGGAGCAGCAGGCGGAGGGAGAAGCAGGCTCCCTGCTGAACAAGGAGCCCGATGTGGGACTCGATCCCAGGACCCTGGGATCATGACCTGAGCCAACAGCAAACACTTAACTGACTGAGCCACCCAGTTGTATGAATTCTTTATGTATTTTACCTATCAACCCGTTGGTTTGTAACCCTCCTGGAAGCTTCCCAGGTGCAATCTAAAATCAGTCCCCAATTTTCTCTTGCATTACAGTTCTTTTTTTCTTATTGATTGGTGGGAGTTACTTATATATTAAAGAAAGTAGCCCTTCATCTGTGATAAGAGTTATAAAATTATTCCCAGTTTACTGTTTGTTTTTTCCTATGTATGTTTTGCTGGGCAGAGTTAAAAAAACTGAATTTGATTAATTTTCTTTTATAGCTTAAGCACTGTGTTACACTTAGAAAAACCTTCCCTCTTTTAAGATCTCCCATGATGTTTTCTAGCCTCTTCTATGCTTCCATCTTTTATATTAATCTCTTATTCTTTTAGAACTTATTTTGATTTTAGGTATGAGAAGTAAGGATTCAACTTTATTCCCCAGAGAGCTAACCACTTGTTCCAATACCACTTCTTGAATTATTGAGTCTTAAAATCTAGAATGTATGTTGAATTTTACTAATGACCTGTTAAGCATCTATGAACATAAGATTTTTTCTTTTAAACTATTAAGATATTAATTAATTATATGAACATTGAATCATTTCTTGTAACATCTTCCATTTCATCCAAGTTTTCAAATTTCTTTGCTTACAGTTGAGCAAAATTAGTCTCCTACAAATCTATAATTTGTTTTCTGTATCTGTGACTTTTCTCCACTTATTTTTTTATCATGACAAGTGTGCCTTTTTCTCCATTTACTTTTATTAAATTAGTTAACTACATTATCAATTTCTTTTCTAAACCTCTGGATTTATTAGTTCTTTAGTATTAGTTTTCTTAACTCATTAATTTCTTCTTTTATTGTTACTAATTTCTTTATTCTGCTTTCCTTATGTTTATTTTTGCGTTTTTTAGCCCTTGAATTGGATGATTATTTTACTTCTATTATGAATTTGCTTATCAACCCTGCTTTAACTATGTCCAAATAAGCATCTGTATGTAGTGTTTTCAGTGTTTTTATTTTCTAGATATTTTGCAATTTCGGTTTTGACTTCCTCTATTTCCCAATAGTGCACTAAAACACTTATTTATTTTTATTTATTATTATTATTATTAGAGAGAGAGAGAGAGAGCACTCCCAAAGGACAGGAGCGGGTAGGGGGAAAGGAAGAGAGAATCTCAAGCAAACTTCGGGCTGAGCAAAGAGCCCCACCCTGGGCTGAGACTGAGATCATGACCTGAGCCAAAATCAAGAATCGGAAGCTTAACCCACTGAGCCACCTAGGTGCCCCTCA
>NC_138369.1:117606275-117740108 GCF_054177405.1 Leptonychotes weddellii | reverse complement strand
CCCCCCCCCCCCCCCCGCCACACACGCCAGAGAGGCCTAGAGCGAGACTCAGACCTGGACGGTGGCCCGTGGAGGACAACAGGTTTGCGGAGCGGAGGCAAGGTTTTGCAGCGAGGGGGAAGCCGCTGGTGTACCAAGGAGTCGGAGAGGGACCGTGTTGTGGGGACATGGCCGCAGCCTCTGCGGTGTCGGTGCTGCTAGTGGCGGCGGAGAGGAACCGGTGGCTGCGAGTCCCGAGCCTGCTGCTGCCGCCTAGGTATCGTGAGGTGGAGGGGCGATGGATCTGTGTCTGGGACCGGGGGCGGGCAGGGCTGGTGGTAAATGGGCTCCTGCACGCCGCGAGAGGGGCGCAGGGACCGAGGGTGGAGGGGGTGGGGCGGGACCAAGGGAGGACGGAAGGAAAATCCCGGCCCCTTTTGGGGTGTTCTGCTTTCAGTCTTGGCATCAGGAGGGAGACATCTTCACACCCGGCCCTTTCTTTTCCTCCGCTTTTCCCATATCCACCCCGCAGCCGCCTGCCTCTGTTTTTCCATTTTGGAGGCGTGGGGGAGGGGTGGAGCTGGGTCGGCCGCATCCACGCTGCCCTCACTGTCGCGGCGAGAGCGACGCCGGCTCAGCTGCTACCGTTAACCTGGTGCTTTCACTGCGTTCCCTGCGTGGGAGTGTTGATAAACCCCGGCTCTGGTGAAGGCCAGACAGGTCAGCGACTTGCCCAAGTTTACACACGTACTAAGAAATGGAGCCAGGACGCCCTCAAGCGCCTTTTGGTTCAGCTAGCCCCGGTCAAGTGTCCAGTTCAGACTTCTTTCTCATTGTTGGAATGGATCAGGTTAAGAAAAGCAAATTTATCTTCCGGAGGGCCGAGAGGCTGTTTTGTCAAAAGTTCTTGGAGGCAAGTTAACTAACCTGACTCCAGATCAGTTTCAAATTGTGACTGTAAGCTTCAATGACAATAACTTTGGCACCCTCAGGTTTCCAGGTAGCAGGCTTCCCTATCTTGCTTTGCTTCTTCACCTTTCTCCTCCTCACCTCCTTCTCCATTCTGGAAAGACGGCATAGCTTAGGGCTGAAGGGCGCTCAGACTGCAGTCAGAAGCCAGGGATCTCAGCTTTGCTACTCATTAGCTGTGTGAGCAACTTTGGGCAAGTCAATGTCTCCGTGCTTCAGTTTACTTACCTAGGAGGAGGTGATGATATTATTCCTAGAGGAGATAATATTAGTACCTAGGATTGTGTGAGTTAAATGAATTAATACATGGAAAGAGGCTCAAACAACCTTGTGCATATGAATCAATCCATAAATGCAGCCTTTGCAGACTTCCATTTGGGTCAAGTTTTTTGCTTGCTTTTGTTTTCCACAAGTTACTGTAGAGGTATTTAGATTTCAGTTACTTAATTTTAGGACTAGCCCCAGAGTATAAAATAAGACAGTTGGTAAAAGCAGTGTTAGTGCTCCTCTCTTTCTCCTCATTTTTCTTTTCTTAGGTTTCCAGGGCTCTTCTGGAGATTACACAGACCCATTTTCTCTCTCTTCCCTCTCCCTCTCAAATCTTCCCTACTGTGTATAGAACTGTTCTCAAGTACCTGTGATCCTGGAAAATGTTAGCGTTGTTAATGGCATAAGGAATTACAAATCTTGCCATGATAGAGGGTGGTTACATGTCTTGTAATGATTCTCTAGTAACTCAGAGAAAAGAAATCTGGTGGTGGGATTTTAGAAATGAGAATCAACTGATACAGAAGTTATCTTGAATTAGGGTGGAATTATCTCATGGAAGGAACTTCTTAATTTTGTTTTTTAAGCCATTGTTTTAAGTTGTAGCTTAGATAATGGTGAAAAATGGAATATCCCAATCAAAACATGGTTGGGATAGAGGATTATGTTAAGTGGTGTGTATGTATGTGATTGTCTGTCTTGACTAGAATGGAAGAAGAAAACTTCAGTTCAGCGGTGGCCTTGAAACTTAATCAGAGTTTTAAGCTGGATTTACCAAGAAGCAGCCATTTTATAGATCCGTCTGTGCAGGACAGGCCTTGAATCTTATAAAAAAAAGAAACACCAAAAACCTATCTGAAGAATAGGAGGATGCTATGAACTAGAAGATACCTTTTAAAGATAAGGAAAAACGACGTTTCTCCTTAAAGATCAAGAGAGTGAGGTCAGTGGAATTGGAAAGATGTGGGAAAGCAATAACCTCCTGAGGAAGCTGTCTTGTGGAACTCAAGTGCCATAGCTGTGGGTCTTCCCCCCCCAGCCCTTAATGGATGTCAGGGTCTGATTGAGTGTGCATCAGAGGCCAATGACTGCCGGCCCCACTGTATAATCTCACCTCCTGCACTTCCGCCCCAGGGAAATGCTAGTCCTGTTCAGTTACCTAGTTATATACACAGCATATACATGCTACACATACATAGTTGCATAGAATCTAATGTACATTATGCTTTTTATCACCTGCTTTGTAAATGATCTAAAATGGTTAGTTCTTTATAACCACAGTTTTGCCAAATCTTCCAGGTATGGATGGAAAAGACGAAGATGGAATTCCTTCTGCAATTTGTTGTTTTCCCAGTGTGTTCTTTTTAGCTGACACCTGATAGGCATTATACTTTTTGTTCCCAGAGTGAATGTGGCCTGCTTTCTGTCAGCTCTTGGTTACAGTTTTGTAACTTACTGTATCAATAGGTATCATGGAACTTAAAAATTGTCTTAGACCTTAATGAACTTCTACCTAGTTAAGACACCTCAAACAAGTCATTTAGCCGCCCTGGTTCTCCATTTCTTATTAATACAAGGACTCAGCTTAAATTATATACTTTGACAACTGAAAAGTATCTTCAAGAGCACCTGTTGGAGTCTCCTGTCTTCTGTGAGGACACTGAAGTCTGAGTTGTAAAGTAAAAATTGGGTCTTGAAAGAGGGAAAAAATCTTAGATGTTACCATAGTTACCATACCCTCCAAGGCTCAACCCCTCCTACAAAATCTTAGTATTCATGTTTTTGCCTTAGGGGGCCATAATGAAAAAAGCCTGGAGAAACACTGATGTAAAGAGTCTTGCCTGGGGTCACCAACAGCTGGGCGGTGGGGGCTTTTCTGGCCCCATAGCCAGCATTCTTTCTGCTGCCCTTGATCAACTCCTCTTTACTTCTCTGGGCTTAATTGTTCAAACCTGTCTTATCAGTTTTCAGGGGTTGAATTAGATCGGTATTTTTCAAGCCATAGTTTGACAGCGTATTTTATTTAGTAAACTGGAATAGAACAGAGTATCAAAACGCAGGGAAAATCTTTTGTCACGAAACTTCTGTTTTGTGTGTGGAAGAACTTGTGAAGTCAAATATAGTTTTTACTTTGGGTTCTAGTCAAAAGAGTTTGAAAAAGCTGAACTGGATGTTCTTGAAGTACCTTGACTTTCTTCTTCTTTTTTTTTTTTTTTTTAAAGATTTTATTTATTTATTTGAGAGAGAGAATGAGATGAGAGAGCATGAGACGGGGGAGGGTCAGAGGGAGAAGCAGACTCCCTGCCGAGCAGGGAGCCCGATGCGGGACTCGATCCCGGGACTCCAGGATCATGACCTGAGCCGAAGGCAGTCGCCTAACCAACTGAGCCACCCAGGCGCCCACCTTGACTTTCTTCTAATTGTTGGTGACTCTGTGGCCATATGCCAGCCTCTGGAACGAGCAGGTTGGGTGATCCATCTCCATCTCAAGGACACGCCGTGCCAGGGAAAAGAGCCAGCACTGTAACTTCCGGTTTCTAGAGGAATTTTCTTCCCACAAAGAAAGTCTTAAGTCACTTTGTAGGCTTCAGGCTTAACGAAGGTCATATCTGGATTTGGTTTCAAGTCTTAAAAATTTTTGATTCCTTTGAAACAACAACTGATCTTGTGTATCCTGTTTAATTATAATTCCATTTGGATTCATTTGCTAGGAGATGGACTTGGAAGCAGAGAACCATGAAGTATGCAACAACCACAGGTACAGTCTCTGCTCTACTTGGCTTTGCTTCAGATTGTGAAATGTTAAATTCCTTAATTTGTGTGTGTAGAATTAGTTCTCATATACTTTTGAAGTTTGGGATTTTCATGATCATTTTCTTAGTAAGTATTGAGTCATGGTTTCTACCTCTTTTTATGTCAGATCTCTCTTGTTGGTGAGTCTAAAACATATACAGAAATAATTGAGAACATTTAAATATATGTTGTTATTTCTGCCTCTTTGATCATCCTTAGTGCAGTGAACTGCAAAGGCATAACTGTGATGGTCTAAATCAGTGCTTTACAACAGTTCTGTTAAGTAGCAGAATGTGTTGTCAAATAAAATGTTACATGGAATTCCCAACTCCGAAACATATCTAAGTGTAACTTGTGGTTGATTGGATGCAGCTTCCTCCCCACAAGACACACATGCATACGTCATCCCAGCAGCTCTTGTGACAACTCAGGCTCTCTCGATCCCCATAGAAAGACCTTGTTTTAAGTTATATAACCGTACTTTTTGAGAAAAATAATTATTGTAAACTGCCAAGGAACATTCACTTTATGTGTGATGATGGAAGTGCATTTTACATATTGACACAATCAAATGTCTTCATGGCCCCAGCGCCAGTGTACCGGCCTGGTCCTCACTTACATTGCGAGAGAGCCTCGCATGTCTGTGTATGTGTACGGGCTAGAGGTGGTGGGCAGAGTGACTGAGACTTCACATTCGGGAGTGAAGCTGACCTGGGTTCCAATCCTGGCTCCACCATTTCTTTTAGCTATATTATTTCAGGAAAGTTGTATCTCTGAGTTGTAATTTCTTTATCTTTAAGATTGATACGATAATAATAGTATCTACTTCATGGGATTATTGTGAAGATTTAAGTCCAGAGTGAGTTTTTAGCACAGGTCCTGAGGCATAAGTACTTATGAAAGATTAATTACTGATGGGGGTTTGGGGCTATTGTAATTTGACCTTTGGCATTATCAAAGCATCTTTTCATTTTAAAGTTGAAAAAGCTGAATAATTTAAGAGTTGATGTTAATGAGGGCATCTTGAATTTCAATGAAGAGAAGAAAAGGCACTAATATTAGTTAAAATGGTTATTTGAGGCTCTGCTGTGTTGATTTTACCAAAACAAATGTTTATCGGCTGGTTCATATCATGAGATGGTTATTTCGCTTTCTCATTCTTTGCTCTCTGGTAACATTTGTGTGTGATTTTCATGGTGTTTTAAACAGGACGAAACATTGCCAAACTCCTCATTGCAAACAGAGGAGAAATTGCCTGCAGGGTGATACGAACAGCCAAAAAAATGGGTATACAGTCCGTGGCTGTGTATAGTGAGGCCGACAGGACCTCCATGCATGTCAACATGGTATGTTGTTAAAAACTGAAAGTCAAATTTTGTAAGCGATTGGCTTTTTTTATTGTGTTGGTATTTTACTTCTTTATGTTGACAGTTTATGTTTGTTGTGTTAACAGGGCACAAGTGGGTAAGTTCTCTCATCCCTGTTGGGAACGGTTTCCAAACATAACACCAGTTGAACGAAACCATTTGTTTGGGTTGTGCAGTTGACTTACGGGCAAAGTCCTGTCTCATCAGGGGTTGGTTAAGACAGTTCACAGAATGTGGCCACAGATCATACTTTGAGTGGCACATACCCGGATCCCCCATGTACAGGAAGGATCCAGGTTCCAGTCTTAGCAACTACCACTTACTCACCAAGGGATCTTCGACAAGTCACTTGATGTTTCTGAGCCGTGGCTTAACTGTAAGATTATAACTAAAAGGATCCTATTCCCCTGAGTGTTACACTTGTTACTAGCTGTTCTTCACCAGCCAGAACCAACCATGGATGAATTCAACTCTTGGTCTTCCTTACGCCTGTGGCAAGACCGAGCAGTGACAGAAATTCGTGGCAACTGGCCGCCGCTGGGCTTTCAGCATTGCATGGCAGGCCCATGGGCTCCCTGGCCACTTTTCTTTCTCATTCTGTGTAGTGACCAACTCAAGCCTGCTTTGCTCCATTCCAGCCTCTGACTCTCCCTCTAACCACCTATTCTCAGCTGATGATCTTGATTCACAGAGGAAGAAGAAGTGCACTTCTTCTGTTCGCTGCCTCAGCATCTGTCCTCGTCCCGTCCAAGGCTAGTTGTCTTCCTGTGCTCTGGAGTCCTCCTCTTACCTTTTCAGACATCTTCCAGCTGCTTCTTGTCTCGCTGTGTACTCTCTAGATCATTTCATCTCCTAGGGCTTTGCCGACCCTTCCAAATTTCTATTTCTATTTCTAGGCCATACTCTTTTGAATGTGCTACAAGTACATCCAACTGCCCGCGTGACATCTCCACGTGGATGTGTCACAGCTACCAAACTAATGTGCCTGAAATTGAACTCATGACTTTGTTCTGTAGTGAAGCTGCGTTTCCTGCAGACTTCCCTAACCCAGCAGATGGCAACAGTGTGGCCCATAAAAGTCATAATGCCAGAGGTCTGGGCGTCTTGGAACATCTTCTGTCTTCCCACCACACCACTCTACATGACTTCCCCTTCCCCATTTGGGCAGTCACCTGGTGCGGTTTATTCTGTTTCCCGAACACTTCTTTCCTCTTCTTTCTGCCCTCCCCCCTTGGTACCTCAAGTCATAGCCACCATCACCTTTGCCGGTCCGGTGCCGCAGCCTCCTAAGTGGTCTCCCTACTTGCATCTTGACCACTTCCATGGTATGTTCTACATTGCAGCCAGGCCAGTAGCCTAAAAGCAGATTTTCTCATGGTGTTCCTCTGCTTTAAATGCCTTAAACCTTTTGATCATCTACTGGATTAGCAAGAATTTAAGAGATGGGTAGTATTGTTGGTTATAACGTGGTTAAAAATTAGTATGTTGAGGGCGCCTGGGTGGCTCAGATGGTTAGGTGTCTGCCTTCGGCTCAGGTCATGATCCCAGGGTCCTGGGATCGAGTCCCGCATCGGGCTCTCTGCTCCTTGGGAGCCTGCTTCTTCCTCTGCCTCTCTCTCTCTCTCTGTCTCTCATGAATAAATAAATAAATAAAAAATCTTTAAAAAAAAAAAAATTAGTATGTTGATGAAATGTATGTTGGTGATACCATTTCAAGGGATGATTAACCAGGAGCTATTAAAATGTCATATCCTTCACCCAGCCCTGCAAACGTTCCTCTAGATCTCAGTCCAGATACAGTGTTCACTCAGTGCTCACACGTATATGCAAATAAGGCATTTATGGGAATGCTGCCAGCATCCAGCTTTTTGCCATTATGACCTAAATGTCTGTTCAGAGCTACATGATTAAATGAACTGTGGGACCTCCATCCTGTGGAACGTTATGCGATTGTTATAAAAAAATGAGGTAGACACGTGCACTAGCAAGGAGGGAGATCTCCCAAGACATACTGTTAGTGAAAAAAGCAATTACAGAAGTTTGATCCTGTTCGTATAAAAACAAAAACTAAAACTGTATGTGTTTATGTAAATATATACAAATAAATAGGAATATGGATATGGAAGAATATGTCCCAAATTGATCATAGTAGTTCTATCTGGAAGAGGTTTGAAGTGAGGGAGAAGGGCGGTGCCAAAAGGCTCCTTTGCCTTGGTATCATTGTTCACGTTCTTTAGAATAAGAATGGATTTGTGTTTTTGTGGAATTAAAAGTTTAAAAACAAAAAAACAATACCCAGAAAACTTCATTATGTGTTCCCTTGGGAGAAAATTCAAAGCTTTTGGAGGCCCAGGAGGCCCCCTGAAACCTGTGCTCCCTGGTCTGTCCAGCTACATCTCTGGCCCCTGGCCCCTGGCTCACTGGGCTCCAGCCACACAAGCCTCTGTCAGTCCCTCCAATGGACCAAGTTTCTTCCCAGCCTCACTTTCTTTGTGTGGGAGGCTGGCCCCCTTCTCCATTCCTGTTCCCATCTCCACATCCTCCACCCATTTGCCTGGCCAAGTCCTGGTCCTCCCAGAGGAGCCCCTGACCTTCCCTCCCAGCCTTTCCCTGAGCACCCTCAGGCCTGATCATCGGTCTTCCTCTTCACCTGCATCGTGTCCTTTGTTTTTCCTTCATGGCCTTTATTGCAGTTGTCACTACATGTGTGGATATATGTTTGATGTCTGTCTCTCCCTCCAGGCAGGGACATGTGTTCAGTGTTGTGCAGGCAGCTCCTACCTTGAAACGTGCATGGCACATAGTAGGCATTCAATGAGTCTTCGAATGAATGAGTGAAGTTTTCTCTCTGGTCTGCTTCGAGGGCTGCTGTGATTATGTGGACATTTGAAAGGGCAGTGTAAAAAGTAGTTCACAAAAGTAAAGAGCGTTATCGTCATACTTGAATAATTATATACACTTTAGTAAACTTCATAATTTTATTTCTTGCTGCATACAACTGTCATATTTTATCTTGTCAAATTATACACTTTTGGCATTAGATACATTTAAGGTTATCATTGTTACTAATGATGATACTGTTGCTTTCTCTCCTAAAGACATTTCACTTTAGTGTTTGGTTTATACATAAAAATCAAGTTTGGGCATCCTCTTCATGCAAAAGATTCCAAACTGGCTTATTTTTATAGCAGACATGAGCTGGTCCTTCTGTTTCTTAATTCTTGCGTTGTTCTTGGGGAGCCAGTCTTTTTATTTATAATAATCAAATGACCCGGAAGCCATTCTGTTGTGTATTAGTGTGTGCTAGCTGTGAGATCTTTTAAGCATGTAATATTCCTTAAATAGGCAGATGAAGCATATTCCATCGGCCCCGCTCCCTCGCAGCAGAGCTACCTTTCTATGGAGAAAATCATTCAAGTGGCCAAGATCTCCGCTGCCCAGGTAAGAGTCGTGAAGAGATTTGCAATGTAAAAGGAATAAGTTTTGTACAATTCACACAAAATTACTTACCATTTTCAGAATTCATTCTTCGTTTTTAGCCATTCCCAAGATTTTTACATTTGATTATGGGGTTGTTGTATACTAGACATGTCCCTTATTCCTCAGTCACTCCACCTTCTCACTGAATCCTGTGCACTTTAGATCTTTTGGAAAACAGGTGGGGAAGGGTTTATATTACAAATTAAAATTAAGAGGGAATTCTGTCCTTCTACCATTAAAACCAGAGCCTAGGAACATCAGATCCTTCGTGGGAAATAGATGGTGCTATAAATTTCAAGAAAAAATATAATCAAGAAAGAAATCTGTTGCCCTCTGACTTCCCAGTCCCATTCTAGGCCCCACTCCCAAGTTTTCCAGTCTCCCAGGTTCAAAACGCCAATATTATTACATCAAAATAAAATAGGAACCAACTGTGCAGAGTCTTTGTTTGCAATTTCTTTGGAAGTAGTTCTTTTTTTTGAAGATTTTATTTATTTATTTGTCAGATCGAGACAGAGAGAGCGCGTACAAGCAGGGCGAGTGGCAGGCAGAGGGAGATGCAGGTTCCCCACTGAGCCAGGAACCCGATGTGGGACTTGATTCCAGAACCCTGGGATCATGACCTGAGCCCAAGGCAGATGCTTAACCGACTGAGCCACCCAGGCGTCCCAGAAGTAGTTCTTTTTTATCACACAACCAGACTTTATGATTTCTCATCTAGATTTCTGATTCTCAGCTGGTTTCCCTCCTTCTAAGTCCATTACCTATCCAGTGAGTCCTCCATACTCTTTAGACAAGTGGTTTTTTTTTTTTTAACTGTGTTATGTTAGTAGCCATATATTACATCATTAGTTTTTGATGTAGTGTTCCATGATTCATTGTTTGCATATTAACACCCAGTGCTCCATTCAATACGTATAGACAAGTGTTTGTTAAACACTAGTTTCATTATTATTCCCTGCTCTTTTTTTTTTTAATAACCTCACCCTTTCTCATCCTAGCCCCTAGTGAGTAATCTTCCTAGGTTGCTGTGGTTACAGGTTAGAGTTCAAACTCGTTAGCCTAGCTTTTAAGAGTGTCCAGTATTTGTCAAAACTTTTTTCTCATTGCCAGTTCTTTTATTAGCGCTACCATGAACTTTTCTCAGTCTCCTTTATACAAATGCTTATTTCTTCTGAGCATTTGCATGTATTATTCACCTGCCTGAAGTACTCTGTTCCCCCTTCTCTGATCCTTCATGGCTTTATTCTCAGCAAGCATTCCTTGGTCTCCTGCTTTGTGCCAGCTTCTAAGCATGGATGCAGCAGTGAATAAGACACATAGTTCCTACCCTGTGAAGCTACACTCTAGTAGGTGGGGCAGACAATAAATACTTAAACAGGTAAAGAAATAATACAATTAAGAATGTTAAAAGTGGTGGAGAAAAGTAAAGCAGGATAAGGGGATAAAGACAGGTTAGGAGATACTTTAAAATCGGGTGGTCAGTAGAGGCCTTACCAAAGAGGTGACAGTTGAACAGAGACCTTGACTGACGAGGAGCCAGCCATATGAAGAATCTGAAGAGTGAGATTCAGGCAAATGCAATTGCCAAGACTCTGAGATTAAAACAAGCTTGGCGTTCAAGGGAGAGTAATATTCAGTGTAGATGGAGTAAAGGCAGTGAGGGGCTGTCATTCAGGATCCAGTCAGGAACACTGAAATTCCATTACATATTTCTTTTTTTTGTTTGTTTTTAGGAGAGAGTATTATTACCTTCATTTTACAGATCATAAAATCTAATGCACAGAAGGTTACATGATAACCCAAATTATCTAGTCTCCCTAATCAGAGGATGGCCCATGGCATTGTTTGGGAGCTCAGTAGAAATGCAGACTTTTAAGCCTTACCCCAAACCACTGTAATTTACATTTAATGCATAATTTGCGTTTTTTAAAAAATCCCCAGGTACCTTGAACGTAAAACTTATCATTGAAAGAGAGGATTAAATAAAAGTCTCCTGACTTCCAGCCCTATGTTAGATCAGGCTGAGCAGTAGAACTTTGTTGCCCTGTATTTTGGTAAAAGGGAAGGTATTATTTAATCAGAAATTTCAATTAATTAAAAATAGTTTCTTGTAGGGGCACCTGGGTGGCTCAGTCAGTTAAGCATCTGCCTTCGGCTCAGGTCCTGATCCCACGGTTCTGGGATCAAGCCCCATGTCTGGCTCCCTGCTCAGCAGGGAGTCTCGTTCTCCCTCTGCCCCTACCCCTGCTCCTCATGTTCCCTGTCTCTTTCTCAAATAAATAAAATCTTAAAAAAAAAAAAAAGTTTCTTGTAAGCAAGCCAGCTTTCTTATTTTATCATTGTTTTGTACTCTAATCAGTTATTTCCTTAGAGGTGAAAATCTACCCACCCCCGGTTTTTTTTTTTTGAGAGAGAGAGATAGAGCAGGGGAGGAGGGTGGATGGTGGGGAAGGGCAGGGGGAGAGGGAGAGAGAATCTTAAGTAGACTCTGCGCCAAGTGCAAGCCCTACCAGGGCTCAACCTCATGACTCTGAGATCACGACTTGAGCGGAAACCAAGAGTCAGACACTTAACTGACTGTGCCACCCCGGCACCCCTCAAATCTCCCTTTTTAGTGATAATTTGCTGAGACCATTTTTCAGTTTAAATAACAACCCTGTAGCAAATGAATGATAGACAGATGTGTCTATCTGGACTAGTATTCTATTAGATGCAATACTAACAAACAATGAAGAAAGAATAAATAATTTTCACAACTTTGCCTGGATATTCAAGATTTGAGATGGCTTGTAAACATTACAGGTAGTAATTAAAACAAAGAATAACATCAGAAAAATTAGTAATATGGGACTATTATTGGGTTAGGGGTTGGAATTAAGTCAGAAAACTTAAGCCAAAGAAACCCACTTCAGTTCTTCCTGGAATCCTGATTGAAAAGGAAATTTGGTGGGTTACGATTGACAAGGCTCTCTAATAAAAGGATACTTGTCAATTAGGGGAGTAAACCTTGCTTTAACTTTGAAGAAGAAACTTACTGATCTTTCTGATATGGGACTTTGAATAACCTTCGTCTAATGATTTTGAAAGAAGGTTGCCCAGAATGTAGAGTTGTTAATGTAGCCATTTTGACATAGGCATTTTTATGCATGCTAGAGTAACATTTGCACGTGAGCTAAATTTCTCGCGATTTGCTGGTGACGTGGCTAACTTGAGAGAATCTAGAAAATGTAATGGTTCTCTAGTTCTCTTCATTGTCATTTGTCTCAGATCTTTGCTGCATGGGAAAGATCAGGTAGTGAGTGCTGGCTGAAGATTAGAATCCCCTGAGGAGGCTTTTTTTTTTTTTTTAAGATTTTATTTATTTGAGAGAGAGAGAGAAACAGCATGAGAGGGGAGAGGGTCAGAGGGAGAAGCAGGCTCCCCGCTGAGCTGGGCCCGATGCGGAACTCGATCCCAGGACTCCGGGATCATGACCTGAGCCAAAGCAGGCGCTTAACCAACTGAGCCACCCAGGCGCCCCCTGAGGAGCCTTTTAAAGAGACTATTGCCATAGTGCTTTGGGGGCGGGCCCTAGAGTTAGTTACTGGAAGAGAGCTTATAGGGGTCTTGTGGAATACTAGTGATACTTTGTTTCTTGAGCTGAGTGTTGGTTACACAGGTGGATTCAGTTAATGAAAACTATGTTTATAAAAGCTATATACTTATGACATGCACTTTTCTGTATGTGTATTATTCTTTAGTGAAAGGTTTAAAAAAACTTTTATCCCCTCAGTTGGCAGGATTAGTTCCCAAGCATTAATGTTCTGTGAAGTGCTCCAGTTTCTTTTAATGTACCACTGGGAATGAAAAACTTTATTACAGGCATTTCAAAATCACTGATAAGTAACTTTAATGAATATTGCGAGTTATTTAAATGCTGGTCATCTATGTAGTTGACCAGAAGGAAATCCATATGTTTAAGTATTGGACATGTGGATAGGAAATTTTTGATAATAAGAATTTGAAGAGTATGGCTTGTTCTCTCCATCGAGAAAAGGACACCTCTCATTTCTGCTTGAAGGCAGAGCCAACAACAACTTTGGACCTGTACATATGCTTGAAAAGTGCAACAGAAAGGTTACAGACTAAAAGCATGGAATAAATTATTTTGGCAGAGATTTAAGGGTAGGAGATGACAGTTTTTATCTTTACTGTTAAAGGCATATTAGTACTATGGAATGAAGGATCTAAATAGGCTTGCAGTTCTGGGACCCACCAGGGTGAATTGGTGGCTAAATACATGCCCGATGGCTAGAGAAATTAGCCCCCTGGTAACAGTAGTATTACTGATTTTTCCTTTTTAATATATTCAAATGCTCAAGAATACTGTGATTTGGATATATTAAATTGTTCTTCCTAAGAGAAATTAGTTAAAACTTCTTGAGGTCATTCCTGTAATGTGTGGTTGGACTTTTTTTTTTTTTTTGCAAGAAGATAGGTGCTTTTCTTTTTAGTTCTGAAGGAGAATATTTATCTGGTTCATCAGAGTTCTTTTGAATTAACTATCTGTTCAAAAGAAGGGGAGCTAGCGACACTTTGAAAATGAAATTAAGGAAACAGTTATATTCACAATGACATCGGTAAAAATCAAATACTTAGCATTAAAGTTAGCAAAATCGGTTTAAGATCTATGCATGAAAACCATAACACATTGCTGAGAGGAATTAAAGAAGTTCTAAATAAATGGATAGATATATCAGTGGAAGAATCAATAGTGTTAAGATGGCAATTCTTTCCAAATTGATCTGTAGATTTAAGACAATCTTGATCAAAATTCCAGTAGGCTTTTTTTGGTAAATGTTGACAAGCTAGTCCTAAAATAGCCCAAAGGTCTGGTATATAGTTAAAACAATTTTGAGGGGCGCCTGGCTGGCTCAGTCAGTAGAGCGTGCAGCTCTGGATATCGGGGTTGTGAGTTCAAGCGCCATACTCGGTGCAGAGATTACTTAAAAATAAAATCTGTAAAAAAAAACAATTTTGAAAAGATAAATTTGTAGGGTTTAGACTCTCGGATTTCAAAACTCATTATAAACCTACAGTAACCAAGACAGTATGGTATGAAGGAAAAATACATATGTCAGTGCAACAGAATAGAAAGTCCCACAATAAACTCACACCATGTATGGTCAATTTATTTTTGAAAAAAGAGCTAAAGTAAATCAGTGGGAAAGATAGTCTTTTCAACAAGTTGTGCTGTAACGATTGGATATTTATATACAAAAAGATAAACCTAAAATCAGCAATAAACAGGACAAAGGTGCTGATACATGCTAAAAAATGGATGAACTTCGAAAATATTGTGTTCAGTGGAAGAAGGAAGCCAGTCACTTGAAGATTATATGTATTGTATAATTCCATTTATATGGAATGTCCAAAATAGGCAAATCAATAGAAACAGAGTAAATCAGTGGTGGCCTAGGGCTGGGGATATGTAGGGAATGGAAAATAACTGCTAATAGGCATGGAGTTTGTTTTGGGGGTGACGAAAATTACGTTATTAGATCTTACTCAGTATCTTAGATTATGGTAATGTTTGCCAACTCTGTGAATAATACTAAAAGTCATTGATTTGGCTAAGTTTATGGTACATCAGTTATATGTCAGTGAAGATGTCTTAAGAATGCAATATCATTATGTACAGACTAGAAAGGCTAAAATCAAAAAGACTGATAATGATAAGACCATGTGTTGGCAGGGATATGGAGAAACTTAGAACCATTCATACATTGCTGATGGAAATGCAAAATAGTACTACAGGCACTTTAGAAAACTGGCTGGTTTTAAAAAAAAAAGTTAAATATATACTTACCATATTTGACCCAACAGTTGCACTCCTGGGTATTTACCTGAGAGAAATGAAAAATATGTCCACATCTGTTACTTGTACGTGAGTTGTTCATAACAGCATTATTCATAATAGTCTAAAACTGGGAAAAAATCCAAATGAATGGATAAATAAAATGTGGGCTATCCATTCAGTACATCAACAAATACAAAAAGATCTATAAAATATGAACTACCCATGCACACAACAAGGATGAGCCATTAAGCATTATGCTAAGCTAAAGAAGCCAGACACATAAGACTCTGCACTGTGTGGTTCCATTTATATGAGATTTCTAAAAAAAGGCAAAATTATGAAAGACCAAAAGCAGGTCAGTAGTTGCCTGGTTCTGGGAACAAGGATTAATCAATTATGCATAGGGGCACAGAGGAACTTAATTCAAGTGATGGAAGTATTCTACAACCGGATTATAGTAATAGTTGCACAGTTGTATAAATTTGCTAAATTAATCAAACTATAAATGAGTGAATGTTATGTACTGTAAATCATTAAAAAAAAGGCTGTTAAGACATAGGGAAGATGGATGTAGACCTGTTTCACTTTGCCTCATATAAGTAATATTTGACATTTCATGTAAAATTACTAAAATTGGACTCTGGTTTAAAAAACATCAAACTGTAGGGCACCTGGGTGGCTCAGTTGGTTAAGCGACTGCCTTCAGCTCAGGTCATGATCCTGGAGTCCCGGGATCGAGTCCCACATCGGGCTCCCTGCTCGGCAGGGAGTCTGCTTCTCCCTCTGACCCTCTTCCCTTTCGTGCTCTCTGTCTCTCATTCTCTCTCTCAAATAAATAAATAAAATCTTTAAAAAACAAAACAAAACAAAAAACAAACATCAAACTGTGATCAAACTGACATCAAAATGTGATTACCTAGCATTTTGTTGTTTGCTGTCACTAAGATGTTGGTTTTCTAGTCATATGAGTTTACCAGATGTCTGAAGCGTACCCCTTTAATTTTGGAACATAACTATTCTTTGGGTTTTTTTTTTTAAGATTTTATTTATTTGTTTATTTGTTTATTTATTTAAAAGAGAGAGAGAGAGAAAGCACATGCACAAGCCAGGGGAGGGGCAAAGGGAGAGGGGAGAGAGAGAATCTCAAGCAGACTCCACACCGAGCGTGGAGCCCAACTTGGGGCTCCATCTTACGACCCCGAGATCATGACCTGAGCCAAAAATCAGGAGTTGGTCGCTCAACCAACTAGCCACCAGGGTGCCCCTGAAACATAGCTATTCAAAGAATATTGACGTAAACATAACTATTTCAAAACAAACATAGTGTTGGGTGAGTTTTTTTCTTTTTACATTCTCTTGGTTGTAATTATTATATATTCTTATTATTTTAGAAGAACAAAAATGCCATCAGGGCTGTTGAGGTTGGAGAGAAAGTTGCTTTATCCCTCACTAAATTGTGTACGACTGTTCTGCTTTTTGCTTTCCTCTGTATCCTCCCTTTTTGCTGTATGTTTGCTCTTAAGAATCTTACTGTCCTTCAGGTATTGATTTTCCTCTTCTGTGGGCTAGAAAGCCAGACAAATAAATTTCTTAACAACTCTGAGTAAGTTGCAAGTGACTACGTTAACATATGAGGGGGTCCTCTTTCCCAAAGTGTATGTAGACTCTAATATATGACCTTTTGTTTGCTTCTTAGCTTTTTTTTTGGGAAGGTGATATTGGCAGATAGTGACCTGAAGATAAACGAGGTATTATTGTGCTAGCGTGTTCCTTTCAGTTTTAGGGTACCATGGTTTCAGTTCTAGGCCAGCTTTATATGGAGACAGAGTAAACAACCCTCCCCCCTGCTACTGTGGAGCCCTTTACTCCTGCTTCTAAATATTCATTGACACTCTACCCTAATAGCAGTATTATTTTAAATTAAAATATAGATTCTTCTGTATGATCAAACAATTTCACTTATAGATCTATACCTAAAAGAATTTAAAGCAGGGACTCAAACAGGTACTTGTACACCGATGTTCATAGCAGTGTTACTCATAAAAGCAAAAGGTAGAAACAGATGAATGGATAAGCAAAAAAAAACCAAAATGTGGAATATACACAGTATTCTGTTCTTCAGCCATGAAAAGGAATGACATTCTTATGCATGCTACAACATGGAAGAGCCTTGAAAACATAATACTAAATGAAATAAACTAGACACAAAAGGACAAATATTGTACAAATCTGTTTATATTAGGTTCCTAGATTGGGTATTCATAGAGACAGAAAGTAAGGTAGAGGTTATCAGGGAACGTGGAATTGATATTTAATGGGTATAGAGTCTCTGGGATGATGACAGTGTTGTGGACACGGATGGTGGTAATAGTTGCACAGCATTGTGAATGTACTTTGATGCCACTGAACTCTACACTTAAAAGTTGTTAAAATGAAGGGGGGAAATCGGACGGGGAGACGAACCATGAGAGACTATGGACTCTGAGAAACAAACAGGGTTTTAGAGGGGAGGGGGTGGGGGGATGGGTTAGCCCAGTGATGGGTATTAAGGAGGGCACGTATGCACGGAGCACTGGGTGTTATACGAAAACAGTGAATCATGGAACACTACATCAAAAGCTAACGATGTAATGTATGGTGACTAACATAACATGATAAAAAAAAATTTTTTTTAAATGTGGTTATATTACCACAATAAAAAGAAGTATAGATTTATCTGGTTCAGGTCAGGCTTCGGAACTTCAGTATGGATGTTTCAGATCCCTCTTTGGAAACAGATTCTGATCGAGCCCATAGTGTACTTACCACCAGCGTAGGGAGAGGCTTCCCCGGAGGAAGATGACATCTCCGGCCTTGCACAGCGTGTCAGCAGAGTGCTAGTAAGTTTGTCCTTTCATTTTCGCTTCTAGGCTATCCATCCAGGATATGGTTTTCTTTCAGAAAACACGGAATTTGCCGAACTGTGTAAACAAGAAGGAATTCTTTTTATAGGTCCTCCTTCATCTGCAATTAAAGACATGGGTATAAAGAGGTATTAATTTCTATCTTTTAAATATAACCATAGGAAGGTCCATTGAAATGGTTGGTTTAACCTATAAGAGATATGGTAATTAGAACCTTTGGTTGTCATAGGCATTAAGTTATTCATCTGCCACTCCAGTGAGTTACAGAAAACGTCCATCTAATTAGGGTTTCTAATCAGTATATGAATTAGTTTTAGGGATTAAAAACAAGGTGGGATGAGCTATCACATGAAAAACTGGATTCCTGGTTATCACAGAAAAACTAATATTTTAATATTTGTGTGAATGTTGTCTATAGTCTTTTCTTTACCTGTGGGATGTTTTATTTTACAAAGTTCCATTGTATTTGTAGATTGGGCTGTTGTTGTGTTTCTCTTGTATGAAATAACTCATAGAATTGAGACACCTCACCTTTTTTATCCGGAAGCACATCCAAATCCATAATGGCTGCTGCCGGGGTGCCTGTTGTGGAAGGTTATCATGGCGAGGACCAGTCGGACCAGTGCCTGAGGGAGTGCGCCGGGAGAATCGGTTATCCTGTCATGATTAAAGCCGTCCGGGGTGGGGGAGGAAAGGTAAGATGGTGCCTGCCGTGTTTTTCATTTCAGGCTAGTCTTCTTGGTTTTATTTAGGTTGTAGTCATAACTATCTTGCCATCTTAGGGCATGAGGATCGTCAGATCTGAAGAAGAATTCCAAGAACAGTTAGAATCAGCACGGAGAGAAGCTAAGAAGTCTTTCAATGATGATGCGATGCTGATCGAGAAGTTTGTAGACACGCCAAGGTGGGTTCGGCTTTTTTTCTGACTCAGCTTTTTAAAAGTAAATTATAAAAGAAATGCATATAAATTATATAAAATATAAAGTTCTACTAGTACATAAGTACATTAAGTTCCCCAGTCCCACCCCCTGATGTAACCATTTAGCATATACGGTGTGTATTCCTCCGAGCATTTTCTACACGAATAGAAATATTTATACATATACACACAGAATACAAAATACATACAGAAGTAAGTGAGTACAATATAATATAATATCATATGCTAATATGACATCATAGCTATCTTTACATGTCAGTAAATATAGGTCTACCTTATTCTTTTTATTGGGCTTAATGGTTCCATGATATTGATATACCATGAATTTATTCAATCCATTTATTGTTTTGTTTTGTTTTTTTTTTAAGATTTTATTATTTGACAGAGTGAGCATAAGCAGGGGGAGTGGGAGAGGGAGAAGCAGGCTCCCTGCTGAGCAGGGAGCCCAATGTGGAGCTCGATCCCAGGACCTTGCAATCATGACCTGAGCCGAAGGCAGACACTTAACCGACTGAGCCACCCAGGCGCCCCTAATCCATTTCTTGTTGATGGAACTTAGGGATTTTTTCAACATAAAAAAAAATTCTTGTAAGAAATTTACTTTTATCTTACAGAATTCTATAAACATCAGTTGAGATGCTTAGAGAATGAGAATAGATACCTAAATTGAGTTGGTAGTGGTATGTTAACAAATAATAATACTAACATCTCACCCATATATCACACTTACCATTTGCCACATTCTAAACATTTTATATATACTAAATAATTTTGCTGTCCTAATCCTAATCTAATTCCTGCAACAATCCTGTAGGTAGGCCCTATTCCCATTTTGCAGGTGAAGACTCTGAGGAACAGAATGGTCATATGACTTGCTTGAGCCAGCTGGGAAGTGGTGAGGCTGGGATTTGAATTCAGAATTCACACTCTAAGCCATTGTACTAAATTGCTTCTCTCGGTACTGCTATAACAAATGCCATGTGAATTTCTGATTTTTTTATTTTCTGGAATTTTATTTTCATATATATTGCTTAAAATAAGGTACTATAAAAGCTTCTTGTTTCATAGATTTTTGGTAATCATATATAAATACAACACATTATAGATATATATATATTTGTACTTATATATATATATATATATATTTATATATATATATATATAAAAGCTGTAAGTCAAGTGACTTTATCAAGAATAATTCACTTGGGAACCATGAGCAGAGAGGGATTTACCTTGAAGGTAATATACTAAAGCTTCAGGCCCTTCCTTGTGTGAGCCTCTTCTAAGATCCTATACCTTATTTTGTATTCTTCTTAAATTGTTTTTGTTTCAAGTGCTACAAAACTTTGAACTGTCCCTGAACATGGCACGGTAAGTTAAATTCATTTAGATTTTGATAGTTAAAAAGTCTGCCACCTATTAGTGAAAAGTAAGGCAAAAATGGAGGAAATTCTAAGGTAAATTGAGAGCTCCCTTTCACAATATGTTTCAAAAAAGAATAGGCCGACTGTCCAAATTGGCATGCTTTTGAGTTAGAATTATCATGGAGATGTCAGTTAGCTATTTCAGTGACCGTAACTCAATGCCTACAACATTTTCTGAAGATGTGAATTCTTTACATGTGAAATGTTAGCTGTATATAACCTCACATTGTAATTTGTTCTCCCAATAGCTGGGAAGCTCCTGGGAATCAAGGACCTGATAGTACATTTCTTTTTATTTTCCCTGTATATCATCTGGCATACTACTTTCTTCATGACAGTCATCAATAATAATATTTTTTGAAATACAGAAGTAATATAAATACATTACAAACACGGAAAATAGAGAAGATGGGAAACAAAGTCACTCATAATCTCATTCTCCTAATACAAGTAATAGTATTTCTCTATATATTTAATCTGTATTTTCTAATAATAATATTTTAATATCATGATAATTATACTGTTTTGTGTGCTGCTAAGTAATTACCTGTTGAGTTAATGGAGTGCTAGAAGATTGTCAAGGTCCTGCTTATAACTCAGAAAAGTACATATCAAGATGTTTTATAAATCTGCTCGGAACTACTGAGCTTACCTGAAAGGCTGGGATAGAAACAGTCTTCAAAGCGTACTATTTTGGAGGATAAAAAAGGAAATTGGGTTCCTTTCTCAGTTTACATTCAATATATATTCCAGATAGATTAAAAATGTAAATAGGAAAATAAAAACTGTGGAACTCTTAGAAAACATCAAGGCATTCTTGGTAGACTCCAGCTGTATCTGACTATCTAGCCAGACCCCAGCAGTGGCTGAACTGGAACAGCTGGGATTTGTGCACCTCCTGGTTCTCAGACAGGAGAATGTGTGCTATAGAATCTCTTAAGTTAGATAAAGCAGTCAGAAAAAGGAAAATAACAAAAGCGATATGATCACTACAGAAATCATAACAGAACACAGGTCCTCAAAAAGTTTCCCTTGTAAGCCGCCCCAGGAATAAGTGTTTCCAGCTTCTGAGAACTCAGAAAAGAGCTGTACTGTGCCCCTGGTATGTGTTCCTTTTAGAACCTGGAGTCCGTGCTTTACTGACTCCTTCCCTGGAGCAGCTAACACATAAGGCAGTGTCAGTGGAAGTGGTAAAATTTTACAATTGGAATTTGAAAAACAAACCATTTAGTTCCAATACGTAAAGAGCTGGGAAGTTGTCACTCACATCCAAGAAGCAAGTAAAAATCTGAACAAAATGAAAGTCAGTGAGTTTGAGACCTGTCAGATAATAGGGGCCGCAGGGCAAACCACCACCCTGTGGAATCTGGACAGCGTGTGAATACAGTGAATCATAGCCAGGAGCCGCTCACCCAGAGCAAAGCTCCTGGAGCCATAAACTGATAGGGACACTTCTGCGGGGATTATGATAAATTACTGGAGTCTGGGTGTGGACTAGCTTGATAGTGAAAAGCTCCTCAAGGTCCAGTGTTAGGGGAACCCCAGATTTTCATGAGTTCTCCCTTCAAGAACAAAACCACGTTCTCACAGTGAAAATACAGGAAAAATTCCCTCCCATTTTGGGGCAGAGGGAGGAGAAAAGTAACCATTTGCGATTGGCCCAGAGTGGTCTATTCTCCCTAACGAAGGCCAGCTCTCCAAGGGAAACTTTGCCAGCACCTTTTCTGTCCTGTGGGAAGGGCAGTTAGCCAACTCTAACCCGCTCGAGCTTTCCTGTTTCGTATAAGGAGAGAAAAAATGCTAAGAAACACTTTTGGGGGCACCCGGCTGGCTCAGTCAGTGGAGCATGTGACTCGATCTCAGGGTCGTGGGTTCAAGCTCCACGCTGGTTGTACAGCTTACTTTAAAAATAAATATCTCCCTCTCCCTCTCCTGCTCCCCCTGCCTGTGCTCTCTCTCTCTGTCAAATAAAATCTTAAAAAACAAAACAAAACACACATACATCCAAACAGATGGTGCTCATGAACATAGAAACCTGAAGCACACAGGGATACAGGTCCACTAAAAGACCAAGATTTAATCATTAGGTCATGGGATATGTTCCCTCCCCTGCACCCGTCTACCACATCACCAGGGCCCCAGTATAACAACAGGGTTTCAGCTGAAAGAACTGCAAGACAAACTCTAATAAGAGTTCTTAGTCAAAGACAACAGGAGAAACAAAACAAAACAAGGGCACTAGAGGAAACAAGCCTCTGGTACCTACAACTACTGCAGACATTAAACCCAGTGTCCTAGCCAGATTCACATTAAACTTTACAGTAAAGGTCTGTGTTTACCTTACTTACTGTAAAGTGATACCTCATGTCCAGCTTTTAACAAAAAAATGACAAGGCGTGCTAAAATTTAGGTAAGAAAAAGCACAGTGTAAGGAGACAAAGCAAGCATCAGAACCACAGATTTTGGAATTATCAGATATAGAGTTTAAAGTAACTGATTAATATGTTAAGGGCTCTAGAGTGTGTAGACAGCATGCAAGAACATTTGGGAAATGTAAGCAGAGAGATGGACGCTCTAAGAGAAAAGTCAAAAGAAAATGCTAGGAATCGTTGTATGCAAACAATGAATCATAGAACACTACATCAAAAACTAATGATGTACTGTATGGTGACTAACATAACATAATAATAATAAAAAAAAGAAAATGCTAGGAATCAAACAATGTAACCGAAATGAAGAATGCAGTTGGTGGGCTCCTCAGTAGACTGGACGCAGCTGAGGAAAGAATCCGTGACCGAGAACATATGTCAATGGAAACTTCCCAAACTGAAATGCAAAAGAGAAATAAGAATGAAAACAAACGTAGTATCCAAGGTCTGTGGGACAATTTTAAGAGGTATAACATATGTGTTATTTGAATACTACAAGAATAAAGAAAGGAGCAGGAGAAATATTTGAAGTAATAATGGCCAAAAATGTTCCAAAATTAATGATAAACACCAAGCCACAGAACCAGGAAGCTCTGAGGACACCAAGCAGGATAAATGTCAAAACATTTTTTGAATCATATTCAAACTGCAGGAAACCAAAGACAAATAGAAAATCTTGGAAAAAACATGGGGATAAGAATGTCTTACCTATAGAGAAACAAGGTAAGAAATATATCAGGCTTAAGCAAGAATGGGGGGAGTGAAATATTTATAAAGCATTGAAAGAAAAAAAAACTAACGTAGAACTCTGTGTCCAGTGAACTTATCCTTCAAACAGGAGGGAGAAATAGACTTCCTCAGACAAACGAAAGTTGAGGGACATTATCATCACAGACTTGACTTGTAAGAAATGATAACAGAAGTTCTTCAGAGAGAAGGAAAATGATACAGGTCAGAAATTTAGATCTCCATAAAGAAAGGAAGAGTATTATGGGACGCCTGGGTGGCTCAGTTGGTTAAGCGACTGCCTTCGGCTCGGGTCATGATCCTGGAGTCCCTGGGTCGAGTCCCGCATTGGGCTCCCGGCTGGGCAGGGCGTCTGCTTCTCCCTCTGACCCTCCCCCCTCTCATGTGTGCGCTCTCTCTCTCTCATTCTCTCTCAAATAAATAAATAAATAAAATCTTTAAAAAAAAAAAAGAAAGGAAGAGTATTAGAGAAAGAATAAATGAGGCTAAAATAAAATCTCTCATTTTTCTCTTCTCAATTGATCTCACAGACAACAGTTTGTCCAGAGAAATAATAGCAAGAAAGTGTTCAGTGATAATAGCTTAATGATAAATGAAAAGAGGAGGAAAACTCAAGCAGGCAGATCCAAAAGGAAGAAATCAGCTCCTGTTATTTTGTCAAGAGAATGTGATGGACAGGTTGGAAAAGGTTAAAATTGAACATTCAGTAGAAATGGTATATCAAGAAACTAAATTATTCCAAGTGGTTTAATGAAGTGGCTTGATGAGGTGAACAAAAAAGGAACAGAAATGAGCTGCTGTGCTAACACAGTACATTTACAAGACCCTTCCTGGTTTTTCTTTTATATTGTTTCTTTTTGACAATTTTTATTTTAAAAAATCAACAGAAAAAACATTTGCTGGTCACTCATTTCTATATCATGGTGGTGAATATGTGAGGTGAACTACAGAGTGAACATATCAAAATACACCTTATGAGAAGAATGCTTTCATGTTCACCAAATGGTCTGTTTACCCTTATTTTCCTAAGTGTTCTGTGCATTTACTCTTAATATGATTTCTCATAATTTTACTATTTTAGATTCAACATTAAAGTGCCTTTTTTGTTTTTATGATATAATATTAGTAATATTTTTTAAAAATTAATAATCCATATTAATTTATTTCTTAACCTTTTTATGGATGAGCCATTGTAATTTTTAGTCTGCCTGAGCTTATAAAATCTGACCATAAGGGTTGATTTTTAAAAATCCCCTGATCATGGGGTGCCTGGGTGGCTCAGTCGGTTAAGCAGCCGACTCTTGATTTCAGCTCAGGTCATGATCTCAAGTCTTGGGATTGAGCCCTGTGTCGGGCTCTGTGCTCAGTGGGGAGTCTGCTTCAGGATTCTCTGTCTCCCTCTGCTCCTCCCTCTGCTTGTGCTCTCTCTCTCTCTCTCAAATAAATGAATAACTATTTTAAAAAATAATAAAAAATAAAATAAAAATCCCCGGATCATAAAGTTTTCATTGGCTTTTCGAGAATACATGAAATATTTTGATGTGAGATGGATCAGTGTTTTCCTTGTCAGTTTGTACTTGTGACTTGCCCCTACTCTGAGATCATAAATATAGTCTCCTGTGTTTTCTTATTTCCTAGTCACTTCATGTATGTAATTTTTTTTTCTGGAATGTTTATTCTACAAAAGGAAACTTTCTCATTGGGTTTTTAAATAGGCATGTAGAAGTCCAGGTGTTTGGTGACTACCACGGCAATGCTGTGTACTTGTTTGAAAGAGACTGTAGTGTACAGAGGAGACATCAGAAGATCATTGAGGAAGCCCCAGGGGTAAGGACCTTGTAAAGAAATTTGCAAGCTTCTCTATAACATAAACCCCAGTCACTCTAATTTTCACATCAGGAATCTGTGGAGGTAGCGTCTCCCCCCAAGTCCTGCTGAGTAACTGCTTCCCAGTGGTAGTATAATGATAAGGCCCCACTGGAGCCTTGGGGCTGAGGAGGGGGTTGAAATTCCCAGGCTACCATACTGAGGGCACAGTAGGGCCACGATCCTTCTGGATGGTATCTAGGAAAATCTACTCTGATCCAAGTACAGACTGTCCCTGACTTCACGATGGTTCAGGTTAGAATTTTTTTGCTTTACGGTGGTGCAAAAGTGATACATATTTAGTAGAAATACTTCACATTTTGAATTTTGATCTTTTCCCGGGCTCTCTGTGTGGTATGCTACTCTCCTGGGCAGCAGCAGTGAGCCAGTCAGCCACACGGTCAGGAGAGTAAATAACTGATACGCCTAAACTCGCTCTTACCCATACCCATTCTTACACTCTCTGTACTTGGTATTCAACAAACTATGTGAGATAGTCAGCCTTTTATTATGGAGTAGCTGTTGTGTTAGATGATTCTGCCCAACTGTAGGCTAATGTAAGTGTTCTGAACACATTTAAGGTAGACTAAGGATGTTTGGTAGGTTACATGTATTTAAATGAATTTTCAACTTCCAGTATTTTCAACTTATGATGGGTTTATCTGGACATAACCCCACTGTAAGTTGAGGAAGATCTGTATCTGACTTATAGTGAGTATTTGTATAATGTTTCTATGTAGATTTTAAATTGTAATGAGAATGTTTGAGGAATGGATTGGCCTGGTTCATTGAATATATTTTTTATGAAGATTCTTTTATTTTGACTTCTGTTTGAGGCATCCCTAAAATATATTAGTCATCTTCCTACCATAAAAGTTTATTGTAGAGGAGAGAGATTTGCTCTTATTTGGCATTTTTTGCCCCCTTGGAATTAATTGTTTACATCTCTTCGGGTCTATCTCTTGACTGGTTTCGGTTGTCCTCTGGGTCAAGGCCTACTCCTAGAATTACCCCTTTTTGGATTTACATTTCTTTTGAGCCTACTACTGCTGTAGGCTTCTTTCTTTTCTAAGGTTTTGTATGTGGTTTTTTTTTTTTCCCAGTAGGTACTTCTAAAAGGTCAGGGATCTGAGGTTTCTGGTTAATCAGTTTGTTGTTCTCATACTATATTCAAATTTTAATTTCTGTTGCAGAGTATATTATATCGTTCAAAGTAAATGTCAACAATAATTTCAGTAAAGCCTTATTTTCAAGTAGTGATTGCTTAAATATATGTCTGTAGAGCACTGTTTTAAAATATTAAAACCTTTGCCTACTTTTTAACCTACATTTCTTTTTATGAACCTTTCTTATTAGCTTGGAATCTTAAGGTTTACCGTTATTCCAAGATAATTATTGGGCACATGGCCCAGATTGCTCTACCATCTTAAAATAAAACAGTGATCAAAGTTTTCATATTGATACATGTAATTGGACATACAGTCATGAAAGTTCTTATGTAGGTACAAAGGAGATATATCATTATGCTGAATAATACCTGCAGTTCATAGAAATTACTAACAGAACCATTAAACTTTGGTATGGGGCTGTTGACTGTGGTATAGGATGTATTTCTTGATGAAATGTATAGCATTAGCTATTTATCCTTATTAACTCTTTAATGTAATATTTGATACCTAGAAATGCAATATTGGATCTTAATGGAAATTTCTAATAGGGCAAAGAACTAATGGAAATTTATTTTAAATATTTTTTTATAGCCTGGTATTAAACCTGAAATAAGAAAAAAGCTTGGAGAAGCTGCAGTCAGAGCTGCTAAAGCTGTAAATTATGTTGGAGCAGGTACGCTAAGATGTACTTTGAATAGAGGAGAAGAAATATTTATGTTCAGAAGGCAAAAGAAACTTACAACTTTTAAATCATTGTCTTTCAAACAAATTATACCCACTTTAAGAAATACATTTTACATTGAGACTCAGTATATATGCATATTTATGTCTATATACATGTATATTTGGAAAAAAAATTCACTAAACAGTACTTACCCTAATTACGTGTAATGCTATTTGATATTTTCTATTCCATTTTAAAATAAAATCACTAAAATGATTTCCTTTGCCTCTTTTAAAATTAGTAAACTTTAATTTTTTAGGTTCACAGCTAAAGTGAGTGGTAAGTACAGAGTTCCCATGCCCTCCATCCCCACACTTGGCGTAGCCTCCCCAAGTACCAGCATCCCACACCAGAGTGGTTCATTTGTTACAATCAACAAACCTACAGTGACACATCATTATCACCCAGAATCCATAATTTACATTAGGGTTCACTCTTAATATTGTGCATTCTATGACATTGTTGTACAGTGTACATTTGGAAAAATGTATGACATGTATTCACCATTGTAGTATCATACAGAGTATTTTCAGTGCCCTAAATAGCCTCTGTGCTCTGCTCTTTATCTCTTCCTGTCTTTAACTCCTGACAATCTCTGATCTTTCTGTTGCCTCCATAGTTCTGTCTTTTCCAGAATATCATACAGTTGGAATCATACAGTTTGTAGCCTTTTAAGATTGGCTTCTTTCACTTAATAATATGCATTTAAGTTTCTTCCATGTCTTTTCATGGGTTGATCATTTCTGTTTAGTGTTGAATAATATTCCATTGTCTGGATGTACCACAGTTTATCCTGTCACCTACTGAAGGATATCTTGGTTGCTTTCTAAGTTTGGCAATTATAAATCAAACTATTATAACAATCTATGTGCAGAGTTCTGTGTGGGCATAGGTGTGGGCATAGTTTCAATTTATTTAGGTAAACAAGAAGTTTAATCGCTGGGTCATATGGTAAGAATATGTTTAGTTTTGTAAGAAACTGCCAAACTTTCTTCCAGAGTGGCTGTACCATTTTGCATCCTCACCAGCAATGTATGAGAGTTCCTATTGCTCCACATCTTCACTAGCATTTGGTATGATCAGCGTTCTGTTCTAATAGGTGTATAGTTGTATCTCATTTTAATTTGCATTTCCCTGATAACATGATTGGAGCATCTTCTCATATGCTTGCTTGCCATCGGTGTTTCTTCTTTAGTGAGGTCTGTTCAAGTGTTTTGCCCATTTTTTAAATTGGTTTGTTTGTTTTCTTACTGAGTTTTACGACTCCTTAGTACATTTTGGATAGTAGTCCTTTATCAGAGGTGTCTTTTGCAAATATTTTCTCCCAGTCTGTGGTTTATCTTCTCATTCTCTTGACATTATCTTTTGCAGAGCGTAACTTTTTAATTTTAATGAAGCCTGGCTTATCAATTATTTCCTTAATGAATTGTGCCTTTGCTGTTGTACCTAAAAAGGCATCACCACACCCAAGGTCATCTAGGTTTTCTCCTACTGTCTTCTAGGAATTTTATAGTTTTGTGTTCCAAATTTAGGTCTGTGGTCCATTTTGTTAATTTTTCTGAGAGTATAAGATCTGTGCCTAGATTCATTTTTTTGTATGTAGACATACACCATATACTATTCCAACACCATTTTTTGAAAAGACTATCTTTGCTCCATTGTATTGCCTTTGCTCCTTTGTCAAAGATCAATTGACTGTATTTATATAGGTCTGTTTCTGGGCTGCCTATTCTGTTCCACTGATCTATTTGTTCTTTTCCCAGTACTTCATTATTTTGAATACTGTAGCTTTATAGTAAATCTTGAACTCAGTGTCAGTCCTCCAGCTTTGTTATTCTCCTTCAATACTGAATTGGCTATCCTGGGTCTTTTGCCTTTCCCTATAAAACACTAGAATCAGTTTTTTGATATCCACAAAATAACTTGCTGGAGTTTTAATTGGGATTGTGTTGTTTCTATACAACAAGTTGGGAGAACTGACATCTTGACAATGTTGAGTCTTCCTTTCCATGAACATGGAATATCTTTCCATTTTGTTCTGCCTTGACTTCTTTCATCAGAGTTTTGTAATTTTTCTCATATAGATCTTATATATATTTTGTTAGATTTATACCTATTTCATTTTGGGGGTGCTTGTGTAGATGGTATTATGTTTTTAATTTCAAATTCTACTTGTTCATCATTGGTATATAGGAAAACAATTGACTTTCGTATATTAACCTTGTATCCTGCAAGCTTCTTAGGTTTGTAGTTCTAGAAGTTTGTCAGTTCTTTTGGATTTTTCTACATAGACAAGTCATCTGTGATGAGACAGTTTCATTTCTTCCTTCTCAATCTGTATACCTTGTATTTCCTTTTCTTACCTCATTGCATTACTAGGACTTTCAGTATGATGTTGAAAGGAGTGGTGAGAATGGACATCCTTCCCTTATTTCTTTTCTTAGTAGGAAATCTTCTAGTTTCTCACCATAAAATATAATATTAGCTGTGGGTTCTTGTAAATCTTCTTTATCAAATTAGGAAGTTCCTCTCCATTAGAGGAACTCCATAGAGTTTTTATTATAATTAGATATTGGATTTCATCCAGTGCTTTTTCTGCATCTATTGATACAGTCATATGATTCTTCTTTAGCTTGTTGATGTGATGGATTACATTAATTGATTTTCAAATGTTGGACCAGCCTTGCATACCTGGGATAAATCCCATTTGGTCATGGTATATATTTACTTTTGTACATTATTGGATTTGATTTGCTAATATTTTGTTGAGGACTGTTGCATCCATGTTCATAAGAGATACTGATTTGTAGTTTTTTTGTAATAGCTTTCTCTCATTTTGGTATTAAGGTAATGCTGGTCTCATAAAATGAGTTAGGAAATATTCTGTTTTCTATGTTCTGGAAGAAATTATAGAAAATTGGTATAAATTCTACCTTCAGTGTTTGGTAGAACTCACCAGTGAACCAATCTGGGTCTATTTTGGAGGTTTGGGAGGTTATTAATGATTATTTCAACTTCCTTAGTAGATATAGGCCTATTCAGATTGTTTCAGAGTGATTTTTTCTTGTGTGACTTTTGGCAGATTGTGTCTTTCAAGGAATTGGTCTGTTTCATCTAGGTTATCAAATTTATAGGCATAGAGTTGTTCATAATATATTTTTAATATCCTGTTAACCATAAGACCTATAGTAATTTCCCTTCTTTCATTTCTGATATTAATAATTTGTCTCTTCTCTCTTTTTTTTTTTCTTAAACAACTTGGCTAGAAGCTTATGTATGTTATTGATCTTTTCAAAGAACTGACTTCTGGTTTTATTTGTCTTCTCTATAGATTTTCTGTTTTCAATTTCATAGATTTCTACTCTATTATTTCTTTTCTCTTGCTTACTTTGGAATTAATTTGCTGTTCTTTTTCTAGTTTCCTAAAATGGAAGCTTAATTTTAGATCTTTCTTCTCTTCAAATATATGGATTCAGTGGTATAAATTTCCCTCTAAGCACTGCTTTCAGTGCATCTCACAAATTTTGAAAAGTTGCATTTCTATTCTCATTTAGTTTAAAATATTTTTAAAATTCACTTGGGATTTCTTCTTTGACCCATGTTTTACTTGGTACTGTGTTATTTAATCTGCAAGTATTTGGAGATTTTTTTCCCAGCTATCTTTTCTATTACTGATTTCTAGTTCAATTGATTTTTAATTTAACTGTGGTCTTGAGAGCAAACATTGTATATCTATTCTTTTAAATTCGTTAAGGTTTTTTCTGTGACCCTGAATGTGATCTGTCTTGGTGAATGTTCCATGTAAGTTTGAAAATACGTAATCTGCTATTGTTGGATAAAGTAGTCTGTAGACATCGATTATGTCCCATTTATTGATAGTGCTATTGAGTTCAACTATGTCCTTACTTTGCTGCCTGCTAGATTTGTCCATTTCTGATAGAGGGGTGTTAAAATCTCCAGCTGTATTAGTGGATTCATCTATTTGCAGTTCTCAGTTTTTACTCTCAGTTTTTATCCCATGTATTTTAATACTCTCTTCTTAGGTGCAAAAACGTTAAGGTTGTTGTGTCTTTTTGGAATATTGACCTATATGGCATTTTCCTTCTCTCTAAAGAACTTCTTTTAACATTTCTTGCAAGATAGATCCACTGCCAATAAATTTTCTCAATTTTTGTTTATTTGAAACAGTCCCTATTTCTCCTTCATTTGGAAGGATAACTCCACAAGGTAACAGAATACCAAGTTGATGATTTTTTTTCCCACTCAAGACCTTAAATAACACTCCACTCTTCTTGCTTGCATCGTTTCTGAAGAGAATCATATGTAATTCTTATCTTTTCTCCTTTATAAGTAAGGTGTTTCCCTTCCGCCCCAGATTCTTTCAGGATTCATTCATTCATTCATTCATTTTTATTTTCTGTACTTTGAAAATGATATGCCTAGGTATAGGGGTTTTTTGGCATTTATCTTGCTTGGTGTTCTCTGACCTTCCAGAGGTGTGGTTCAATGTCTCAACATTAATTTGAGAAAATTCTTAGTCATTATTGCTTCAATAATGTTTCTGGTCCTTTCTTTTTTATTTTGGTATTCCCATTATGTATCTGTTACACCTTGTCTAGTTGTCCACAGTTCTTGGATATTCTGTTTTGGTTTTTTCAGTCTTTTTTGTCTTTGCTTTTAGTTTTGGAAGTTTCTGTTGTCATATTATGTCATATCAGCTCAGAGATTGTTTCCTTAGCTGTGTCCAGTCTACCGATGAGCCCACCAAAAGCATTCTTCATTTCTATTACAGTGTTTTGATTTCTAGCATTTCTTTTTGATTCCTTGTATTTCCATGTTTCTTATGTTATCCATGTGGGTTCTTGCATGTGTCTACTTTTTCCATTAAAGCTGTTAGTGTACTAATCAAAATGTTTTTAAGTTCTTGGTCTGGGGATGCCTGGGTGGCTCAGTCGGTTAAGCATCTCCCTCTGGCTCAGGTCATGATCCCAGGGTCCTGGGATCAAGTCCCGCATCGGGCTCCTTGCTCAACAGGGAGCCTACTTCTCCCTCTGCCTCTCTCCCCTGCTTGTGCTGTCTCTCTCTCTCTCTCACAAATAAATTTTAAAAATCTTTAAAAAAAAAAGTTCTTGGTCTGATTATTCCAATATTTCTGTCATATCTGAATCAAGTTCTGATGCTTTTTCAGTTTCTTTAAACTGTGTTTTTTGCCTCTTAGTGGGCCTTGTGATTTATTTCTTGATAGCCAGACCTGAGGTACCAGGTAAAAAGAACTGTGGTGAACCAGTCTTTAGTCATGTGGTGATTAGGTGTGGGGGAGGGGAGGTGTTCTGTAGTCCTAGGATTACATCTTAAGTTTTTTGGTGAGCTTGTGCCCTGAATTTCACCAGTGCATCTCAGTTTGTTTTTTTGCTGGTTTGTTTTGATTTATTCATTTTTGGGGGACACGATGGCTGGAGATGTGTATTTCCCTTCCTTCAGTTCTGTTAATTAGGCTCTGGTGAAACCCCCATAGTTTAGGCTCTAGTAAAATAGTTCTCTTATGGACAAACCTTGGTCAGAATAGAACTCTGGTGTACTTCAAATGATTCCTTTTCCCCTTCCACTGCTAGAGGGTCAAGGGAATTTTTCTCCGGTATTCACTGTGAGGACCTGATGGAGCTTCTGGAGGTAAAACACAAAAGTATGGGGGGCTGTCCTTGGGGATTGTGACTCTCAAGAGTCGTCCACACTGAGCGTCCAGCAACTTGTCGGTTACAGCCCGGTTTTTCCTCCTCTGGTACTTGTTCCTTAGAAGTTTTGTTCATGGGTTTCTGTTCCAGTAAGTTGTGAATCTCTGTATTTGCCTGTCTCTCTGATTTTGGGGGCAGCAGTTTGCCCTGTGACCTCAGGTCTCTGATGGATCTGGGGAAAATTGTTCATTTTTCAATTTATTTGGCTTTTTACTCTTGTCGGGTTAGAATGGTGACTTCTTAGTTTCTTATGGACCAGAAACTGGAAGTCTTCACTAAATTTTTACAAGGCACTAATGGCTTATGACCCCCAGTTTGAGAAACAGTCTTAAATTATATGGAACTACTTTCAGCTAAGTGAAAAAAAACTCAAACACAAAACACTATGTAGTATATGATTTCATTTATATGACATTCTAGAAAAAACTAAGGTTGCCTGGGGCCAGTGACCCAGGGCAGGGTCTGACTGCAAAGGGGAACAAGGGAATGAACATTTTGGATGATGGAAATGTTTTGCATTTTCATGGTGGTGGTGGTGGTGTTTCTATGGTGTTTCTATGACTGTATTCAGTTGCAATTGAACACACTTCCCCACGCTTAAAATGGATAAATTTTATTATATTTTATTATATTAAATTATACCTTAATAAAGTTGGAAAAGATGTAGCTTTAGTTGCTAAACAATCTTCCAAAGGATCACCAGCTAAAGGACTTTTAAAGGAAACCTGCAAAGCCCACAGTCAGGAGGAAAAAATGTTATTATATTTATTCTACTGGGCTAGAGGGAGGTGGGATGTCACAGTGTGAGGTTCCAGGGATCTTGGTGCCCCGAAGCCGTAACACATGGTCCAGCCATGTTCTCGTTGCTGCAACGGTTGAGACTACTCACAACTTGGGCTTACCCTTTGCTGAAAACCCCAAACATACTTTTCTGTTGCTAGATTTCATGTGGCTCCCTATTTTTTAGTAACAATCATTTGCTGCTGCAAAATGTGAGCTATTTTCTTCATGAAATGCAAAATGTTTGCCATTGAATGAAGGCAGCATTAAAAGTTGATGTGATTTGTTTCTCTCTCTGGTTTCGGGAGACAAACCATAAGAGACTGTTAACTATAGGAAACTGAGGGTTGCTGGAGAGGACGTAGGTGTGGGATGGGGTAACTGGGGGATGGGCATTAAGGAGGGCACGTGATGGAATGGAGCACTAGGTGTTATATACCACTAATGAATCACTGAACTTGACCTCTGAAACTAATACTACACTGTATGTTAATTAATTGAATTTAAATAAAATAAAGTTTAAAAAATATATTAATAAGAAGTTGATGTGATACATCATAGAAGATTTTGATTTCTACCGATCATATGCTATTGAAATGTGACTGTTGTATTTTATCTTTTAGGAACCGTGGAGTTTATTATGGACTCAAAGCACAATTTCTACTTCATGGAAATGAATACAAGGCTGCAAGTGGAACATCCTGTTACTGAGATGATCACAGGAACTGACTTGGTGGAGTGGCAGCTTAGGGTGGGAGTATTTTTTCTGTTAAAGATCAGTCTTGACAATAGGTTACCTGCTAGCCTCCTAAAAGAAGGTGTCACTTTGCACAAGGGTTCAATTCTTGGTGGTTGTCATGAGGACAGGAAAATGGGCAGTTAAAGATGATATTTCATTTGTTGCTGTGACATTATTGTCACTTTATGGACTCAGATTTCTAACCTGTCACTTACCATCATTTCTCTTCAGCATGGGGTAGCCTAAGGCAAGGGGCAAGTGAGATGCTGCCACTGAGGCTTTCTTGTGACCACATTATCTCAACACCAAAGCCTCGTGCTCTACCTGAGGCCACATTATTCTGGGCTGGGCCATCATTTGATTTTAGAGTCAGGACAGATGCTAGCCCCAGTGAAATGAGCTAAGGAAGAGCTGGGAATGAAGAGCCAAGGTAATGGTTAGACCAATAGAGTGAGCCACATGCAAGTGCTGACTTGCACACTGTTGTTGCCTGTGGTAGGATAAGTATAGCCCATTCAGAATAAGTGTTTAGAAATTTTTATAGCATTTTTGACATTGTTATGATACGTCTACTATATGTTACAAAAGTGTAAGTCTATAATTGTTCCTTTTTTATAAATAGTTTGAGAAACGCTGGCCTGAACTAGAGTTCCACAAAGCATATTCCTTCAAATAAGAATAATACCTTAGTCTGTTTTACTCTCATTATTGAAAACAGTTGATTTTATAGCCTTTTTTAATATGAAAAAAATGTTTTAAGTACTATAAATACTTTTGATCTCTGTAGGATTCTTGGTTCTTTATATATTCTGAATCTAAATTTTTTGTGTGTGTGTTGTGATGCTAAAGTCTTAATTATTTTGCTAATTTTGTCTTTTCAGAATGTCGATGGACAGTAATATCATGTTCCTTTTGCTGGTTCCTTGGGGATGATTGGTGGTTTTAGTTGAGCCATAAGATTCTTTGGGGCCTCTATAGCCTTGGGAGCTAATGAAAGCCAGGCACATCAGGCTAGTAAGTGTTAGTAAGTGATGGGAAAATTGTAGCGGATTTAGAAAGTTCTAGAAAGAGTGCTTCTGTTTCCAGAATTAAAGGAAAGGGGGATATTTTTTTTTTTCTAAAGCAGTAATTGAGAGTCCAGAATTTTTTTTTTTAGATTTATTTATTTATTTTAAAGGCGGTGGGGGGGCAGAGGGAGAAGGAGAAAAAGTCAGATTCCGCACTGAGTGCAGAGCCTGACGTGGGGCTCAATCTCATGACCTGGAGATTTCAACTTGAGCCGAAACCAGAGTCAGACGTTTAACCGACTATGCCACCCCAGCACCCCAGGAGTCCAGAATTTTGAAATCATGATGGATAAAAGGTTTCTAGGGAAGGGAAGAGAAAGCTTTTGGGCATAAGGGGAACCAGTAGACTTTTATTTCTGCATCTCAAGAAATTGCAAGAGCTTTGAAGGCCCTTTAAAAAGAGAAGTAGGCTTTTCTTATCTCGGGGTTGGGGCTGGAATTCTTGAACTGATGGATACCACTGGACCTCATTTACAGTGTTCAAGGCACTATGGAGTCTTGCTTCCAGGCAGCGGTAAAACAAGGGGCCTCACCATTTGGTGAGTTCAAGCTCCAGGATCAGCCTCTGGAGTCAAAGGCTCCCTAGAATGAGGCTGCAGTGTTGTCAGCATCTAGGCTGCAGACTCAGGTGGGTAGCCATGTCCAGGGGAAGCTGGGGAGAAGATCCAAGGTCCAGGAGTTCCAAAGAGTCAATGTCTAAGCCTGAGAGAACTCACATGGCACAGATTTCCAAGGCTCCAGAGGCACGGGGCCTGTCTCTTCTGAGCCCAGATAGAAGCCAACCCGAGAGGAAAATAGGCAAAGATAAGCCAGGTTGAAATGGGGCTATATAGTCAGAAATAAGATCACATCATGAAATATGGACACATGGTCATTCTTGTTTATATCAAGACAAATAGGATTCTTTATTAAAACATTAAAAAGTATTTCATTATAAAGGATAAGAATGAAATGACAATAGCTAACACTTGTGTAGTGCTTACTATATGCACTTTTCTCTGTAGCATCAAGAGGTTAAGAAACATGCCCAGAACAGAGGAAGTATAGAGACAGAATTTGAACCCAGGCAATAGGGCTGCAGTCTGTGGTTCAAAACACCATGTCATAAAGGCATTCAGTGTAGTTCATTTTCCTTTCATTCTTAACTGCTGTGGTTCCTGATTTTTCTTATCTACAGATTTAGAGAGATGAAACCTTTGCCTCTGTTTCATGCTTACCTCCTTAGTTGCAAGTAGTGCTAAATTACTTAGTTTCTTCCCCTGTATCTTTTGCTTTCTCAGTTCTTTTCTCATCTTGGAGGACAATTTAAGGAGAGAGAAGAGAGAGAGAGAGAGTGACAGCATGTCCTCCAATAGCCTTTTCCAAATTATACTAGTTGAAGAGAGAGAGTTGTTGTATTCGTACATAACAGTCAGTGTGATTGTTAGTAGTGATAGACAATGATGGTCATCCTGCTTATAATCTGGTATCATGCAATATGGGTTAACATAACAAAATTGAAAAATCAGCATGTTCCCCTTTCTGTTTTGCTTTATCACTCACTTGGTGATGAAGATGACAAAAATGGGGGCACCTGGCTGGCTCAGTGGGTAGAGTGTATGACTCTTGATCTCAGGGTGGTGAGTTTGAGCCCCACATTGGGTGTAGAGATTACTTAAATAAATAAACTTTAAAAAAAAAAAAAAGGTTAACAAAGATGACAAATGCCACCCTTTAGCCATAGCTGTGAGTGTAGTCCTAAACACCAACTAATAATTAGCTATAAAAAGAAGATTGGTTTGGTAACTGAGCACTGATGTTTTAAATGAAAATGGATTATCTTGCCAGTAAGAACTTTTAATTGTATTACATTGAAAAAACAGTGATTTTTATATTTATAATTTAGTCATCAGTTCACCTGCTTTTTCTACTTTAAAGACTCTAGAAATCCATTGTACTTAATACATTATTTCTAAGCTGCATCTGTTTTTTAACCTATTTTTGTTTTTGCCTCAAACTCAGGGAGGTGAGGAAAATAATAGTTTTTATTTGGCTTCGTTATAAAGCCCGAATGCACATTTTCCATGGAAAAAGGCAAGACCATCAACTTCCCAAGTCTCATAGGTGCTATAAGGGGGATTTTCACAGAAGCACATCTTTCACCAGATTGCAGCAGGAGAGAAGATTCCTTTGAGCCAGGAAGAAATAACTCTGCAGGGCCATTCCTTTGAAGCTAGAATATATGCAGAAGATCCTGACAATAACTTCATGCCCGGGGCTGGGCCATTAGTGCATCTCTCCACCCCTCAGGCAGACCTTTGCACTAGGATCGAAACTGGAGTGAGACAAGGTAAAATGAATTCAATGAAAAGTCTCGGTCTTGTGGAATTTTCGGTGCATTACTATTTCTGGACAGCATCTTTTCCCTGTGTCTTATGGAAATGTTTAGTATGTTTTAGAATAAAGGACTTAGGGGTGCCTGGGTGGCTCAGTTGGTTAAGCGACTGCCTTCGGCTCAGGTCATGATCCTGGAGTCCCGGGATCGAGTCCCACATCGGGCTCCCTGCTTGGCAGGGAGTCTGCTTCTCCCTCTGACCCTCCCCCCTCTCATGTGCTCTCTGTCTCTCTCATTCTCTCTGTCTCAGATAAATAAATAAAATCTTTAAAAAAAAAAAAAAAAAAGAATAAAGGACTTAATTGGTTTCTCATTAATCTTTATTTTTCTTTCTGGAATAGTTATTTAAAAAAAAATAGCTAGTATTTTTACACAGTATGCCCTTTGTTGAAATGTAGCAGTACTTGTTCAAACCTAAATAACAAACATTTTGTGTATACTGTTTCATATTTCTACTCCTCCTAGTTCTAAAAGTGATTTAAGGCACTGATCCCCGCTATGCCCAATGCCCTCTGCCTTCAAGGGACTTAAAGTCAAGCTGGAGAATTAATATATAAACTCAGTGCAAGCGAAACAACAATAAAAGAAAGAGAAAACAATAACAGCACAAGAGCTGTCATAGCGTGTGATTACCAGCAATGGTCATAACAGTTATTTAGCGCATACTGTGTACTACATACGCTGTTCCAGGTGACTTTTTTTATATGGGCTGAACTACCCTGTGAGTAGGTGTTGTTATCAATCCCATTTTCCAGATGAGGACACCAGGGCACAGAGAAGTTAGGTGACTTGCCCAAGGTCACCCTTGGAGCCAAGATTCAGACCCAGTCTCTCTGGCTCCAGAGTCCATGCTCTGAGCTCCTGCCACCTTGACTTTAGCTGCCAGAGAAGTTATCCAGGTGGTGAATGTTGAAAAGCAGTTCTCAGCATCAGAGGTTATGTTAGGCCAGTACAGCCCGGACACATTTCGAAGAGGAAGTGTGGAGTGGATTTGAGTAGCAGATTGAACAGCACGCAGAACAGTGAAGAAAGGAGAGCTTAACTCCAGGTGTGGTGGAGGAACTGTAAGAAAACATGTGGCCGGAGAAAAGGGGTCAGGATGGTGAATAGTTGGAGGTGCAGCTAGAGGTCCAGGTTGAAAGCAGATCACATAGTGTCTTGAAAGCCAAAATGAGGAGTCAGGACCTCTTGAGGGCAAAGTGGAAGAATTTTGAGAACTCTGGCTAAACCACAGCAAGATTTAGTAGTCAGTGCCTTTTTTTAACTTAATAGCAGAACACTTTAGAGAGAAAAGAGAACACTCGCAATGGAAAAGAAAGAATCTGCAGGGCAAACAAAACTTGCAGTGTAATTTAATAAAGGCGCTCGAGGGATAACAGAGGTGTAATTCTGCGAAGGACTCCCAGATTCACATCTTGGCACTGGGAGCATCATCAACTCCAAGAAGCTTCCCCAGCTCCTCTTCTGCATTCCCCAAGCCCCTTGTGTATTCCTCAGGCACTTTCCTTATTATACTGTTTTACAGTAACCTTTTACTCCTTGTCTAGTTTTCCCACTATATTGTAAGTTTCTTCCATGTTATATTTGCAGCACCTTGCTCAGGCCTGGGCCTAGAAGTGTTCAGTATGTGTTGGTGAATGATGGGGTGGATAGGTGGGTGGATGATGGATAAGGGAGTATAATCTAACCCCTTGATTTTATAGATGAAGACCCTGGGTCTTAAACCCCTGCGAGCCTCAGTTCCTCATGAATAAAACAGTGGTAACGATATCTGTCATGCAAGAGCTCCTGAAGATTAAGTGTGAAATGAGCATAAAGCCCCAGCAGAATGTCTTGCATGTCATACTTTATCACTTTGAGTTTTGACTGTGGTTACTGGTTTTTCAATTTCAGGAGATGAGGTTTCAGTGCATTATGACCCCATGATTGCAAAGCTGGTTGTATGGGCTGCAGATCGCCAGGCGGCCTTGACGAAACTGAGGTACAGCCTTCGTCAGTACAATGTGAGTGCCCTGGGCAATGTTGGGGACCCTGATGATCTGTGTATCTCCACAGCCAAGTATGTCCGTCATGATTGGTCAGCCTTTGTCCTTGTCGGCTTATTTCCACCAGTTACCCACATGTCAGGAACAAACTGATTTCACATTCCCATGGGTCAGAATAGAGTTTAATGACTTCTTGATTCAGCTAGAAAAGAAAAATTGCAGGGCTAAAACTGTTAATGTCAGTGTTATACTTCAGTGAAATCTGATATTAAATTCATATTCATCCTGTTAGATAAGGCCAGCTACACAAGTGTGGCCTACAGTCTGGTTTTATTTTCCCCTAAGGAAAATAATTATGTTCAGTTTTACCCATTTGACAGAGTTTGTTGCTTTTTTGTAGCACATTGATTTCCTTGGTGCAGTAAGCCCCAAACCATACTGATGTAGCATCATAGAAGGATTTATTAACCCGTGACATCCCAAGTGTTATATGTCATTAATTTGACCAAACTTCTCATCTCTGTGGCTCCAACCACACAGGGCTCCTTGCCATTCCTTGGACACACCCAGCATGGACCCATGTGTTCCTATTCTCTCTTCCAGAATGTTTTTCCCCACATGATCGCAAGACTCCCTCCTCACCATCCTCAGCTCCTGCTCATTCAGAATCCTTCCCAGGCCTTCTCCATTTTTTTTTTAAAAGATTTTATTTAATTATTGAAAGAGAGAGAAGGCACACGCATGCACACATAAGTGGGGGGGGAAGAGCAGAGGGAGAGAAAGAATCCCCAGCAGACTCGCGTTGAGCACAGCGCCCCAACGCAGGGCTCAGTCCTACAACCCTGAGATCATGACCTGAGCTGAAACCAAGAATCAGACATTTAACCGACTGAGCCACCTAGGCGCCCATCCATTTTTTTTAAAGTGAAATATAGTTGATATATAATGTTGTATTAGTTTTAGGTGTACAACAGAGTGAGTCAGTTCTGTACCTTACACAGGACTCACCACAGTAAGTGTAGCTACCATCTGTTACCAAAGTTATTACAGTATTATTGACTATATTCCATATGCTGTAGTTTTCATCCCTGTGACTTACTTACAACTGGAAATTTGTACCTCTTGATCCCATTCATCTATTTAACTTATCCCCTCATCGCCTTCCCTGCTGGCAATCATCAGTTCTCTATTTATGAGTCTGTTTCTGTTGTGTGTTTGCTTTGTGTTTTAGATTGCACATGTAAGTGAAATCATGTGATATTTGTCTTTGTCTGACTTATTTCACTTAGTATAATAACCCTCTAGGTCCATCCATGTTGTTACAAATGGCAAGATTTCGTTCTTTATTATGGCTGAGTAGTATTCTGTTATGTGTATACACCACATCTTCTTTATCCTTCATCTATAGATGGACTGAGGTTGCTTCCATATCTTGACTATTGTAAATCATGTTGCAATAAACATAGGGGTGCATGTATCTTTTCTAATTCGTGTTTTCGTTTCATTTGGGCAAATAGCCAGCAATTGGAATTAGTGGATCATATGATATTTCTGTTTTTAATTTTGGGGGAACTTGCACACTATTTTCCACAGTGGCTGCACCCATTTACCTTCCTACCAATAGGGCACAAGGGTTCCCTTTTTTCCATGTCCTTACCAACAGTTGTTATTTGTGTCTTTTTGATACTACCCATTCTGACCAGTATGAGGTGCTATCTCATTGTGGTTTTGATTTGCATTTCCCTGATGATGAGTGATCGTGAGCATCTTTTCATATGTCTGTTAGCCATTTGTATGTCTTTTTTGGAGGAAAAAAAAATGTTCAGGTTTTCTGCCCACTTTTTAATTGGATTATTAGGTTTTTTGGTGTTGAGTTGTAGGAATTCTTTATATATTTTGGATATTAGCCCCTTATCAGGACATATAATTTGCAACTATCTTCTCCCATTCTTCTTCCATTACCTTTTCATTTTGTTGATGTGCAAAAACTGTGCAAAAGCTTTTTAGTTTGGTGTAGTCCCAGTAGTTTAATTTTTCTTTTGTTTCCCTTGCCTGAGGAGACATATCCATAAATATGTTGCTAAAGCTGATATCCCAAGAGATTACTGCCTATGTTTTATTTTAGGAGTTTTATTGTTTTAGGTCTCACATTTAGGTCTGTAATCCATTTTGAGTTTATTTTTTGTGTATGGTGTGAGAAAGTGGTCCAGTTTCATTCTTTTGCATGTAGCTGTCCTGTTTTCCCAACACCAGTTATTGAAAAGATGGTCCTTTCCCACTGTATATTCTCGCCTCCTTTGTCATAGATTAATTGACCATGTAAGCATGGGTTTATTTCTGGGTTGTCAGTTCTGTTCTGTTGATCTTTGTGTCTATTTTTGTGCCAGTACCATAATGTTTTTATTACTACAGCTTTGTAGTGTAGCTTGAAACCAGGTCACCCCATTTAAAATAGGGCCCTTTGCTCTTCTCTATCCCCTTAACCAGCCTTATTTTTCTTCATATAGCCTGACATCATATTAGATATTTGTTTATATTGTCTGTTATCTGTCCCTAGAATGTAAGCTCTGTAAGGTTTCATTCCTCATTGTGTCCCCAGTACCTGGATCAGGACCTGGCACCTAACGGTGCTCAGTAAATGTCTATTAAATGAATGATTGGATGAATGACTGAATGAACCCAAGGCTCAGATAGCTGGTTTTACCCTTGATCCCATTTATTGGGTGTATGTGGGTTCATTTTATACCTTTTCATTTTTATATCGGTGTGTAAAGTTTGGATTTTAGTGTCGGAAGGAAGTTCCTTTGAGGTTACATTTAATCCTATCTCCGCCTCAGTGTAGCAATCCTAACCTCAGTTTGCAGTCTTCCTATTTTGTAGGAGTATTCTGAGTAGCAAGTCTTCAATATCTTGCAAATAAATCTCAATTTAAGTTTCTTAACATTTATCACTTTCCTAGCCTGAGTCAATTAAATGTATCCATGTGACCTACCCTAACATCATTTCCTATTTCCTCTTTATCATAAAGAGTAAAATGTAGTTTGCTACATTTTAAAAAATGTATCATAAAATACAGTTTTAAGTGTTAAGTCCAGATAGATAGTGATGGTGAAGTGGGTTGTTTTGTTTTGTTTTGTTTTTCCTATAAGTTGTCCTAATGCTGCCATGTGGTACCTTAATAGGTTTTTTATTTTCCTTGAGAGTTGTCCATTGTGGAAAATACTTCGTACAAAGAGCAGGTGCCATAGAAATGATTTTCTCTTTTTTTTTTTAATTTTTTTTTAACATATAATGTATTATTTGTTTCAGGGGTAGAGATCTGTGATTCATCAGTCTTACACAATTCACAGCGCTCACCATAGCACATACCCTCCCCAGTGTCCATCACCCAGCCACCCCATCCCTCCCACCCCCCTCCACTCCAGCAACCCTCAGTGTGTTTCCTGAAATTAAGTCTCTTATGGTTTGTCTCCCTCTCTGGTTTCATCTTGTTTCATTTTTCCCTCCCTTCCCCTATGATCCTCTGTCTTGTTTCTCAAATTCCTTATATCAGTGAGATCATATGATGCTTGTCTTTCTCTGATTGACTTATTTCGCTTAGCGTAATACCCTCTAGTTCCATCCATGTCTTTGCAAATGGCAAGATTTCAATTTTTTGATGGCTGCATAATATATATATATACACACACACAATGGAATATATATAATATATATATTAATATATATATAATAAATTCTATATATATATATACACACACCACATCTTTATCCATTCATCTGTTGATGGACATCTAAGCTCTTTCAATAGTTTGGCTATTGTGGACATTGCTGCTATAAACATCAGGGTGCACCTACCCCTTCGGATCACTACATTTGTATCTTTGGGGTAAATGCCCAGTAGTGCAATTGCTGGGTCGTAGGATAGCTCTACTTTCAACTTTTTGAGGAACCTCCATACTGTTTTCCAGTGGCTGCACCAGCTTGCATTGCCACCAACAGTGTAGGGGGGTTCCCCTTTCTCCACGTCCTCGCCAACATCTGTTGAGAAATGATTTTCTGAATATGTTGATTTCCCCACTCACTGGGGACGTGGGCTTTATTCTCTTCCCAGATTGTTGGACTGCATACCAACATTGACTTCCTCCTCAGCCTGTCCGGCCATCCAGAATTTGAGGCTGGGAACGTGCACACGGATTTCATCGCTCAACACCACAAGGAACTGTTTCCCAGTAGGAAGGCCACAGCCAAGGAGTTTTTATGCCAGGCAGCTCTGGGTCTCATCCTCAAGGAGAAAGCCGTGTCTGATGTTTTCAACATTCAGTCCCAAGGTATGGAAAGCTTTTCTCTTTGCTCTGCTTGTTAAGAGTCTATGAATAAGCATTGGAGGTGCTTTTCTTTCTTTATGCCACTCTTGTGTCCCTTTTCTTCTCTTGGTGATTGACACCGTCCTCTGCTAATGTGGTTTTTAGTGTGAAGTAGAGTAGATTCACATATATGGATGTGCCCATAAACACTTTTTAACCCATTAAATAAAACTTAACTAATTGCCTAACAGTGTTGAGATGGGTCTTTTTTCAACCAAATGCTAGTTTTTCCTACACCCTGTGCTGACTCCTTCCAAAGCTTTTTTATTCGCCGCTCCTCAAGGGCCTACGTTGTTGTATTTTCTGTACCTGTGGCAACTTCCTTGGTCCTAGGGACTAAAGACAGAGCACTGGAGACTCTCAGATTCTCTTGGGTACCTGAGATTTATCGTTGCGTTATTTCCTCCTTTCTTTTCCATTCTGTGATCAAATTTCTGATGAACTAGAGACCTAGGTACTTCCTCGAATCAGAGAATCTGAGCACAGGAAGGACCAAGGCAGAGATTCGTCCCGGTTGCCACACGCACACATGTCTGCTTCAACACCCCCTCTAAGCTGTTGCTCAGCCTCTTCTTAACACCTCAGGAAATTCGTAACGAGAACTCATTAGCCTGTTATGGTTTCAGTCAGTTCTTCCTTTAAAAGTTCTTCCCTCTAAATTGAGCAAAATCTGAGTTCTCCCAAACTTGCTCCAGAATATTTACTGCAGGCTAACTCCGACCTTTGGAGCAAACAGGGAAAAAAAAAAAATTAATCCATTTATCTCTTCATTATTTTTAGGATTATTATATTATAGGGTTTTATTATTAGGATCTTTAATTTCTAGATTCATTCAAGAAAGTTATATTGAAAGCTTAAAATATATAACTACAGCTTTAGGAGATGTGTGCTCTATTCTCATTTTGTCCTTTTACACTAAATGAAATGCATCTAAATATGCCTGCACGGTGTTCCAAAGCCTGAACATAGCATTGTTAGAATCGAGTATCCTCTTTTTTTAAAGATTTTGTTTATTTATTTGAAAGAGAGTGAGAGAGAGAGAGAGCATGGGGCTGGGGGGAGGGGCAGAGGGAGAGGGAGAAGCAGACTCCCCGCTGAGCAGGGAGCCTGACCCGGAGCTCCATCCCGGGTCTTTAGGATCATGACCTGAGCCAAAGGCAGACTCTCAATGGACTGAGCCACCCAGGCGCCCCAGAATCAAGTGTCCTCTTACTCCCTCCTTTTTACAATTTATAACGGGTGCACATAGGAGCTTCAGAAGAAATTGCTTCAGTTCAGCTATGCTGTAACTCCTGGATATCGTCCAACAGAGGATGAGCACACAAGCCTGTGGGCGGGACGAGTGACGCAGAAAGAGGCGAGGCGAGAGAAGAGTAGTGAGTGGTGGAGATTTTGGTGACCTGGAATGCATTTGCCCAAGAAGGGGAAGACCACTGTGCCGCTCACACCCCCGGAGGAAGAGTGTTGAGGCTGCAAACACTCTGATTTTTCAGAGAAGCTGGAATTTTTCACATGCCATTTCCTGAGATATAAATGAAAGTATTAATTTAAATTTAAAGCAATAGGGACAAAGAAGGCCCATTTGAGCTGCCAGCGTAGGGCGGGTGTTTTACGTTTTCTTTTGTAAGGTATGAAGTCAGGCCTGATGTTGCTGAATTTTAATTTTTTAATTAAATTAAATTTTAACTTTTTTCTAGATCAGTACTCACCTTTTGCATTCAGCAGTGGAAGAAGACTGAATATCTCTTACACGAGAAACATAACTCTGAGGGATGGTAAAAACAGTAAGTAATGTTTTATTAAAAAGAGGAGTGTGCTTCATGGAAATATATCACATTCACCTGGAATAAAAGGATCCACCCTAGTCACGGATCAGTCAATTACATTTTTTAAGCTCCCGTGCTTGCTTCAGCAGCATATATACTAAAATTGGAATGATACATTTTTTAAGCTCCCTAGCCTAACCATTGGTAGGAATACTAGTATTGATTGGCTCGGGTGGTACAATTAGTGGTATTTTTGTTCTTTTTCCTCTCCCTATATTTTGTAAATATTTGAAAAATATGTCATTAAATATACCTAGCAAAACGACTAAAATGAAATATGCCAAGATGTTAGGTGACCATTGGGTAGTGGGATTTGAGGTGATTTGTAGCCCCCCACTCACACACACACAACCCACTTCTTTGTACTTTCTTTCCCTTGCAGCTTATCTTCAGCAAGAATGTACTACTTTTAAATAAAAACAATATCCAAAACTATTCTGGGGAGGAGGATTACCCACCATTCAGGCAGTGTTTCAGGTCGAAGTGGGTTATTAAGGAGCCATGATCTATTAAGTGCCCAATCACATGTAAATTTTTGTCTTCACCAAAATAGGGGCACCTGGGTGGCTCAGTCGGTTAAATGTCTGCCTTCAGCTCAGGTCGTGATTCATGACCTTGGGCTCAAGCCCGGTGCCCACTGGGCTCCCTGCTCAACAGGGAGTCTGCTTCTCCCTCTCCCTCTGCCCCTCCCCACCACTCGTGCTCTCTCTCTGTCTCTCCCTCAAACAAATAAAATCTTTAAAAAAATTTATCTTCACTGTAATTGAATGAGGGGGAGTCCCTGCCATACCCATGTACAACCGATGAAACCGAGGCAGAGAAGGTGAAGTAACTTACTGAAGATTAGTGACATTGACATCCAGCCTTTCTGACCTTGACTCCTGTGCCATTTTTACTTTTCCAGTGGAAAATGGATTTTTGGCTGCAAACTAATTTGGGTAGGTTGAGGGTGGGACTGATTTATTGTAATTGAAACCAGGAGAGGCTGACATCAAAAATTTTAAATTTTTTATAAATTTGTGACTGGAACAATGTACCAGAGGGATCAGAATCCCTTGATAGCAGTATCCCTTCTGCTGCAGGACACTTTGCATGGGAAACCATATGGGTGCAGAGTCAGAGCTGGGGGGGCTGCATAATCTTGAACGTGAGGTGTCATTGAACTGTGAAAGCTCCATTATAAAAACGTGCCTACCAGGTAGAACAGAATCTTCCTGCTAGCTCATGGTAGTACCCTCCTCCCCAGACAGAGTAAGATCTTTATCTAAACTCTGTGTAGACATCTGTTCACTTTTTAGCAAATTCCTTTTTCACAGAAGTTGATTGGATTACAGCTCTTGAGATATTTTTTCATTCTGAACCTGGATGGTCATTACCTTCAATGTATTGAGTACGTGGAAAAAAATGTTTGCAAACATCCCTTATAGAGTAGCATTCTGCAAATGGTTAACCTGTCCATTTTATGCTAGTGTGGTTATTCATTTCATTCTTAAAAAACAGCCCCTCCAAAATCGGGGATTATCTTATTCTAGACCCCTATATACTGAATATAAGTCTCTGTAGGAGTAAAGTTTCAGTGGTCTCAGCCTAAATTAAACAGAAAAATCGCATGTGTGATTAAGAGTCAGATGAGCCAACTGTGTTATTTGGTATGGATCTTCACCAAGGCACTTAGGAGTATTTTGGACTATACTGCATTTCTTGGAAATTTTTAAAATTTTTAACTAAAAAATGAATACATTATTGAAAACCAGCATGATTGCTGTTCACTACATTCTTTTGGTAGTCTTTTTCAACAATAACCCAGCTTTCAGAAATGTTCTGGTGGGTCTCTGATAAATGCTAATTAACAATAGCCATGATTGAATAAGTGAGTACACCAAACAGGAAGTCTTAAGGGCCCAGAAGCATTTGTGAATTTAAAGTAGAACCAACTCTTAATGAATGATCAAGTATTTTAAATATTTAAGGCTTGAAAAATTCCTACTTTGTTGCTAGTGGCCATGCTTCACAAAACCCTGCCCTACCCTCAATAATAAGAATAAGAATAATAGCTAAGATTTATTGAGTTGTTTTGTATATGTCAGATATTAAGTGCTTTCCATGATTATTTAATTACCGTTTTCAGAATAGGCCAATGAAATTGGTGTTATTATTAGTGTCAACTTCATAAATGGGGAACCAAAGCTTAGATTGATAATTTTCTTAAAGTCATTCCAAAAGTAATTGGTGGAGCCAGAATTCGAACCCACACTCCAGGGTATACGCGCTTACCTAACACTGCACCATGCTACACTTACATACCTTATTAAATATATAAGAGGATGGGGCGCCTGGCTGGTTCAGTTGGTTGAGCATGCAACTTGATCTCAGGGTCATGAGTTCAAGCCCCACGTTGGGCATAGAGCTTACTTAAAATTAATTAATTTAAAAAATAGAGAAATAGGAGGATATTTAATGTTCTCTTGTGGAGATCTAGAGATAACTAGGGGAGGGAGGAACAAGTTCAGTTACCCTGTAACATATGAAAGAATTTATTCCTTTAGTGCAATTGTAAATGGGATTGTTTTCTTTATTTCCCTTTCTGCTATTTCATTATTAGTGAATAGAAACACAACAGATTTTTGTGTATTAATTTTCATTTCTTGCAACTTTGCTGAATTCATTTATTAGATCTAATAGTTTTTTGGTAGTCTTTAGGATTTTCTATGTATAGTATCATATTATCTCCAAATAATGAAAGTTTTACTTCTTTATCAGTTGAATGTCTTTTATTTATTTGTTTTCTTGTCTGATTGCTCGGACTAGGACTTCCAGTACTATGTTGAATAAAAGTGGTGAGAGCGGCCATCCTTGTCTTGTTCCTGACCTTAGTGGGAAAGCTTTCAGCTTTTTATCATTGAGTATGATGTTAGCTGTGGGTTATCGATAGATGAATGGATAAAGAAGACGTGGCATATATACACAATGGAATATTACTCAGCCTTAAGAAAGAATGAAATCTTGCCATTTGTGACAACATAGATGGACCTAGACAATATTATGCTAAGTGAAATAAGCCAGAGAAAGACAAATATCATATGATTTCACTCATTGTGGAATCTAAAAAATGAAACAAGTGAATAAACAACAAAGAGAGAAACAGACTCATAGAGAACAACTAGGGGTTGCTGAAGGAGTTGGGGGCAGTGGATGAAATGGTGAAGGGGGTTAAGAGGTACAAACTTCCAGTTATAAAACAAGTCACATGAATGAAAAGTACAGCATAGGGAATATAGTCAATAATATAATACACTTACGGTAAGCATTTAAAAATGTATGTAATTGTTGAATTCACTGTGTTGTATACCTGAAACTAATTTAATATTATATGTCAACAATAATTCAAATTTTTAAGAAATTTTTTAAAAAAGAATTTATAGTTTTCCTGGAAATGTGTTTACTATGATTCTGTTGACTTTCATGTCAGCTAAATACTTTTCATATTTCATAAATCAAAAAAAAAACCCTAATCTGGTATAATTGGATGCATTTTCTCTTCAGAAGGGTTAAAAGATATTGGCAAGATATAGGTTGGAGAAGGTTCATTTACTAATATGTTCATTATAAAGTTTTCAAAAAAATAGATGTTCTGAGTAATGTGAAGAGGAAAAAAAGATGTCTTTGTCCCTACTTTCCTCTCTTAAGGAATTTACCATATAGCAAAGGAGAAGTGGGTATGTTGGGAAGATAGGTGGTGTGGTGGTTAATAATGCAGACCCTGGGGGTGCATGGGGGGGCGCAGTCATTTAGGTGTCTGCGACTCTTGATTTGGGCTGAGGCCCTGAGGCCCTGAGGCCCCTGAGGGTCATGGGATCTAGCTCCGCATTGGGCTCCACACTTAGTGTGGAGTCTACTTGGGACTCTCTCTCTACCTCTCCCTCTGCTCCTCCCCACTGTGCTCTCTCTGTCTGTCTCTGTCTCCCTCTCTAAGATAAGTAAATAAATCTTTAAAAAACTAAAATAAACTAAAAATAATGCAGACCCTGGAGTTAGGCTGTTATGGGTTTGATTCTGGTTCCTCTGTTGTGTGTGACCCTTAGGGAAGACATATACTCTCTCTAAGCATCAAGTGTCCTCAGCCATGAATGGGAATGATAGTGATAATTACTTCCGTGGGTTATTGTGGATGTTAAATGAGACGATACACAGAAAGCTCGTTGTGCAGCATATAGCAAGCAGTCCAGTACACATTAGCTGTCATCATCATTATTATTAAACTACCCCCTTGCTGCTGTTGAAAGACAAAGTAGGTATATAGGTCATATGTTAATAAAAAAAGGTGGAAAAATAAAATTTTTTTTAAGTTGGTTGCAGAACAATATGTATAAGAATATACTATTTTTATAAAAAAATATAAGTTTGTGCATCCTGAAAGGACACACATTAAAGAGTTTAACAGTAGTTACACTGGGCAGTGGAGAGGACTTTCCCTTTTTACTTTATGTACTTCAGTATTTGATTTTTGTGAACAGTTTTATTTTTGCACTTTTTTTTAAAACAGCTGATAAAGAGAAAAATCATTCTGTTATAAAACGGGATGAGGAAGGAACCACAATGGTGTTTTATATGCAAATGTCTATCTAAACGTTCGGAGGAGAGGAAATTCATTCCAGCTAGACAGGCTTTTCCCAGGGACCATGAATGGGTATGATGTGAACACAGGGCGAGGTTTCATTTGGTGGGGCTGGGGACTGACAACATAGTGAAGGAGGAGCATGAGCAAAGAAGCACAGTAGGGGGAAGACTGGAGGCACATATGGAGAACATTAATTTGCCCATTTTCCCATTTGGTTGTCATATAGGGCTATGTAGAAGAATGGTGGGAAATAAGACTGAGAGTTTAGGGCCTTCAGTACCGGGTCCGATATTTTGAATATGGTGGAGACATGGCTGGGAAGCGTCAGCTGGAAGGGCTGAGAAGGAAGCAGGAAGTCCCAAGAAGACCTCAGAGTTACCCAGGCTTGTGGCCCTCCGCCTGAATCAGGGTCGAGCAATGGGCATGAGAGGAAGAAATGAAGAGGACAGATAGGGAAGAATTTGGGAGCTTTGTAGTTGACTATCGCATGTGGAAAGCGAAGGAGAAGGTTTGGATGACGGGTTTTCAACCTGCAGGACAAGGAAAATAGTAGTGCCAGTCATGGAGCTCCCAGGGCGGGAAAGAGTGCAGGCAGAGTGGGGAGATGATTTATTGGACCCACCATGTTCACTTTAAGGTGCCGATAGAGCATCCAGCTGGGAATGACTAATCAGTTCTGGAGAAGGAAGGTCAGGGCTGGAAATAGATTTGAGCTGGCAGCATCAAAATGGTAGTTAAAGTATCAGGAGTCTATGAAATGACTTTGGTCTGCATTCTCTACACCACAAGACTTTTGATTTCCATCTCCTGGGAACGTCTTCTTTTTGCCCCCGTCTGCTAGGAAAGTCTTTAACCAATTCTGTGTTCACATGATACTATGAAATATATTGTATATTCGTATGGTCTGTTACAGTTTACAAAGCACTTTCACATTTATTAAATCATTGTTACATTCTCATACCCATCTAATGGGTCAGAATGGACCAGGAAATCAGGACTCTGAGATTTGAAATGACCTAGTCAAGATCACAGAGGTGATCATGCGACATATGGCAGATTTGGGTCTTAAACCAGAATCTCTCTCCCAATTCATTGCATTTCCTACTTTAACACTGCAACTTTTCTTGTTGAAGGAAAAATATCTAAAATATCCTACAAACATTCAAAGAGCTAAAACTCCATTTTAAAAAAAATTTTAATTCCAGTGTAGTTAACATACAGTGTTTATTAGTTTCAGGTGTACAATATAGTGATTCAGCAATTCTATACCTTACTCAGTGCTTATCAAGATAAGTGTACTCTTAATCCCCATCACCTGTTTTACCCATTCCTCCCCCCCCCCCCCCCCATAACCACCAGTTTATTCTCTATAGTTAAGGGACTGCTAAAACTCCATTTAAAAAAAAAAAGAAAAAGAAAACTTTGAAATTCACCTTTTTTGGAACCTGCCTATAGATTTTTTTTTTTATCTTTATTGTCAGGTAGTTAAAAGATGTTGATATCTTTTAGGTTGAAAGAGATCTGTAGAATGTCAGTTACTGAATAAATGAATGTCTTCTAATTTTTCTTCAACTTTCCCCCCTTTTCCATAAAGATGTAGACATAGCTGTAACATATAACCGTGATGGGTCGTATAGCATGCGGGTAAGTCTAACTGGTTTTGTTCTACAGTTTAAAGCTAAATCTGATCTCTCTCATACCGAGGAGGGTCTTTTTTTCACACTCTGGGTTCTCCTAAGCCGGTGACCAGTATGACTATAGTTAGGAGGATGTCATGTGCTTTTATTTCAGACCAATTTGGGGAAATTACCCCCGCTACAGTTCTGATTGTCTCCTCAATTTGTCTGTGGTTCCCTTAAGAATGAAAACTTGGTAAAAGAAAAAAAAAATAGTAATAATAGCTTTGAATCAGACGCCTGACAAGTCTCTAAAGTATGTGCATGTATTTACATTGAAAGCAGCCATTCTCAAACTTTTTGGTCTCAAAATCCATGTACACCTTTAAAAATTATTAAGACTCCCCGAAGAGCTCTTGTTTGTGTTAATTACATGTATTAATATTTACCATTTAGGAAGTTAGACCGAGCATGCTTTTATTTCTTACTGTTCTTTTTAATGTATATTTTAAAAATTATATGTAAAATTTACCATATTAAACATTTTGGAGTTAAAGACATTATATTAACATTTGTTTTACAAGCATCACCACCACCCGTCTCCTCTTTTCTCCTCTTGCAAAATTGACACTCTGTACCCATTAAACAATACACTCCACTTGCCCCTTTCCGCCTCCCCCGCTCCCAGCCTCTGGCAACCACCATCCTACTTTTCGGTGTCTATGAATTTGACCACTTTAAGTACCTCATATAAATGAAATCATTCAACATTTGCCCTTTGTGATTGGCTATTTCACTTAGCATGTCTGTAAGGTTCTTCTACGTTGTAGCATGTGTCCAAGATTCCTTCCTTTTTGAAGTGGAATGATATTCCATTGCCTCTATATACCACACTTTGTTTGTTCATTCATCTCTTGATGGAGACTTGGGTTGCTTCCACCTTTTGCCTGTTGTGGATAATGCCGCTATGTACATGGGGGACAAATACCTCTTTGAGACCCTGTTTTCAATCCTTTTGGGCATATACCCATAAATAGAATTGCTGGATCATATTTTTAATTTTTTGAGGAACTACCATACTGTTTTCCACAGTGGCTGCACCATTTTACGTTCCTACCATCAGTCACAAGGGTTCCCTTTTCTCTGCATCCTCGCCCACATTGATTTTGTTTCTTTTTTCTTTTTTATAATAGCCATCCTAATGGGCATGAAGTGTTATCTCACTGTGGTTTTGATTTGCATTTCCATAATGAATAATGTTGTTGAGCATCTTTTCATATGCTAATTGGCCATTTGTATATCTTCTTTGGAGAAATGTCTATTCAAGTCCTTTGCCTCTTGTTTTTTTAAATCAGGTTGGTTTTTTGTTGTTGTTGAGTTGTAGGATAAACTGAGAAAATTTAAAACCTAAGATTATACAAGCACATGTTCCATTAGCTGTCAGGGTAACATTATCACATGTCCTGCAATCTCTAGAAAATCCTACTGTATATTCATGAGAGAATGAGGGTAAAAAAGGGCAAGTAACATTAGTATTATTATGAAGTAGTTTGACTTTGTGGACCCTGAAAAGGGTCTTGGGGACCCCAAGGTCGTACTTTGAGAATCTCTGGTGAAAGTGTTCATGATAGTCCTCAATTGAAAAGTCCATTACCCTGGCAAAATGAAATGCTGAAAGGGATTAAAAAACAAAAACAATAATGTGAGAACTCAACCAAATTCATAAATAGGTACAAATTCAGAGAGCAGAATAAATCATTTTTAATATGAGCCAAGAGACTTTAAGTCCTACAAAAAGAATTGATTGAGGATATGCTGTGGATCTGCCAATGCCATGAAATACCATTTTGTTTCACTGAGATTCAGAAAAACTGGAAAGTCTACCTATTTTAGTACAGGAGAGTTGTAATTCATATCAGTACCTCTGGTTTGGGGATCCCTTTCTTATTCCCTTGGTAAAGTCAACTATAGATTTGTTCTAATCTGCTCTTTGAACTACATTCACAAATTTAGAATGCGCTTGTGTAAACCTTTAAACAAAACTGTTCCCGATCTAACCTTTATGTCCTGAGAATTTCACAAACATTCAAACGGCTGTTTTAGTAGTTTACAGAGCCCAGTAAATGTCATATTTAACTTAGGATAGATGAGAACCGGTGTATAAATACTGCAATGTAACCTGGTTCACCTTAGCCTCTATAATATATTTGAAAAGAATAGCCACAGGACTTGGACAATGACCTCGTGGGAACTGAAATGAAAAATAGAGAAGATTTAAATGGATTTCCTGTGTGTAGAGGAATTTTTTTTCTTGAGTTTAGTATATGTGAGAAAATATTTTCTAAAACAGAAAGGTTTCATGTCCCTTTGTCAGCTTCCTTGAAAGATCAAGTGTGAAATCTGTTGTTTGGCATTCTCTCTTACAGTGAGAAAACTGTGGCCAGTCTCCAGCTAATTTATCTTCTTAAACTCAAAACTGAAACCCATAAATTTTATCTACATGTTGGGGAGATAAAAGATACACCATGTAATTGTGTGGTTGTGGCTTTTTTCTTTACTCACATTGGCATAGTAAAACCAAATTTGACTTCAGGTACTCAGAAATGAATACCAGAATGTAATAGAGTCAACTGAATTTTAATAATCTTGCTTAATTTGTATTTCTATTTCATGTTTTTATTGTTATTCTTAAGTGAACATTTATCTGTAGCATGGTGCTGTAGATAAGTTATCTGTTTTTTTAATTATCTTGTGCTGTTTCTATCTAGAGAACTTTGTTTATGAAACTTAGGGGAAAGTTCATACATGGCTTTTTAAAAAAATACTTCACCTGTTTCCTTTTGAAACTATTAATAGTAAAGAATTCTGATTTTATGAATTCTGTAGGGTTGTTTATTCATTTTTAAGGATCTAATTTTTCTGTTTTTATTTTCAGATTGAAGATAAAACTTTCCAAGTCCGTGGTGATCTTTGTACTGAGGGAGACTGCACTTACCTGAAATGTTCTGTTAATGGAGTTGTTAGTAAAACTAAGCTAATTATCCTGGAAAACACTATTTACTTATTTTCCATGGTAATGTCTCTTTTTTTATAATAACAATGTTGAAGTTTGGGAGAACATTGCTTGACCAGAGGCATCCCACTGAAACATTAGAAAGACCCTGCTTCCTTCCATCACTGCTGTGACCTTTCCTCTGTGTCCCCCACTCCACTCTGTTTCTTTGCCACATTCCTGCCTTCCCTGGTTCTTTTGTTCACACAGCTCCTCACTGATAGATACATACTCATTTTTTTCCTTTAATTCTGAAACACGTCCTTACACCCTTCTTGTCAGAGGGTGTCTCGCTGCCCAGTGCGCAGTATTTTCTCAGGGATTTGGTGCCTGAATACTTTCCCAACCCCATCCTCCTGGCACTTGGAATTCTGGGGATTTGGGAGGAGGTGACCATTGAGGAAAGAGTCTGTGGAGCCAATATTCCTTGTGGGGAAGGTGGGCAGTAGGAAGGTAGTGGGGGTTAATGGTGGTGTCTTGGCAGTCAAAGGATGGTTGATGATTGAGGCAGGCGTGGCATAGATTTGGGTAGGAGCATGTCTCCTGACTCATTGCTCCCAGTTAGGAGCCTGCTGCCTGATGAGCCCGTAGTTTCTGCATGGGCAGAAAAGAAAATGGATTATCAGATACACTGTGGCCTCTTCAGAGTCTTCTCACATTTGAGAACCATCTTACAGATCATACTCCTTTGTGATGAGATGCCTTTAGTATTCCGGTAATTTACTTTATACAGAATCAAGGATGATCTCACTTGATCAGGCATTCCTTCCCATAGTTACTCTGGTAACAATATGGTGGTGGAGGCAGTATGGTGGAGTGGTGACGAGTAGGAGTTCTGGAATGTGAAATCCCGGCTCTACCTCGGCAGCTGTGTGAGCTAGGGCAAGTTAAACTCTCTGGCTTCAGTTTCCCCTTCTCTAAACAGGAAAAATAACAGTACCTGCCTACCTCGTAAGCTTGCTGTGATGATCAATGACACACACACACACACTCTCTCTCTCTATATATACATATATATATATATAACTGTTAAGAACAGTTCCTAGCTTAGACTAAGCCCTTGATAGTGGGGATGCTACTCAAAATGGCTTTCAGATGGTGGCTATCTGTTATCAACAGTTATATACATTAATTCCTTTAATCCCCTGTGAGGCATGATGCCATTACTCCTTTATAATGGGAAACCAAGACTGAGAGGGGGTTAGTAATTTGCTTAAGGTCACAAAGCTTGATTGGAACCCTGGTATTAAAGATGACTAATATTTAACAAATAGCTTGAAGACAGTCATTACCCTAGGTATATTAATAAAACTACAGTGATTTGATCTTGATTTCATTTCCAGTTTGGTTTCTATTTATAGGAAGGAAGTACTCAGATTGGCATTCCAGTCCCCAAATACTTGTCTTCAATGAGCTCAGATGGAACTCAGGAAGGTACCATAGCTCCTATGACGGGTACCATTGAAAAGGTAATCATGTGAATGTATGTAGAAGGATGTTCAGTAAGGCCCAGTAAATGGCATATACATCATTTTTCCCTCTCCAAATCTTTCTCATTGGAAAGCATCCTATTCAAGAAAACAAGAGACTGGGCCACCTGGCTGGCTCAGTCGATAGAGCATGTGTCTTGGCGTTGTAAGTTCAAGCCCCATGTTGTGTGTAGAGATTACTTAAAAATAAAACCTTAAAAAAAGAAAGAAAACAAGAGACTGTATGACAGATTCCAGTTCTATGTTCAGTCTTCAATGAAAATACCCATTTACCTAATTTATGATACTGTTATTTTTGAAAGTGGGAATTTCCATCAAAGTACAAATAATCTAAATTTGTCGTTTTATGATTAAAATGGAACATTCACCAAGCATTATCCAAAAGGTCTGTTTTTTAATGTTAAACGTAACAGCAAACAATTTACCGTGAAGTAACAGTTTTTCTAATGTACATAATTGCATGTGTGTTAAAATGAAATTTGAAAGGCTGCTACTGGTGAAGAACAACGAGGTTTGGTGTTGAATGCTATATGTATTCAGAGTTATGATCCATACTGAAATAACTTCAAATGGTGGCGGATCAGTAGTAACCTTTTTATACACTTGAATATAGTAGAGTCCCTTTAATTGCATCTAAGTCATAAAAATTCAACACTATATTCTTGGTACCCAAAAAGAAGGAGAAGAAAATAACCATTTAAGTAGTGAAAGTGATTGTACCCACCATTCCCCTCTACAGATGTTTGCCCCAGAGGGAGTATGAACTCAGAGATTTGGATCACTCAGTCTCTGTTCCCATGGACATTCCATAATGTGGGCATCCCTGCACATCTGTGGCAGAAGATGCACATTTTCCCCATAGCTGCCCTCTAGACCATGCATTTCATCAAGCACTATTATAGCATCACCCAGCATTGGGTGATTTGGGGGCTTTCAGAGGTGTTTCTCATTTTTCACACTTTGGGCTCTACACATTGACTTTAGAACCTAACTCCACTGTGTGATGTTTCCAAAAACTGCTTCCTCACCATGTTAACCAGGAAGACAGCTGAGACATGAGATATATATGAGTTCATTTATACATGTAAAAAGGAAAATAAAGATTTTTTTCCAGGGTTGCCAATAAGTTTAATTCTTTCACATGAAGATAGTCATCTATGCATTTACCACACAGGGGCCTCAAAACTTGGAGCACTATCCTAGACCACCTATAAAATCTAGGAAACAAGGTGTGACCCTCCACCCTGCCTATGACATTTACGTATGTTGGTTCTTCCTTGGTGGTGGTATGGCTTGTCTGTACATTCATGAAAACACAAAAGGATCTCAAGATATATAAAGCATATTCATCTGATTCAAGGAAAACTAGATGGTTTGGGGATGGAGGTGAGGAGCTAAGCAGTGTTTCCTACTGACAAGAGGCCCAGCAACACAGATTGACCTGTAGGTCTCTGATTTGCCTCAGCACACCTGTCTTTGGCAGATAAGACAACCACATAGATCCATACTTTCACTGTGTACATTCGTACTCCAACTCTGTGGACCACGAGGGACCTCTGTGTTTTTCAATATTAACCTGTCACTCTTAATTTCTAGATATTTGTGAAAGTTGGAGACAGAGTAAAAGCTGGAGATTCTCTAATGGTTATGCTTGCCATGAAAATGGAGGTAATGAAATCACAAGTTCACTTGCCAATTAAACTTTGGGAACTTTCAGACCTAATTTTTTTTTTTTTTATAAGTTAATACCATTTTAAATATTAAGAGCCACAGGTTGATGGAAGCATTAACTGCAAGACATAAAACCAAACCACCCTTCTTTTAAATACATTTTCATTTTAATTTTGTGAAACTGCACCTGTCCATTCTGATACTGAAATTAAAGAAATTATCAATAGCTTAAATTCAGGCAGTTCCCCCCAGCTGATTGTTAAACTTGGTATTTTCTAAGGCCAAACTTGGGATGCCAAACATCAGTATCAAGGTGAAACCTCAGTCAAACTAGATGAGCTGTTGAGGTTTGTAGATGGTTGGAAATTGTAGGCCAGTAGTTCTTAGCCTGGCCACATATTACAATCCCCTGATGGGGAAGGCTTTTCAAAACTACTTCCCCAGACTGGCTGAATTGGGATCCCCTGGAGTGGGGCCCGAGGATCGGTAGTTTTTAACAGCTTCTCAAGTGAGACTGTGGTGAAGCTTGTTGTGAATTACCAATAGGCCAGAGCTTCCTGATCAGTGACCTTGAGTATGTTGCAGGTATGTAGAATAGTGACTCCTCACAACTCCAAAGCACACCATAAAAAGGTTATTTTTCTCTGGGTGCTGTGGTATAAAAAAGCTTGACAAACATCAGAACAACTGGCTTTATTTTTCACTTTTCTTCTCTCTTGCCATGCTGCGTGCTCAGTCTTCATTGGTATTGCAATCGTTGTCATGTCTTGTGTCCCTGCAGCACACCATAAAGGCTCCAAAGGATGGCACGATCAAGAAAGTGTTCTACAAAGAAGGTTCTCAGGCCAACAGACACGAACCTTTAATCGAGTTTGAGGAAGAGGAATCTGACAAAAGAAAAGCAGAGTAAACTCCATCAAAGAAATGCTCCATTAAGCAGTATCTTCAATATAGCATCTCTACAAAAAGAGAAAGTGCCTTCCTGCTTTTCTCGGAGTCCAATAAACAGCAGTTTCACTAAGTGATTGTATGATTAGGCTAAAACACATTTTTATCTTTGAGAATCATGTACTTGGGTCACCAACACAATAAATTATCTCAAAATATTTCATACTAATAGATTGAATTTTACTTTTTTATTGGAAGCTAATATAGTTTGTTTCTGCCTCAAATTTTATACACTGTAGTGTCTTTTAGGAAGGCAGGTAGTGAAAAGGTTGTTTAAATTATTTCCCACTTACAATCATGATGAAAATAGACCTGTTTCAGAGACAGAAGCAAATCTGAAAACATGATTGAGTTGAACGTAATTTTCCTGGGGCACCTGGCTGGCTCAGTCAGTTAAGTGTTTGATTTCTGCTTTAGTCATGATCTCAGGATTGTGAGATCAAGCCTCCTGTCCAGCTCCACACTGGGTGTGGAGCCTACTTAAGATTCTCCTAGGGAGCCTGGGTGGCTCAGTCGGTTAAGTGTCCAACTCTTGATTTCAGCTCAGGTCATGATCCCAGGATCCTGGGATTGAGCCCTGCATCAGGCTCCCTGCTTGGTGGGGGAGCCTGCTTCTCCCTCTCACTTTGCTGCCCCCCGCCCCGCCCCGTGTCAAATAAATAAAATCTTTAAAAAATTAAAAATTAAAAAATAAAAGATTCTCTCTCCCTCTCCCTTTGCTCCTCCCCCCTCACTCCCTCTCCCCCCCCTAAAAAAAAAAGGAAAGAAAAGAAGATGAATGGGGCACCTGAGTGACTCGGTTAAGTGTCTTTGGCTCAGGCCATGACCTCAGGGTCCTGGGATTGAACCCTGCATCAGGCTCCCTGCTAGCAGGGAGCCTGCTTCTCCCTCTCCCTATGCCCCTCCCCCTGCTTGTGTGTGCTGTCTGTCTTTCAAATAAATAAATTTTAAAAAGAAACGAAAATGAGTAAGGTGTGTTCTACATCCAAAAACAGATCTGCCCAACTGAAGTAGAGGGTATTTGGGGGCTGTGAGAGGTTGGGGCCAGACTAACTGGCAAGGAAGAGCCCTTTTGGATTTTATCTTGCAAGTAGCAGTTACATTGAATTATTTTTTAGCAGGGAAAACGGGGATTTGTAGAAAATTCATCTGGCTAGTAGAGCCCTTTTAAGAAATTTTGACATTATTTCACAAGGTTGAACATTTGCATACCCTATGACCTCACTTCTAGAAATGTACAAATGTACTTGTGCACTAAGAATGTTCATAGCCACATTACCCATAACATTGGAAACAATCCCAGTTGGTTGGCAGGAGAAGGGGTAAATAACTCTGGTATGGCACACAGTGGAATACTATGTAACAACAAAATAAACAGGCTAAGAACATCAAGGCATGCGTTTTGGAATCAAAGTTAACGACAGGGATTAGCTTCAGGTATTAATTAGGCCAGTGGTTGAGACAGGTGAGGCATATAGAGATGGATGCAAGCTGCCGCTAATGTTCTAGGGCTGAATGGTTGGTTGGTTATATTTATCATGCAATTATGTTTCATAACTAACATGTTACATAGAAACTCTTCATAATTCAAATAATACTTTTAAAAATCTCATCTGGCAGCAAGATGCATGTGGATGGAGGAGGAAAAGACTAGAGCCTAGAAAACCAGCTAGGAAGTTCTTACAGATATTTAGGCATGGGGTAATAAAGGACAAGGCCATCTCAACCAGAGCTTTTTAAATCTATTTTTAGCAACAGAGGCTTTGCCCCTATCCAAGCAAAACTCTCTACAAGAGGGAGAAGCAAAGGTGCTCTGGTGGAAATTAGGGGTTGCTATTTTCTCCCTTTGATCTCTTTCATGGAATAAGATCGAGCTCTCAATTTCCTTGTTACTTGACCGTGTTGGTGCAGAGAAGGAACTTAAAGCCCACCAGCCCAATTACCCACATATTGGTGGAATCCTTTGAGAGCATCGCTAACTGGGGTGCTGTGTGAGCAGAGTTCCTTTGCATGTGCCTACATCCGTTCCTTCTAAAGACAGAGCATTTGCCTTATACCAGGGCCTCTGGAAACCAAGATGGCAAGAAATGGTTTTTACTCCTGCCCTAATTAATGGGAAACAGGATCCAGCTATGTAGAAGAATGTACTCTAATTGATAGTATGACATACCGGTGTACTAGGTGCCATGGCGGGGGCCAGGTGAGTGGCGTAATCACTTCTACTTGGCTGGGAGGCTGAGGGAGAGATGGTGACATCTGACCTGGGCTTTGGAGTACAGCCATTTGCCAGCGGAGAAAGAAGGTAAGATAAGGCCGTCACAGGGAGAGGGACTAGCAAGGGCTAATAATAACAGTAAGGCGTGAAAGTACACATGGTGTTCAGGGCACAGAGCCATCCAGCTTGGGCTGGATCACGCGGGAGCGCGGCAGAGAGGGGCTGGGGAAGTGGCTGCCCAGCAGGGAAAGGACTCGATCCCGGAGGCAGTTGGGAGCCGTGGAGATTTTCAAACACGTTTTTCAAAGTTGTTTCTGTCCACAGTCTGGAGTACAGACTGGAAAGTGGAGAGAGACCAGAGACAGTCCAGGAGAGGCACCAGATATGGATGCCTGAGCGGGATGGGCCAGGTGGAGAAGACAGAGCTCGGTACACATTTCCACGACTTAAAAGTGGCTTTTCTTTTGGGTTACCTCCATTTACAAGCATGGGTCAAAACCCGAGTTGTATGATTGGAAGAAAGCAGTTTCCTCCCTTATCTCTGACAATAGCATTCTGGATGCATTGTGTTCAGGTCTAGAATAATGAAGAAAACAACAAAAGTTAAGACATAGCTTTTTAATCCTTGGCGAGGCCACATAGCATTGTAGTCAAAACAGCCTTGGGCATTAAAATTCTGGCATTCAGACCCTTGGCCTTGCCACTTACTGGAGTGTCTTGGGGAAAGTCACTGACACTCTCAGCATCATCTGTAAATGGGGGTGGCAACACTAACCTCGCAGGGTCGTTTGGCAGATTAAATGAGAAAATGTATAGGTTGCCTTTAGCACTGTGCCTGGAACATCATTTATTCGCAGCTGATAGTTATTATTAATTTTTAACTGCAGCTATTGCTCCGGAGCAATTAAGGAACTGCTCTTAATTCAGCTCAGCTGCTTATCCTTGCCAGCAAAATTCCCAGGTGCTGGGGTGGTGAGCAACCCCACTGGACATGCATCACTCTGTCCCCTCTTCACTCTCTCCCCCAGCTCTAGCCAGCTCCAGGGTCACCCAGGCGCTTGTCAACCACAGGCAGATCGTGGCGCTGTCTGGGGAAGGCCCCATGGTCCCCTCCCTCTGCAACAGTGGGCTGTCAGGCTGGCATGTCCTAGAGCCTGTGTGCTGATGGGACGGCAGCACGCCCAGAAGCAGCTTGCTTCTTGCACAAAGGATGGGTTCCATCTTCCAGTTGTCACATGTGTGTAGATGGCGCTGGAGCGGGGACCGTCCCTGTCTGGCTTCAGGCTCCGTGTGAGTGGGCGTCACCACTCCAGTGGGGCAGCCGAGTAGGGAGGTCTTCTTACTGGGGCTGAACTCATTCTTTGTTTTTTCCTCCACTACTGGCTTCTCTTCTCACCCTTGCACTTACCATTCTTAACCCTCAAATCGTTCTCTGAGGAATATTAGAAGTTGAAATGTGCATCTATGTTCCATCTTCTGTTGTGGTTAAGATATTTTACAGTGTTGATAGTAAGACCTTGCCCTTCCGTCGCACCTTCCTTTAAAGGATTTCTAAAAGTACTCCGAGATATTCACACCAAGCTTCAAGATACCCAGGAAGAGGAAAATGTGATTCAAACTGTGTGGTGAGAGGGAAGGAGATGGATGTCCCCAAATGCTTTGCCCCGTGCCCAGAGCAGGGAGCCTTGGATCATTAGTGCCTTCCCGCTAATGACACACTGCTCCCTGTGGGCTGGCCCCGGGGAGCTGCAGCCTTGGGGGAGTGGTTCTCCTCCACCAGACTCTAAGTATAGGGCATCCCAGGAGGCTCGGCCCACGCTCCACAGATCTCAGAGTCGCAGGCTGGGTGGGAGCAGTCTTGCCCATCCGCCCCCAGCCCCTGTGAATAACCCTGGGGAGACCATTCCTTCCGGACCAGGGGGTGCCTGGATTGTTAGCAGATCACAGCCGATACCAAAGATTACCCTGTCCCTCTGACATTTGTCTCCCATATGCTGGATCACGGGAATCAGAATGCCCTGGTGCCTCTAAGTGGCTCAGTCTCCTGCAATGAGTGGCAAGTACAGGGAGCACCCGCCCCTTAAACCTCCAAGTCACAGCCCTGACATTAACTCCGTCCCTCCTAAGATGGCTAACGTCATTCTCTCTGTACAGACCACTCCTCATAAGCTTGGTGCTAAACCCTTTGTTTAGATTAGAAATAAATCCTCGTTCCAAATCCATCACCCCCACCAAAACCAAAACCAAACCAAACAAAAAACCCACTAACAGCAACAACAAAAGATAACTTGGGGCTTCTCTCTCTCCTCAGTTATTCTTACTCCTTTATCATCACCACCTATGTCATAAAAGCATTGTGGTTTTGTCCCCATTCCTGAAGGCAGGTGGCATGTTAGTCATAATTCAGACTGGCATCCCACCTACGTTTGTTTTCCTATTGCTCATCTGGCCCCACCGGGACCTTCCATTTCTGATATGCCATTCTAAGCAGGCTGCCTCATGCACAGTGGGCAACCCTTGCCCTCAACCTTCCTTACTCCACTCTAGGCCAGACCCATTGCACAACTGAACCCTAGAGTCCTTCCACAGTAATACAATATGTCACACAACTACTGAAGATCTATGTGCAAAATAAGTCACAGGTCTTTAGTTCCTTGGCCATGTGAATACCATTAGTCTCTTCTCAGATAAGTATTAATTTAATTTGTGAATAGGTAATACCTGCCCATGGTTCAAAATCTAACATTGTATACTAAAAGGCATACAGTGAAAACCTCCTACCCACAGCCTCCTCACCCCTGGCAACATTTAGTTGCCTTTGTTTGTTGTGTATCCTTCCAGTGTTTATGTGCACAAAACCAAGTGCAACTCTATTATCTAATTTCCAACATACTACGATAAAGGTCAAGTTCTGCACTTTGCTTTTTTTATTTAACCATGTGTCTTAGTGATCCTTCCATAATAATATACAGGGAGTTTCCTTATTCTGTTTCATAGCTGCATGGTATCCCATTTGTTCCACTAAATGGACATAACTTATTCAACCAGACACTTATTGGTGGACATCTACGTTATTATCAAAGCCCTGCTATGACCAAAAAAAAAAAAAAAAATGCAGTGAAGAACCTGACAATATTTCATTTTGCACGTATGCAGTTCTGTTAGGATAAATTCCTAGAAGTAAATTCCTTGGTCGGAGACTAGTAATGAATTACTGAAAAATTAAGCTAAAACCACCTACATTTGAGTGTAGTGTTACTGTGCCCACAGTAACAACTCATTTTGTGATGTACTGATATTTTATCACCAAGGGAGGACTCACCAATATTGTCCTCATAGAAATTTGAGGGAACTGAGATTATGAAAGTGACTTCCACACAATCCTACTTCACATAGTTGTTGCGACCAAAACTGAAACTAGGACTTTTCATTCAGAAATTCCCTGCTTTCTATGTATAATGCTGCCTCCTGAATTAGCAAGGCAGGGGGACAGGAAATTTTACTCAACCAAAACTTATTATTTTCTGAAAACGTTACCTCCTTGGTTGAATATCTCATCATTCCTTTAGGTCTCCACCTGGAGAACTTAATGGTACCATGGCCCCCATGCTTGTTTGGCCAGAGAATCACAGTGAAGCTACTTGCCAGACCATCCTACTTAAAAAGTCAGTGCAACTTCAGGTGGAACTGGGACTGGAAATTAAAACTGTTTTGTTCAGAATGGGGGTTAACATTAAAACACCCTCCAGGGGCACCTGGGTGGCTCAGTTGGTTGGGTGTCTGACTTGATCTCGGCTCAGGTCTTGATCTCAGGGTTGTGAGTTTGGGCCCAGCATGGAGCCTACTTAAAAAAACAAAACAAAACAAAAATACCCTCTGGACAAACTGATCTTCTGGTGGCCTTATTTCCAGAATAAGATCATTCTCTTGAAACCGTAAGAGAAATACCACGTTTCAGCATCGACGAGGAATTTGTTAATTTCCCAGATGGAAACTGGTATTGGCGGATAGACAGGGGAGCAGGCAATGTGATCTAACTTTCAGAGATTTTTACTTCACTAAAAGATTTTGGAAATATCTGATATTTGGAAAAACTTAGACTCAATGATGGTTTAGGTCTTTTAAATAGAAGGGTAAAATTTTGCCCTTCTTGTGGAGAATTGTGGAGACAGATTAAGAGAAAAGATATGACGCATCCAGGCCAATATTTCACTATAAAAACTGAAAGAATTTGTTAAAGACAACTTCCAGAGGCACCTGGGTGGCTTAGTCAGTTGGGCGGCCGACTCTTGATCTCAGCTCAGGTCTTGATCTCTGGGACCTGAGTTCAGGCCCTGTACTGGGCTCCACAATGGGCATGGAGCCTACTTAAAAAATAAAGACAACGTCCACAGAGAAGAAACTGATGGTTGCAGGAGTGAGGGGGCAGGGGGATGGGCAAAATGGATGAAGGGAGTAGGAGATATAGTCCTCCAGTTATAGGGTGAATGAGTCACAGGAATGAAAGGTACAGCATAAGGAATAGTCAATGATATTGTAACAGTGTTGTATGGTGACAGACCATAGCTACACTTATGAGCATAACATAACACATGAAGGTGTCCAATCACTATGTCTGAAACTAATGTGTCGACTAGACTCAAATTTTTTTAAAAAGGCAATTTCCTCATCCTCTGCTTTATTTTCTTATATATTTTTACAGACTTTTATTATTTGCTAATGTAATTCTTTCCAAAAAAATCTGACTTAAATGAATGTACAAAAAAGTTAAAAACTACACAGTGGAATCCACATAAGACAACTTTGTGGGCAAAAGAATTTGTCCCTTCTTCAATTTGAATAAGGTACACACATGCCCAGAAATTTGATTTTGTTATTAAAAGTGGTTTGATCTCTTAGAGACACTAATAGGACCCACAGAAAAATATCTCAACACCTTAATGAAGAGTTCTTGATTTACGCACCTGTCACTCCAATCGGGTACGCCTATTGATTTGACTGGTGTGTTTCCCCTGGTATGAAAAGCACAGGGAAGCCAAATCATAATGACAAGCGTTCTTGATGCACAAGGAACTAGATAAAAGGAGTTTGGTGTGTGGTATAGGATCTAACAATTTGCTGCATCTCTCCGCACAAAAGGAAGGCTTACCAGTGGCTAAAGAGCCCCAAATGGTTGAAATCATGCTACCAATTTTCTCTCCTGGGATTTCCTACTTGCCCCTGTTTCATCTACTCGCCCCCATTTTATTAACATACTCTTTCTTTAGATTTATTAACACCACCATTAACCTATTTTCCCTAAACTTTCCTCATGATAGGAATCACCTGGAGTGCTTGACAAAAATAGATTTCTGAATAGAAATTTCTAAGGAAAGGCCTGGCATTCTGTATATTTAACAAACACCCAGGTGATTTTTCCCAGGGGGGTTTGGGAACAATTAGTTCAGTGTATCTCAAAATGTAATGTTCCTACAAAGCACCTGCTCCTGATTCCACTGGTCTAGAGAGGGTCCTAGATTCTCCATTCCTAACAAGCTCCCCCGGCCTCTGGCCAGGGGACCGACCCCATTTTGAGTAAGATGCTGCAGTGGTTTTCAAAAGGCGCTCCTGGGCCAGTGGCCTGGGCAGTACCGCAGAACCTCCTAGAAGGGCAAATTCCCAGCCTACACGTAATGAATCAGAAACGCTGGGGTGCGATCCAGCAGTCTGTTTTAACAAGGCTTCCAGGTGAGATTTTGATGCATACTAAAATTCAAGAACCACAGATCTATAGTTATGCTTAGCTGCTTCCTACTGCTTCTGATTGGGAGGTTATTTCATTTGAGATGACCCTTTGTACATTTCTGATTTGATTCATGTTATCTGCCTTTAGATATATGTTTAACTCCATTGGGGTGATACCTTACTAGCACCTTTGTCAAGTGTGCGGGAAATATTGGCAAGAAACTCATCTTAGAGTATTTGGGGGAACTTATTCCTTGTTATCTTTAATTTGTATTAATACAAGGTAATCTGTCAGAGCGGGGTTCACAAATGCTTAAAGGGACCAAACACTCAGGGAAGACCTTTAAGTGAAGTGGCAGGGTTTCAGGGAGGAGGTCTGGCTTCAGAAAGCAGGGGTGCCTCGGCTCCACCCAGCAGGTGCCAGGCCAGGTGGGGATGTGAGCCCAGAGGGGTTACATCTTCCAATTGCTCATGAGAAGCCAGCAGAAGCCAACTTTTCACGGGAAATCTCATGATTTTTAAGTGTTGGCAAACTATTCAGATTTGTTGTAAATATTCTGTGTGCCTAACAAGCGAGGCTTCTGTTAGCAACTCCACTTTGGAGGGACTGGTTAGGGAGGTCATTGATTGACTGGCCTGGCTCATAAAGAAGAGAAAGCTGGCTCCAGAGGTCCACTGCTGGGAAACCCAAACCCAAACCATTTACCATGCTCTTGGGAAAGGCCCCTCAATTCCTCTAAGTAGCTTCTGGAGCAGCTGCAGGTTTGAGCTCATAGAAATATGTGGAGCATTTGTAATTGGAAAATGGAGAGTGTCACATTGTGCGATCCACCTGGGAGCAAAGAACTTTTTTTTTTTTTTTAAGATTTTTTATTTATTTATTTGACAGAGACACAGTGAGAGAGGGAACACAAGTGGCTGGGAGGGGTGGGAGAGGGAGAAGCAGGTTTCCTGCCGAGCAGGGAGCCCGATGAGGGGCTCGATCCCAGGACCCTGGGACCATGACCTGAGCTGGAGGCAGATGCTTAACGACTGAGCCACCCAGCGCCCCTGACTATATATCCTGTAGTCAGGATAGCTCTGCCTAGGGGCAGATCCAGATTCCGTGAGTCCTGAGGCTTATACAATTTGGAGGGACCCTATTTAAGAAAAATATGTGAAATGATGAATGCAAAGTTATCTATGAAAGTACAAAGAAATTTAACCCAATGTGGGAAATGTTTACTCTTGCAAATTTTACAAAGAGGAAATGCCTGCTTCTGCCTCGGAAGGGCCCACACAAACAGGGGCCCTGGGGCGTCCTGGGTGTCCCCACATACCTGCCTCCGTCCTGGTGACCACTGGGATGCAGGCAGGGGCTAGGATAGGACTGGACGGGTTGGTGTTCTGGGTGCTGGTGATGCTCTATTTCTTCACCTTGGTGGGAAGGTGGATACCAGGGGGTTTATTTTACAACAATGTGTTCAGCTGTTTGCTTACATTATTTAGAGTTTCATGTATATTTCATAATTTGAAAAAGCATTTGGCCCTTTTTTAAGTCAGCAAAAATAACACATTTCATTGCGCAAAGTAGTTCTTCAATAAACATTTGTTGAATGAATGCACAAGTAAATGAATGATTTCAAATCTATTCAGCCACTATATATCACGGGCCTAAATGTGTAAGGATCCCCGCTAGGTATTGTGTTATTAAATACATTATAGTAGGGCGCCTGGGTGGCTCAGTCTTTAAGCGGCTGCCTTCGGCTCAGGTCATGATCCCACATTGGGCTCCCTGCTCAGCGGGGAGCCTGCTTCTCCCTCTGCCTTTGCCCGCAGCTCCCCTTGCTTGTGCTCTCTCTGTCAGATAAATAAAATAAAATCTTTAAAAATAAATAAATAAATACATTATAGTATTTGCTATTTAAGTAGAAGGAGAAGTAAAAAAAAATTTTTTTTTGAGAGAGAGAGAGAGCACTCATGCTTGCACCAGGGTTGGGTGGGTGGGGGGTGGCCAGAGGGAGAGAGAGAATCCTGAGCACACTCCACGCCCAGGGACTCAACCTCATGACCCTGAAATCATGACTTGAACCGAAATCAAGAGTTGGATGCTTAAGTGACCAAGCCACCCAGGCGCCCCTAAATAAAATTTAATGAAAGAAATAAAATAGGGGTACCTGGATGGATCAGTTGGTAGAGCATGTGACTCGATCTTGGGGTGGTAGGTTCAAGCCCCACGTTGGGTGTAGATCTTACTTAAAGAAAAAAGAAGAAAGAAAATAATTTTATTTTAGTTTATCATTTTAAAAAGTTAATCTTATTTTTTTACTATTGTTTTATATATAAAGCTAAAAATATAAAAATATAAATATGGTTTTATATATAAGCTGGATACAGGCTTTAAAAAGTAAAGATTTAAATTTAATACCATTAACCAAAGTTCTATTATTTTTAGCTTTAAAAAATTTTAATCTACAGTCAGGTAGAGAGAACACAAAAACAAAAGAAATTGGTATTTATTTAACATATTCTAAAGGCCAGATGAATAATATTTTTAAAATCGTGTAATTCCACACACTAGCATAACCACTATTATTATTTTATTTCCTTCAGTCTTTTATTTATAGGTACACTTTTTACATAGTTAAAATCATAGTGTCCAGGGGCGCCTGGGGTGGTTCAGTCGGTTAAGTGTCTGACTTTTGATTTTGGCTCAGGTCATGATCTCAGGGTTGTGAGATCCGAGCCCTGCATTGGACTCCGTGCTTGGTGCAGAGTCTGCTTAAGATTCTCTCCCTTTATTCCCCGCCCCCGCCCCCCTGATCCAGCTCTCTCTCAAATAAATAAATAAATAAATATTTAAAAAAATTCATAGTGTCCATAAAATTTCAATCCTGATTGTACCTAATACATCATAAGCATTTTCTATGTTGGTACATGCTCTTCATAATTCTAATTTTAAAAACTGCACAATTATTCCTTAGAATATAATTTATATAACTATGCTTCTAATTTTAGACATTCAGATTTTTTAAATTTTTGCTATTATAAAATAATGCAGCACTTAACATTTTGATGTACATAGCTTTCTTTTTTCATATTGTCATATGCCTGAGGATACATTTCCCTCAATTTTCTTTTCCCTATAAACCCATGTATTTCATTTGTGCACTCTAAAAAAGAACCAGAATTGGAGTGGAAGTGAGAGAAGGAAACAGGTGGGGAGATGGTACAAAAGGGAACATCCCGACGCAGAGATATTCAAAATTGTTCACCTTGACTGAATCCAAGACAGAACTTCAATTTTTTTGCCTTAAAATTCATAGAACACATTTTTCTCCTATCAGGGACGTTCTTCTACATTTCGCTGGTCGCCGTGGATATTCTGTCCAAACTGACAGAGTGGGTCACTCTCTGGAGAATCCATTTCTCAGGTTGTCAGAAATTATGATCGCTATCAAGAGAGATTTTTAGTAGCCAAATGTTGCAGATTTGCAATTGCCTAATCATCCTCTAGATGACATTTCATTCCAATTTAATTGAAGAAATTGAGCATCTATATTGTTTCTATTTTCTGTATCAAAAATCTGGACAAGTAGTGGTGATTTTTTTTTTCTGATTTGTGAATGTAATTGCGTGAAGAGTCATAAAAAGCTTTTATTATACATTTACTTAATTACCTTTTCTGTGAAGTCTGGGCAAAACCCTCAAAGGCAGGCATAAACAAAACAGTCCTTCTGCTCAAGCAGTTTATATTTTATTAGGAAATCAGGAACATAAACCTGAGTCCATTAACCTTCTAAGTAAAGTTTATGTTCTTAAAAAATATATATGATACTCGTGGGAAATGTGAACACAAACTGGACACTTGAAGATCTTAAGGAATTACAGTTACTTTTTAAGTGAGCTAATGGTATTGTATCTTTTTTTTTTCTAAAATCCCCTTCTTTTAGAGATATGGAAATACATATGAATAAAATGTATTATATATGAGATTTGCATCAAAATTATGCAGGCCATGGGAATGGATGGGGTATCAACTCAAGGCTGGCCTTGAGTTGATAATCGTAGGAGTTGGGGGATGGGTACATTTGGGCGATTTGGTCTACTTTTGTATATTTTTGAAAACTTTTATAAATCATTACACCATATTTAGCTTTCCCTGGACTGTGAAATCAAAGCACTAAATATGACTGGAGCCTCAATGATCTACCACACAGCACATTATACTCTCTCAACCTTCATATCCTACCCAGCCAGCCCCCCTGGCCTTTCTTCCCGGGCCTCTCCCCGACTCTTCCGGTCGGCCCGGTCAGCTCACAGTGTCTGCCCTGCATTACTCAGAGACCCCTACCTGGAAGGGAGATGTTGACAAAGAAACTTGGTTAGTGAGAAATTGTGCTTACTTTGACCCCTGCTTGAACTTTAAAATCTATGTTTATTTGGGAATAAAACAGAAATGATTCATCTTACGGATTTCCTCAGGGCCGGTGGAATCCTGAATTCTCTTAGATGAGTTTATTCATTCTAAGCTCTAATTGAAACCACAATGTGGAAACCGGTTGGCTCTTCTCTTATATATTCTGTTAGAAGCAGCAACATCTGCCAGCATCTCAATTCCTGCTTCCTTGGCATTGGGTTGAATTAATCAATAGAGTATATAACTAACACACAAAAAAAGCCAAATAAAAAATCTTCCAGTAAAGCAAATGGAAAATTACAAAATAAAAGCTTAATTTTCTGCAGTTTTTCAAGTAAGGTAAAAGAGATTCATTTTTCTTTTGATTTGAATTGTTTTGAATTAAAATTGAAAGTGATAGTATAAACCTGGGATACTCTCGGGAACCATTTCTTTTGTTGTATTCCCTGTGTTGAAATTGTTCCCTCTTAATTCATTGAATTATATCATGGTAATTACCCAAGTCACTGTTATTAAATAGAAAATCTGATGCCACCATTTTTTGATTTTAGATTCATAGTAGACAGGATGATCCCATTGTGAGAAGGGAGTAAATTTTTAATATTTTGAAGGCTTGGTTTCTAACATCTATTCTAATTTAAATATCCAGTTTAATGGTTCCCAACCTCTTTACCTTTTAGATTCTCCTTAATTATTCTATCAACAGGAACTTTTGGCATGAAAACAATTTTTTTCCCTAACAAATGACAGGTATTTATTAACAAGTTATCAAGTAACTTTTCCATTTTTTTAAAGTAATCAAAGAACACATACGGTTCATAATGAGCTTGGAATAATATGTATTACCACCCTGAACTAATATAGCCCCAGCTAAAAGGAAAGAATTTCAGTTTGTTAGCAGGTGAAAGCTTTTATTTTTTTCTTTATCCAAGCCATTTCTGTTACTTTTTTACATAGTGAAAATGGTCTGCGATTCTATATTACTACCTTTGCAAACTGTAGTTGGGGTAATAGCTCTACTCATTAAATTATATCATTCAGAGCTCCTATAAAAGAGCCTTGGTAGCAAAAAAATAATAGTTTTTTTTTAAAGATGACTTTTCCCCCTTCTCATTCATAGGCATTATTACACATAAAATTGCGTGAACTGGTAAATAATCTTTTGGGTATATGCTTTCTTACATTTTTTTCCTTCTGTGTTTTCTTGCTGTAAAACCGATGTCCCTGGCTATTGCTGGAGAGGAGAGGCATCCTGAGGATGACACGTGGACATGGGCTCACCAGGCAGGCAGGTGGTAAAACAAGTGGTCTATTTGGAAGCCCTTTGTCTCCCTACCAACTGTCTCTTCTGCCCCTTGAGTGTTCAGCCCGGTTCGGTTCAGTTCAGTTCATTGGGGGAGTGCTAGGCCAGTAGACAATACTTTAGGAGACCTAAAAATGTATGACACATGGTCCCTGACTTGGAGGACATACAGTCTAGTCATCAGTAGAGGAAAAATGACGTGGGCAGAAATACCTAAGATGAGAGGCAAAATGAGCCAAGTGCTCTAGGGATTTCAAACAGCCTGCTTGGGTTGAACAGGTGTGTGTGTGTGTGTGTGTGTGTGTGTGTGTGTGTATGTGTATTTGTAGGGGGTTGTCACTTCTAGCTGTAGGGGCTGAGGAGCATGATGGAGGAACTGGATGTTGAAAGAAGAGGAAGCCTGTGGAAGGTAAAGATAGGGAGATGGGGCCAAGGGTGTTCCTAACGGAGAAGCAGAAACACCAGATCATCTGTCTTGTCTGTCTATCTACGGTTCCAGGGAATTGGTCTTACACAATTGTGTGAGCTGGTTAAGCAGTTTCTCTGAGCCATTGTCTCCATGTCTAATGTTGGAACCTGAAAGCCACCATACAGGCAGTCAGGAAGGGATGATGGATGTGAAGTAGGGGAGATCAAGAGAGGGCTGGAAGCCACAAGCATGAGATGGGATTCCGTGAGGAGGGACTGAAAGCTGTGTCAGTTCCTGTGACCTCTGACCTTGGTATCAAGGCTATTCTGCAGAAGTGAGGACCCTAGGTCACAGAACCAAACACAAACACCTGGCTCAGGAGTTGGAGAAGCTGAAGGGAGAATCCAGGGGAAAGAAGAGAAACTGCAGGCTTAGTTGCTGCTTCACGCCAATGAGGTGAATCAGCACGTTAGCCAAACTGTGTGTGAGCCACAAAATGGCTGCTTCCCTTCTGCCCTCCAAATCTCCAAGAATCTTCCCAAGAAAGGAAATTCTGGGAAATGTAGATCAGATGCATTCCATGCCATCACAGCTTGTATCCAGGGTTTGGAGCTTCTGAAAATTAAGCTAAAGAGTTAAGGTGATATCAACATAAGTGGCCACTGGAATTTTTTGAGCCAGAGGAACAACAATGAAGCTGACCTTAAGGACAATGAAGTGGTGAGCAGGACAGATTGGAGGGCCTAACTCATGAGCTCAGAATGCTGGTAAGTGGTAGCAAGGGGATTCAGGAGGTTGGAGTAGAAAGGAAAGTGGCAGAGCCATGCCTAGAAATTTCACTGCTGTGGCCAGTGCACGAAGCTTGCTTTTGTGTGTTTGGGGAAGAGAGCAGATCTACATACAAAGCGTTGCCTGCTCTTGACATTGGTACACTTGTCCCATCCATTTTATTCAGCATTAAAAATTTCAGTGCCCTGGGTCAAAGTCCCAAGTTTGTGACCCTAGAAGTTTGTGGTCCTAAAGAGAGGAGATCAGTGGATATTTGTCATGTTTTATGACACCCAACAATAGCAATTGAAAATCCTTTTTGTGTTTGGGGAATTTTCCACATTAAGGATCCCGCTGGAAGCCAGTACATCATTCTCTTAGCTTACTTTTAACCTAGGGAGACTCCAATTTGTAAGAAAACAGGAAGAAACAGGCGCCAAACAGAATCACCTTTTTATTAGTGAATAGTATTCTGTTATATGGATATACCACATTTTCTTTATCCATTCACCAACTGATAAACATTTGAATATTTCCCAGTTTTTGTCTATTATATACAATGCTGCTATAAACATTCTTCTACATGTCTTCTGGATACACATCTAATAGTGCAATGGCTGGGTCAAATGGTAACTTTAAGTTGTAAGAAACTGCCGAACTATTTTCTGGGTTTCCATTTTACATTTCCATCAGCAGTGCATGAGGATCAGGTTTCTCTACATGTTCACCCAAGCTTGGGAAGGTCCATCTTTTTAATTATAGCCACTCTTATGGATGTGTAGTGTTAGCCTGTGGTTTTAATTTGCAGTTCCCCAATGACCAATGATGTTGAATTTCCATATAAATTTTGGGATCAGCTCATCAACTTCTACAAAGCCTACTGGGATTTTGATAGGGATTGCACTGAATCTCTGTAACAATTTGGGGGAGATTTGCCATGCTACCAATATTGAGTCTTTGAATCCATGAACATGGGATATTTCTCCACTTATTTAGATCTTCTTTAATTTCTCTCAGCAATGTTTTATAATTTTCAGTGTACAAATCTTTCACTTTTGTTAAATTTATCCCCAAGTATTATTTTTTGATCCTATTGTGAGTGAAATTTTCTTAATTTTAGATTAAGATTGTTTGTTGATAGTATATAGAAACACATTTCATTTTTAAAATATTGATCTTGTATCCAATGGCCTTGCTGAACTCATTTTTTTGTTCGAGCAGCTTTGGGCAGGGGGTGGGGGACTCCTTAGAGTTTTCTATGTATAGGACAATATCATCTGAGAATAAAGACAGTTTTCCTTCTTTTTTCTAATCTGGAAACCTTAAAATTTTTTTCTTAATAGGCTAGAACCTCTGTTCAAGGTTGATTAGAGTTGGAAAGAGCAAATATCTTTGCCTTGTTCCCATTATAGGGAGAAGCATTCAGTCTTTCACAATTAAGTATGATAATAACACTAGGTTTGTTTTGTTTGTTTCGGGTTTTTTTGTAGATGCCCTATTATCAGGTAAGGAACTTCCCTTATATTCCTAGTTTGTTGAGAATTTTTACCATGAATGTATGTTAGGTTTTGTTAAGTGCTTTTTCTGCATCTATTGAGATGATTGTATTGTTTTTTTAAAAAGGCCTTTTTTTTCCTCCATCACTTTTCTTTTCTTCTTTTTAAAGGTTTTTATTTATCTGTCAGAGAGAGAAAGAGCACAAGCAGGCAGAGCAGGCAGAGGGAGAAGCAGGCTCCCCACTGAGCAAGGAACCTGATGCGGGGCTTGATCCCAGGACCCTGGGATCATGACCTAAGCTGAAGGCAGATGCTTAACCAACTGAGCCACCCAGGTGTCCCTGATTGCATTGTTTTTGTCTTAATCTTATTAATGTGGTATGTTACATTAACTGATTTTCAACTATTAAACCAACTTTGCATTCCTGGGTACATGGTCATGGTATATAATCCTTTCATACATTATTGGATTTAGTTTGCTAATATTTATGTATTAGTCTGTAGTTTTATTTTCTTTGATATCAGGTTTTGGTTTCGCATCAGGAAAATACTGGCCTCATGGAATTGACATTTGCCTTGCTTCTATAGACAGGTAAATAGAATTTGCATTATTGTACTTTTTGCATTTATTTGTTTCTTTTTCATTTTGAGGAACAAGTTTCATAAGTTATTTTTAAAACAGAAACTAGATCTTATCTACTGGTTTGACCACCAAAATTTAATAGATGTTTCATCTGAGAACCCATGCAGCGTCCTCTATTCACAATATTTGTCTGTTGATTGCAGACAGGGGCAGAGACAGATGGCATGCCAGAGACCTAAGTACCTCAAAGTCAAACTTCCCAACTGATCACAGAAGAGAAAGTTGCCACCTTCTTTTTCTCTACTGTAGAGTAGAGGGATAAAAAAACGTCTCCTGAGTAGTCATGGACCATTGTTGTAACTTCTTATCATAGCCCCCTGAGATTTGGGGAAGAAATGTGATAATTACATATATAACCAGTCAAGCTCGCTCTACTGATCAAAGTGTTTCTATTTTTTTTTTTTAAGATTTTATTTATTTATTTGAGAGAGAGACAGAGTGCAGCAGGGGGAGGGGCAGAGGCAGAGGGAGGACAAAGACAAGCAGACTCTCTGCTGAGTGGGGAGCCCAACACAGGGCCCTATCCCGGGACCCTGAGATAATGACCTGAGCTGAAGTCAGATGTTTAACTGACTGAGCCACCCAGGTGCCCCCAAAGTGTTTCTTGATGCCAAAGCCGTATCAAGTATCAGAAGAATCTGTGTGTTGATCTAGTGTTTGGAAGGAATTGACTATCTTAGCCAGTGTGTTTCCCTCATCATGTAATCTTAATATTTGTTATGGTCATGGTTGATTTGGGTTACTTTTCAGTGTATGAAACATAAAGAACAATCACAATACTCTACATGAGGGTGCCTTTTGATTAAAGAGACATCCAAATGTAACAGGAAAGAACTGCTTTTTTTCCAAACATCACTTTAAATGACTTTTTTCTTCTGAAAACAAACCAAGTCACCTCAGACTGAGACTCACTGGTATTCATTCTTTAGAAGGCCACTCATATGTTACCTCTTCTAGAATGAGCAAGTGCTTGCCACAGCATTACATATGCTGTCTCATTTACTCTTCACATAATACTCTGAGGTGTAGGTATTTTATAGATGAAGAAACTGGGGCTCATATTAAGAAATATGCCAACATCACCTTTTTTTATTTTAAGAGCTTATTTATTCATTTGAGAAAGAGAGACAGATAGCAACAGAGATCACAAGCAGGGAGAGGGAGAAGCAGGCTCCCCTTAGGGAGCCCGATGCGGGGCTCGATCCCAGGACCCTGGGATCATGACCTGAGCGGAAGGCAGCCGCTTAACCGACTGAGCCACCCAGGCTCCCAGCCAACATCACCTTTATAATAAAATGGTAGAGTCTGGTTCCAGCACAGATCTAGGTAACTTGAAGCCCACTCTCTGCTGCTGTACACAGCCCCCCACCCCACAGTCCTGCTGGGCTTCTCAGATGCTCTACCTGTACAGCTGTCTCAGAGACCCTTTTCCCACCCCCCCGAGTTCCCACATCAACTGATCCTGAGTTCCTGGGTGGGTAGGCAGGGATGCCAGGACTGTCTGGTTCTTTCTTTGTATTTCTAGTACTTCATACTATGGCTGACGTGCAGGTGTTCAACGAATGTTGAAATAATGACCGAGTGAGAACAATTTTACCTCCTAGGCTTTTGAGGAAAGCTCAGATATGAAGGAAATCAGGAATTTATCTAATCCAGACTTGCCAGTCAGTGGAGTTGAAGCTCTAAGAAGACAGGTGTGGTTTGCCCACTCATCTGGAGATAGTCAAATTAGAACACAGTTGTCTTAGTCTATGGCTCTTTCATGGAACCCATAGGCCAGTTTCTGACGTTTCAAAGCTGATCCTGCTCCTCAGTTTGTAAGGTATATAAAGGTAATGCACATGTAAAAATAATAACAAGGGATCTGAATCTTCAATCATGTAAAGATAACATTGTAGGAAAAAAATTCTACCTACAGTGACTTCATGAGGGACTTAACACTATTCATTACTTCTTTTGAGAAATCATCCATCTGAAGGATTAGAATCAAATCTTAAGACTCTTCAGCCGAAACATCAACCAAACAAACACCTGGCTCTGGGTTGGTGGACTAAGAATCTGGGCTCTGAGCCAGAGGCTTCACCCAAGGTGTATGGCCCTGTCCTATGCGCCCAGCCTGAGTGAGGCGTTTTCTCACACATTCCACAGCTCTGTTGTTACTCGGCGGGGCTGGATCCTATCAATCACAAGTGAAAATAATCCCTTCCTCTCTCCTGCCCCCTCCCACTGGCTGTTCCTCCCAGCCAGACCTGATCTGCCAACTGTGCGGTCACCAACGCTCGCCCACCAAGCCTGACCCTGGGCCACCATGTTCCCTCCCCGCTTTACCCCCTCCCCCTCCCCCCCTCTTTCAGGTCAGGCTGTCAACAAAATCAGGGGACCTCTTCAAATTCTCTAAAATTCGTTGCTGTGTTTCAAAGTGGTGGTATGCAACCACAACATTTTCCTTCCGGTCGGCTGAGAGGGGCCACGTCACACATTTTCTCTCTGAAGAACTCTGCCCAATCGTCTCCTTTCCCACGTGTCCTGAAGGGTCCTCACAACACATGAACCCATTTGGGCTTCACTGGTAGATGCCTTCATTGACTTCCTCTTTCTGCAGATTTGTTTTCAAAATGATAATCTCACAATAGGAGCTTCTTTGCGATTTGCATCGTTTTTTTCTCTTTCATAGGGCTGTAAGCTAATCTGACCCCGATATTAATTCATTTTAAATTTTACAATATTTGCACCGAAATCTTCCCTTTCACCAACTCTTCTCTCTCCACCCATCTCAAATAAGATCTTTGAAAAGGGTGACCTACCTTAATGGAAGTGGAGAAAATGGCACTTACTTATTTACTGGGTACTGTATTACTGTATAGCCCTGAAAAAACCCCTCAAAACCCTAAGGCGGCTGTGAGATGTTTCAGGGTTTCATATGTCTTATTTTGATTGAAAAATACTTATACACAAATCCCATTTAACAGGATGACATGGTCAGGGCCAGGCCAATTATTGGTGTGTGGTAGATATTTATAAATTTATATGGGTGATTTTCCTAGTTTGCCATCTATACCGAAAACATTTACTTCATACATATAAACATATATACTTGTTATTAATAATTCATTGATTACTTATATATATTATTTTTATGTATATTTAAAGAATTCACATTACCTTCTTGCCAAATTTTTTTCTAGTTGAACTACATTAGCTTCCCCAATGCTAAATATTTTTGTACTACTGTTGGTTATATATAGATATAACCAATTTATTGGTTTTCATTTATTTCCTGGAAGTAAGAGTACTTATTTCTCCCACTTGTTGACCTTCTGTTTCCAGGCCAGACACTGTCTGGACCTCCTGTGCTGGCCAATGTAGTAGCCATTACCATAGGTGGCAACTGAACACTTGAAATGTGACTAGTCCAAATTAAGATGTACTTTAAGTATAAAATACAGATCAGATTTTAAAGACTTGCTCTGAAAGAATGTAAGCTATCTCAATATCTTAGATTGAGTACATGTGGCTATGCTGATATTTTGGATATCTTAGGTTAAATATTAAAAACAAAACAGGGGAAGCCTGTTTCTTTTCACTGTTTTAAATGTCACTGCTAGAAAATTTAAAATTTCATATGTGCCTCACATTTGTAGCATGCATTATATTTGCCATACGTGCTAGTTTAGGTACTTCATACACTTAGAAATGAATGAATGAGTAAATGAATGAGACAAGCTACACTTTCCTGGTCTTTGAGGACAGCTCATAATTGTCTACCCGGAAGGAATCAAACAAACTCAGGGTTTGATCAAAACTTAACTACAGTTCAACCCAATCTTCTCATTTTGTAATTGAGAATACACAGTCCCAGAGAAATTTGCACGCCCTCTGCACTATCCACTGAATAAAGACAGGAAAGCAAGGTGTTGATTCAATACTAGCATTTCTTCTGTCATCATCAGTGGTAAATGCCTTGGTAAAGATATCCAAAGTATCCAGGGACGAACGCTCTGGATTCTAGAGGACTATCAACTGTACTACCTGTCGAACTATCTCAGCCTTTATGATTACTCTCTGCAACTGACCAGAGCCATCTAAGACGGACACGTAGACCAGGCTGCAGTCTCATGTGGGAGGGACCAAGCTGGGCTGGGCGGGGAGGTCCACGATGGACACCTTAGGACATTGTACATTGTGACATCATCGGTGATGGTCTCAGAAGGTTTCCCACTGCTGGCCCTCCAGTCTCAGCTGTTACTGCAAGTCCATGCCTCTACCATGAGTGTGGAGCAGCTAAAATCAACAGATCCACATGTACCTTGAGGTGACAGACTGGCTCTGGTGAATACTCCCTTTTTCTGTTTAGAGGTGCCCCTTTGGTTGGCTCTTTTGTGCGAAGAGGACAATGGTGCTCATTTTTCTAAGGACAGTCCTTAAGGATAAGGTTTATCCTTTTGTCCTGATTAAGGATTCATATTCAAATAGTTCAGAATGTGGGGGAAAGAGTCCCAGGCAGCCATTCATTTCTTCGGCGGCACTGATCATGCTTACTAAGGAAAGGAGAGCCAAAAGGCTTCCATTTCCTCCCCTCCCCCGGTGAGTTAGGCATGAGTCTGGGGCTATGGCTCTCACGTTAGATTCCCTGCAACCCCACTATTTCCCATCCCTGCCCTGGAGGCCTAGTTCCGTCACCTTTTAAAATATTATCATTCTGGATCGATAAGACGGAAATGCCACGTTTTACTCAGACTAAAATAGGTTGCGTTGGTCAGTCTCATTTACTCCTATGTATTTATAAATAGGCGGGCTTGAATTCAACAAGCACATTTATGTAAATGTTGGGCAAAATTGAGTCCACCCAAGTGAAGCGTGGGAGGGTGGTGGCTGTGCATCCCAGACTAGTGCCTTTGAACTGTAACTATGTATACATGGCTGCCCTGCAGGCTTAATTTTAGCTAGATGAACTACCAGAAATGTTAGCAATCTGTCTCTTCAGATTACTTTTGCTCTTTCTCTTTGCTAAACGACAGATTTTAAAAGTATGGAATCCTTGGTTTCACATGTTTCTTTAAACAGAACTGTAACAATTTTATCAGCGATTATATTTATCTTAACGTGAATTTTTAAGCATCTGAGGCAACATTCATTTTCAAATAGTTACATGTTTTACCTTGAACAGTTACACTATAAATAATCTATATTAATTTGTCTATGTAGCTATAGATATACAGTGAATATATATGTATCCATGTACATTCTCTGTGTGTATATATATAGATATATACACACATATATGTGTTATATATAGAGATGTGTGTGTGTATATTCACACACACACGGAGGGAATTAGTGGATTTCAGCTGGATGGTTCCATCTTATTTCTTATTTTGTATTGAGATTGTCACTTAGGAAATAATCTTTACAAATTCTGCTCTTAAAAAAACCCCAAAGTCTTAACTTAAATACCTGAAACCTCATGACAAAAAAGTAACATGAACATGTTAATGAATTTTCCTTAGTTGATCAAATATTGTAATTTATGCTTTATCTTCAGGACTTTTCCATCAAAAATGATCAGGACAACTTTAACAAATATGTTTCTCTCAATAATGATGACTGAGTAATAACTCTCCATTTCACATTCAGTTCTGTAGCTTGTAAGTGCAGTAATGGGTACAGTCGTTACTACATTTACCATCTGACCATATGGTATAACATACAGCTGCCAAAGAGGACAGACATTCCATTACAATAACAAACAACACAGGCATAGTCTTACAGCAATTCGACAGACGTCAGATATCTTCTTTCTTTTAATTTATCCAACTATTATCACGTGGCACATACCTGTGTCATATATGTTAGATACTTGCTTTGACACTGAAAACTCCAAGATGTGTGCAGCTGGATCTCTGACCTGGAGGAGTACACAGTCTGGCAGGGGAGGTGGTCATGCAGGCAAATGACTATCCTATGATGTCACGATGTCCTATGTGTAATAGAAGCATATACAAGGTGTCACAAGTGCAGAAAGAAAAACAACGCCTAACTGCTGGAATCCAGGAATGAACGAGGTCAGGAGATAATCACAGAGAAGATGGTCTTTGAATTGAGTATGAGGTCTTGGTAGGAAATACAGTGTGGTGGTTAAAAGAATCGTCTGTAGCCAGACTCTATGGTTTAAATCCCAGCTCTACTGCCTACCAACCAAGGAAGCTTAGGCATGTTATTTAACCTTTCTGTGCTTCAGTTTCCTCCTCTGTAGAATGGGTATAATCACTGGGCACAGTTCCTAGGGCTGAAGTGAGGATTATGTGAGTTAATGTGTGCCATGGGCTCAGAACAGTGCATGGCACATGGAAAGCCCTCAATCAGTATTAGTTCCCATGCCAGGGATAGCAGAATGAGAGAAAGCAAGGAGACACAAAGGATCATGGCAGGCTTGGCTTGTCAAAACTGAAATTTGAGGTGTATTTGTGTGGAAGGTGGTGGGGAATGACAAGGTTGGTGGACAGATTATGGCAAGAGAGCCTCATATGCCACACCCATGAGGCTCATGTTTTATGGGGCCTGTAGAGAATTTTAAGGAACAAATTCGGGTTTGTGTTGTAGAAAGATAACTCTGGAGCAATGCGGAATGAGTAGAGGCCCGATTAGTTAAGAGTTTACTGATGAGAAGAGAGATGATCAAGGCTCGGCTGGGGGATGGAGGGTAGGGTGGAGATTCAAAGTTAAAATTGATAAGACTTGGTGACCGATTAGATTAAGGGGTTGAGGTAGAAGGAGTTGTGGATGACTCTTGAACTTCTAGTTTGGGTGATTTGGTAAAAAGACTGGAGGAAAAGCAGGCTTGGGGATCAGGTTTGGGATTTGTCAAAATCGATGGGCCTGTGATGTGACCAAAATTAGTGTTTAGGCCTGCCACTCGGGAGCTGGAAGTCAAGATTCAGTACTCCTCAAGATCGAGGTAGCAGCTGACATTGTGGGAATGTGAGTGAGAGCATGATAAAGGTTGTATACCGGAAGAGATTCAGGGATGGTTTGGGAACATTTCAGAGCCAAAGAAAGCTGAGTCAGCAAAGGAGAGTATTCATAGAAGGAGGAGGAAAATGTAGAAGAAAGTGGAATCGTGGAAAATGATGGAGAGGAAATTCAAGGAGGAAGTGTTCAAATGTAGGAGAGAGGTCAGGTAGAATGAGAACTGAGAATTGTACTTCGGATTTGGCAATTAGAAAAAGAGCTTAAGAAAACCCATGAGCTATTACCTCAGTTAAGTATAACAGAGTGGAGAAAGAGATACAGTGAATCCTTTTCATCACGACCCTAGATGTTAGTTAATATTTCAGGTCAAATCTAGGGGAATTCCTGGAGAACATCCAGGGTTGTGGGCCAGCTTCAGGCCGGCTACATGAAGCAGATCTGGCCTGTCCTCACGGAGCTATTTACCCAGAACCTAGCAAGGGGCTGTGGTGGCCAGAGATTTTGTCTTAGTAGAGGTCTGGGAGTTCCTGATAAATGGCTGGCTCCAGAAAGTGTTAAGTGGCCCTGGGGCATTGCCAAAGAAGTTCTCTGGCATTGATAAGAACTTCAAAGCCCTGAAGTTATAGAGTTGATCTGGTAACTTGTGCCGGTGTTGGAGGGAAAATGGGTGTTGGTGAGGATGGTGGTAACAGGTTGATTCAAGTTGGTTCTGTTCTGGAACACATCCAGACTCTTGGCTCTGTCTTAGATGTGATTTGTCTGATTAGGTTTGCTTCATTACCTGTTTTCTTATTTCCTTCGTGTATGTGTCTCATCTCTCCAACCGGATAGTCAATTTCTTAAGGGCAGGGACCACACTCCAAACAGTGTTTTGAACTCCCTGTAAGCACATTCCTGTCCAGTTGAACCCTAGCTCAGAATCCTGGTATCCTCAGCCTCACCGGACTTAGAACCAAGAATAGGTCAAGCCTCTACAGTGCACCTGGCACGACGTCAACCATCAGAAAACAACAACAACAACAAAAACAAGACTTCCACAGTTCCTTCCCAAAACTTATCCTAGTAAGGTCGAACTGAGGGGATATTTAGAGCAAGCAGTAGGTGTTGATACTGCAACTTTTGCCACTCGTTGGATGCGCTGGACCTGGACTCCTCAGGACTCCTGGCCAAGAACTCCAAGGCCACCACACTGGTCTCCCAGCGGACACTTAGGTTGGGGAAGAATCTGTGCCATGCTAAAGGACGTTACGGCTCCCACGTGGCTAGACTAAGGTCTCCTCTGGGATGTCCACACAGGGGACCTGATGCAGTCCGGATATTGTAACGGGGGGGGGGGGAGAGGGGGGCAAAAAAGGAAATACAGGGTGGAGGTGTTTTCACCTTTTTTTTTTTTGGGGGGGGTATTGATGGGGAGGGGTGGTTTGGGATGGATCTAGCGCCTCAGCCCTATCCCTTACAGTCTCCCTCGGCTGCTCAAGTTATTGGCCACCGCTCGTCCCCTCCTCGAAACGGTGTAGACACTGCCGGCACCGTCCAACGGCGGAAGGAGCGCGTAGGAAGCGGAGGTGGGTGTCCCCCGGCCCCCCACCCCGCCGGAGACCGCCAGGCGCGGCGGGAGGATGTCGGCACGCGGAGGGCGTGCGTCGCCCACCCTCCTCCCCCGCCCGCGCCCCCCGCCCTGGGGGACCCCGCGCCCAGGGGAAGCCCCGCGCGGGTGCCGGACGCCCGCCCCAGTCCCTCCGCCTCCCCGAGGCCCGGGGCTGCCTCCTCGGGCCGCGCCGGGGCCGCCCGCACTGCGCATGAGCGGGAGCCCGGCAAGCCCGTGAGAGGAGCCGCCGCCGCCGCCGCCGTCCATTCGCTGCGGAGCCGGAGGAGGAGGGGAGAGGCCTGGAGGACACCAACATGGTGAGGCACTGCGGCCGGCCGCCCGCCCGCCCCGCCGGCTGGGGGCCGGCGCAACTGCGCACCCCCGCCCCGCCGCCCTCCGCCCCGTGGCGACCCCGCCGCCCCGAGCCTGGGCCCACGGCCTCGGTCCCCTCCCCGGCGGGGCTCTCCTCCCCTCCTCTCCCTTCCTCCTTCACCCCTTCCCGCCCGGGCGCCGCCGCTACGCGAGAGCCGAGGAGGCGGAGCGGAGCTGGGCCTAGTCGGGAGCCCCGGGGAGTTTGGGGCGCGGGGCGCGGCCCCCGGTGCCCCTCGCCGGGCCCGGCGCGGGTGGGGGAGGCGTTGGGGCGGGGGGAGGGGATGGGGCAACGGCCCTACCCTGGCCGGGCCCCCTCGCCGGCTCCATTGTGTCTGGCCGGGGACCGGGCTCCGGGGTTCCGGGTGAGGAGCCTCCCCCCGCCCCGGAGCCGGGGCTTCCCCCTCCGCCCCGCCGGCGAGAAGGAAAGACTTTCACGGCGCTCCTCTCCCTCCTCCGCTCCCGGCTCCAACACCCCTTAAGTCTCCAGGCAGTTTCGCTTGGGGCGGGGTATTAGCCCTTTTCCTTTCTCCATCACCTCTTGATGCGTCCCATGCTTTTGGAAAATGAGAGTTTAACTGGCCAGTTGGTGGAGGTTATAGTCGCCTCTCCGCCGAGAACATGGGAAACCGCTGAGCTTGGGGGACGTGGTGGGGGGCGGGGAGTACGGAAGTGCAACCTGTTCTCATTTCATAAAATTAGGAGAAACAGACTTGCTACCTTTTGAGCACATGTTTAATTTGCTTGGGGTGGGAGGAGTAGTTGCTTTATTATGCCAGTTAAAGACCATTTGTGATTTTTAAAAAACAGTTTGTCAAGTTATTTCCCTCTTTTTTGTTTTGGGGGAAAAAACCCCAACAACAGTCTTCTTACCAGCTTGAAGAAGTGGTAGTCAAGTTATCTGTTTACATTTTGGTCATCTTGTACCTGACTCTTTCGGGTTCTCTTTTTTCCAGAAGTGATATTTGGCATTATAGTTTGAGCATGAGTTGAATTCCATGCAGGTTACTGTATGAATAGACAGTAAAAATGATATTGTTGTCCTTTTGCTCATAGGGAACATAAAGGCCTCTTTGAGGAGCGTGTATGTGTGTGTCTGTGTTAAGGGAATGCCCCAGTATCTTTGTTTTTAGTTGGGCTTATTTCTGCTGAATAACACTTATCTAGCTCCAGCCTCTAACTTGGCAGAATTTTGGTGTCATGTATGGATATGTGGTTCGGTTTGTTATATATAACATGGTAAGTTTCATGAAAATTTGTCATTTGTACTTGTAAGAAAACTTTGCCATAAAGTATAGGTTAATGTTTGGATCGACATTGCAGTATTCAAAGATATACTAGGGCGTCTAAACATTTTCTAAATTTTTAAAAAGTATTTTGAGGATCATAGGCACTACTCCTACTAAAGTTTTCAGACTCTTGGCACGTAGATAAATAGTAAGTGTGAAGTAATGAAATGTAATTGCCTGGTAAACACTCTGTGAGAGCACTGAAATGTGTTCTGTTCATAATAGTCTGTAATTCAGCAGCATCCTCTAGAAACCAGGCTCTTAATAATGCTCATCACCTGCCCAGGAATTCAGGATTCATGTGGTTCGTGCAAGAGTTCAGCTTGGATTGGAGCTTGTAAGCGTCTGTCCTTTTGTTAATAGTAAATTAGCTAGTTTTGGAACTTAGCCATAACTCATCTAATGATAACAGGAGTGGGAACATATCACTAATTTAAAACACTTTCTGTGGCTGAACTCAGATCATGTCACTAGACTTGTCTTGGTATGCTCGTGTTAGTTTAGAAACTAAATCACCACGCACTCTAATAGAAGTTAGGCTGTAAGATTTTTCTAGTTAAGTTTTTCATCATAAATTTAAATTATAATTGTTTCTTGATATAATTTTTGGGCCAATATTTCTCAGTATGTGTAGCTCAGGCTATTTCTAGAAGACATGTTGTTAATTCTAGGGTAGGCTTAAATGATGGGATATCTGAAATATTTTGTATAAAAAAATGTTCAGTTAGCCCTGCCTTACACATACACGGACCAAAAATAACTCCCAGACTAGACAGTATTATGTTAATTTCTGAAAATCTTTAAAAAGTATTCAAAATTTCTGGGTGGTTTTCTTATTTGTAAGATGACAGGTTTGAATTTGATGATTTCTAAAGTTCTATTCAGATAAAAATTTTGACTAATTTCATCTAATAGATGTGTAAGGAGTATGTATCAGGTAACCTACTAAATTTTTATAGATTCATGGCATAGGATTTTTAGACCAGAAATGGTTCCAGAGATCATCCGTTTTACTCCTCTTCCCTTTTACAGGAGAAGAAATTGAGGATCAGGCAGGTTTTGAGGTTCAAATTTGCAAAACTGTTTGTTGCAGAACTGAAACTTTTTCTCCTGGTTTACTACTTCCACCAGTATTTGTGGTACATGTTATCTCTTAACTCACATGGGATCTAGAGAAATTGTTGGAAATTGGATTTGATATTAAATTACATTATTCATATAAGTAGAGGAAAATCCATGTGTTATTAATGAATGTGTTAAATAACAAATTTCAGATGGACGACTAATGATGTTAATTACAATGCTTTTAATGGCTTTTTAAAAAAGTGTGGACTTCGAAATTTAAGATTGTACTTTCAACAAATACAGAGTTTATAAGTCCAAATGAATGTAGTCCTGTTTGTCTCTTTAGAACTTATTTCACATTCTTTTGCATATCCACAAGTCAATTAAAGGAGGGCCTTAATTCATTTCAGTAATTATTTATTAAACACTTTGTGCCAAGCACTGTTCTGGGCACGGGGAATGTGTGTGTGTATGTGTGTGTATTTTTTATGTTTCACTGAAAAAATGAAAATCCCTCCTCTTGTAAGGGCTACATTTTAGTAGGGAGACACAAATAATAAACATAGTATATATTTTTCTTCTACTATGTTAGAAGGTGTTAAGTGCTATGGGAGAAAACAGTGTTAAGGAGGGGTATTGGGGGGAGGGGTGGGGGCACAGTGGTAGCGGGTTTGCAAAATGGTGTCTGCACCACTGATGAGGTGAATTTTGAGCAGACTAGGAGATGGAGGATTAAGCCATGCAGAAGTACGGTAAGACCAGTGTGGCTGGAGGAGTGTGTATGGGGGCAAGTGGTATTTGGGGATTAGAGCCGATGAGGTTTGAGTGGTAAGGAGTAGAGATGGGCAGGTGTGGGTGGGCATTGTAAGGATATTGGTTTTTTACTCCAAGAGAAATGGGAAGCCACTGAAGGACTCTAAGTGATATGATAGACTGTTTCTGTTTGTCTGTAGTGTCCAATTACAATATTATAGGCAATTATTTTTTAAAGCAGTTTTTAAAAACAACAAAACCCTTACTGTAATTTTTTTTACCTTGCAGCTTCTTTGTATAGGGTTTTCAGTTCTGTTTAAGATGACTGTCTAGTATTCAGTAAAAACCTAGTTGACCATTGAGTTTACCTAACCATGCTAGTTAATAAAAACAACAAAACCTCTTCCGTAGATTGCTTTTGAATATGTTCTAGTAGTTTGTACATAGTTTAATAGCTATATGCAGAAAGTTGGGCCTCTGGGGAGAAAGAAGGACATTAACATTTATTGGAACATACTGTCTGCTAGTCAGACAATTTACAACTGTTATTAATTTTTAGTCTTGAGATGGATATTGCTACGTCCTTTTAACATATCTGGAAATGGAGATTTAGTGGTTCTAAATGATTTGACCAAGGTTAAAGAGCTAGTATGTGGCAGAGCATGGCTTAGAAGCCTGGTCTCTGATTAACACACTTTATCTACGCCCCACCCCCCTTTTTTAAACCCGGCAAATGCTCTTTCAGTATAGGTGTGGAATTTTTGATTAGTTTCACTCTTGTTTCTTCCTTATCATGTTTCCCAGTGACCTAGTTGTTTCTGTATCAAATGAAGCGATCTGATATAAACATTTAAGTAACTGAAAAATTAAAACTCTTTTGGTACATATAGTAAAAAAGTTGAAAGTAAAATTAACTCTCCTGGTGGTGGTTTGTTTTGTTTTAAGCTTAAAAAAAGCTGAGCTCATTTGAGTCAAGTTGCTGTTTCCATTATGGTCTTATAGGTTGGGTCAAGCATAATGAAAATCTGTGAGAAAGCTCCTTGTTAAATTTCAGCTTGTGGTGTTCAAGTTTTGATAGTATTAGGCTTGACATTTGATGATGAGAAATAGTTCCAAATAGGATTCAGTTGCTTTGTGGACACAAATAAGCTCTTGAATAACCTGCTGACTATCTACTTTACCTAGTCATTTTAGGTGTACACACCCCACCTAAGAAAAAGCAAAAACAGAAGAGAAAAATGCCACTAAAGCATTTTTCATCACTTTGTTGAATCCCTTTTATATAATTAGTACCTAATCACTAATGGTGATTAGGTTGCTTGTTTGCGTTGTAAAATTTTAAGAGAGATTTTCTTTTAAAGAGTTCTTTTCTAAAGAATTCTATTGCATTACACTTTTGAATCCTTCAACACTGAACATGGTGTTGCGGAAGATAAATTGCTGAAGTTCATGGCCCATATCTTTGTTATATTAGGATATTTTCATTTCAGTAAACATTTAGAGTGCTTATTTATTATTCATAGGGTTCTAATATTTTTGGATTTAGGATTTGAATAGATACCAGATCTTAGGAGATTTTATTTTTCGAGGATCACTTATTCTCTTTATAAAACATATATCACATGACTTTTGAATGCTAGTCATTATTGTAAGTTATTTAACTATGAAACTTTTAAAATCTCATTTAATTCTTTGTTTTTTTGTTTTGTTTTCACCTGAGTAATCTTTTTGTTAATTCTAGATTTCTTTAGAGAAGATGTTTATGGAGAGGAGAAGCAAGTTTAAATTAGCTACCTGACTGCTTGTTAGAAGTTCAAAAATTAGTTTGGGGGAATCAATTGAAATATGATGGCTAACACAAGTATTTTAAGGAGGTTATTTCTATCCTATTATAGATAATCAGGAATTAGCAAAAATAAGTTTTTAATAGAACAGTCTTGCTGAAATCAAAACATTCAGTTTACAGTGGAAGTCATCTTTTGAATAATAATTCTTAGGGCGAGGAGAAGAAAATCCTTTAAATTTCTGTCAACAGAATACTTTTTGTAATATATTAAAATTTTTTAAAAATTTTAAGTAGGCTCCACACTCACCGTGGGGCTTGAACACACAACCCTGAGATCAAGAGTCTTGTGCTCTGCTGACTGAGCCAACCAGGCAGCCCTGGGATACTTTTTTAAAACCTATGAGGAAAATCATACCGAACCAAACAAAATTGAGAAACATAGAAAACCAGTTTGAATCTTACAAGTATACTTTCTGTGATAATTTTTTTCAGGTGAATTGCTATTATATAAAACATTGACTACAATAATTGCATAGTACAGTATAGTATAATTCCACGTTCAATTTAGTGTTGGTACAACACCTCTTAAGAGTTTGTCATTGAAAGTACAGGAAGTTTATGGAAGAATGATAAGAGGCACAGGCCTAACCATAAATAATTATTCTAAACAGATTATAATTTAAAATAATACCGAGTGTTTTTTGTTTTGCTTAATATTTGAAATTGTACACATTTGCTTATATTTTGGGGGTATAACCTACACATGTGTTTGTATTTTCTCTGGGTTTCAAGCCTTCTCATTGGAAAAGGAAATCCTGACTTTCAATACCCCCCCGTTTTCCATCTCTACATTTAAAGCTATAAATTGTGGACAGCTCTAAAAATAGACTATGACATGACAATAAACACATTTTTCTTCCTGTTGAATTACTTTTCTTAAAAAAATACCCATCTCCCTCTTCTCCCCTCGTTTTCTTCCCAAAAACCCTAAAAGGGAAGTTACATCCAAAATTAGCCTTCTATTTAGGTTGTGAGGGAATGCTTAATGGGTAATTTTTAGTCAGAATGCAGATTGTTTACATGAGATTGGGGAAGGGTCAGTTGATCACTTAACTTTTCCATAAAAATAGATGAAGAAATATTGCTCACAATCCACTCCCCCCCCCCTTTTAACACATAGTCAGTGGTTGCACTTTTGCCCTTTCTGTTTTCTCTTTCACTTGACAATATGGAATAAATGGAAAGACTGCATACCCTAAAGCAAGGCACCAGGGTTTTATTCCTAGCTCTGCTACTTTTTGTATAAGTCTATCTTTAGATAAATCGAGCTCTGGGGCTTGGTTTTCTCATTGGTAAAATGGAATCAATGATAACCACCTTGCAGGATTGTTAATAATTAAATACCTAGCACAGTGTTGGCGCACAGTAGGAGCTCAAATGTTAGCTGCTAGTTTTTATGATTATTTTACTATTTGCATAAAATCATTTTTTTTTCTCTGGAGTATTCTTTCCTTCACGGACTTGAAAGGAGGCCTTACTATGTGCTAAGTACAGTTCTAAGAGTTTAACCTGAATTAATTTGTGTAACCTTCACACCCTGTTTACAGATGAGGAAATTGAAGCACACAGAGATTAAGTAATTTTCCCAAAGTCACACAGCAATTAAGAGGCATAGGTGGGATTTAAATCCTGCCAATCTGGTTTGAGAGTCTACACTAATCATATACTACCTCTCTGTGCAGGTGGAGGGGAAGAGGATTTCTAGCTTCTCTACCTAGATTCTTAGGCTGACTTTCCTGCTGAACTTTGCCCCTTGGTGAAAGTCTTCTCTCGGAGTGGGTAGTCTCATTAGTTGAATTGGTTTTTCTTTCCACTTTTGACTTCAGACCTATAATCTTACTGGGACTCTATGAGTGGTTTGAGCTATTGGTAACGTTTGGTTATTATCTGCTGAATACTATGTATCATATATGGAAAGTATGATTTTTCTGGACTTAAACTAGCTCGTCAAAGTTTCAGGTAAAGTTAAACTGTTAATCATATGGTAAACACATGAGAATCAATATACAGAGCTTTTAGTGAGAATTGAGTGATCATTCCAGTGTTTTGATTTTTAAAACATGGCCTTTTTTGAGCTAGATTCATCAAATCCTGAGAGAACTAGAATTGAGTTAGAAAACTAATTCCTTTAAAAGTGTAAAGACCTTAGTATCTTTTTTTTTTTTTTTAGAGTTCAGACTGAATTTGAAACTTAAGGGTGAGAAGATGAAAATTCAGAATAATATAAATAATTAAATGTATCTTTATTTTAATATTTTGCTTTAAAAAATATTGCCCATTGAAATTATTTCCATTTGGAATTATTAGGACTTAGTTGACTAGGAAATAATTTTCCATGTTCATTATTTTTCTTGAGGGAAATACTTAAGAGGAATTTTTTAACATTATGATCATTATTTTTAGTGTAGAGCCTAAGTCCCCATTCTTTTTTTTTTTTTTTAAGATTTTATTTGTCAGAGAGCGAGCACAAGTGGGGGGAGTGACAGGCGGAGGGAGAGGGAGAAAAAGACTCCTCGCGGAGCACGGAGCCCGATGTGGGGCTCGATCCCAGGACCCCGGGATCATGACCGGAGCCGAAGGCAGACGCTCAGCTAACTGAGCCACACAGGCATCCCAAGCCTTTCTAAGTCCCCATTCTTCTATCACAATAAGACTTTATAGGTTCAATGGTAAAATGTACTTGACTCTATGATACTTGGCTACATCCAAAGTATTTTTTTTTCAGATAAATTATTTTACTTTTTTATAATTTTTTAAATGATTTTATTTGAAAGTGAGTGAGAAAGCACGAATGGGGGAAGGGGCAGAGGGAGAAGCAGACTCCCCACTGAGCAGGAAGCCAGATGCTGGGCTCTGATGCTGGGAGCCGATCCCAGGACCCTGATCATGACCTGAGCTGAAGGGAGACGCTTAACTGACTGAGCCACCTAGGAGCCCCATAAACTATTATTTTCAATGTGATTCATAAATTTCTTGAGTGGAAAAAAAAATTGCAGATATTCTAGATTTAAGTATTAAACAATACGTGTTGATGACCAGATTTTTTTCATTTTGGAAAGATGAACAAATAAGTGTTTTTTTACTGTCCAGATTATAATAGTATCTCTAACTTTGGTGACCATATACAATTGTAATTAGCTTTCTGTTACAAAAGACAACACTTCTCTCCTTTTTTTCCCTTCCTCTCACTCCCCTACTGTTCCTCTCTCCCCCCCTTCCTTGGGTTCCCCCCTTTTTTGCTAGAATTAAAAATAATATATTCTATATTTTATACATTTTACATATTTCAGTACTGAATTAACTTGAAAATTTGTCACACTTTTGAGTACTGAAGATTGTATTATCTAATCTTATTTAATGATTTAGTTTAAGATTTATTTAAAAGGAACAAACTAAAAAAATCTGAAAGTGAATGACATATACTTATTTGAGTGCTGAATCATTGTAGTTGTCACATGTTTTTGCTGTTAGGAAGATCCCCACTGCGTTTGTAGTAGAAAGAGAAAATCCATCTGTTTTTGTCTTCTACTTCAGTTTTCTATCCACCCTCTCATCCCCTGTAAATAATTTTTTGCTGGCTAGATACCCTTTTTCTCTTCCTTAAGTTGATAGAAATTTAAACCTCTGATGCCATACTCTTAAAATCAGAAAACCTTGCCTGATGTCCCCATGTAGCCTGGGAAAAGAGGGTGGGAGTGTTAGAGGTCTCCTAGAGGCGTGGGGAAGGGGCAACTCTAGTACACTCCAGCTTTATTCTAGGACAGCCTTTGAGACTACAGAGTTGAGTACATCCTCCCTCGTAGGGGAGCACATGGTTAAGATTGATTCGAGGCACAGAGAGCTGACAGAAAAATGGTAAGAGTGCAATATAAGTACAAGAAGGGGAGGGTAGTTACCAGACTTTGTAGGAATGGGGCTGCTTATTCTTGGCCTAGCAGAAACCCATCCTATCAGTTCTGTGCCAGGTTTCACTCATTAGCCTTAATGGTGTTGGAAGTGGGTAGCTACAGCCCTTTTCCTTAAAATATATTGATAATGCTGCGTAACTGGAAACTTTAACCGGTTAAAATAGTTTAATTTATATATACATAGACATTATTTATTATATATACTTTTTTCAAGTAAGGTAATAGAGTTAAATTATTCATTTGTATAATTTTGTTACTAATTTGTGTGGGTAAGATGATTTTTTATCTTCCCCAGTTTTCTCATCTCTGGCACTGTGACAAGAGTCATTATAGACTGAACAGTGCTTTTGGCTTGCATAAGTGACTTAAGCTATATTTTTCCTTCCTCTTTTCAATAAAAATGATTGAAGTTTCAGGGAACAGAGCACTGGATTTAATACTGTATGATGAAACCCCAAATAATGCTGATTGTTTTTCTGTCTCCAACTTTTAGGGGAATGGGAAAAAGTTAATACAAAGAAGTTAATTCAGGCTGAATTAAAAAGTAATTTCCAGGATGCAGCCTGTAATTGGTATATACTTCAGATTAATCTCCCAACACTCTTTACAACCTTATACAGTGGTCACTGGTGATCATAGTGACCATCAGATACATCTCTGTTCTTCAAAGAAAAATTAAAATGTATGTCAGTGTACTATCTCTCTCAAGGGAAAAATGGTATACTAATTTTAAAAATAGTATTTCATAATACAGGTTGAAATCAAGGTGGCTTCCTTTCATTTAAAGAGTATATTAAAATAAGACCGGTATCTTCTTTGGCATTTGATTTCATTGTGGGTTTGTTGCAATTGAATAATAAATCTTGAGGAGCTATTTTTCAAAAGGGAAGAATCCTAGACATCTGAGAGATGTGTTGTATAATGTGGTATGAGTTATCTGGTTTCCAGAGGTGGTAGAGTTATTTAGTGAGGTAACACGAGGTTAGTGAATTTGTAGTTTCTCAATTTTAATGGCGAACAGAGGTTGAGATTTTAATCCGTAATCCTAGAAAATAACATATTTACAGAGAGAGGAGTGTGGCTGACAAATCAGACTCTAGGCCATAAACATTTTTCATATTGTAAGAGAGAGGGTTGGTTTTCATATTTGATTTTGAATATTCTTATTTTTATTCTGTAATAGGTGGAAATGTTTATATCTTTGGTAGTCTTTTTCTTGAAAATCCCAAAAGGCTTATAACTGTGTACAGCACGCAGTGTGGTTTGTGGAAAGATTACTAAGACTCAGATTCATGAGATCTTTCTGTTCTTGTCCCATTTCTACTAATAATAACCTGGGTGATTTTTGAACAAATTCCTTAACTTTCTGGGTCTCTTCTCATCCGTACAATCAGGGGATTGAGGTTTGTGATCTGTCAGTTTGGGCTAGATCAAAGATGCTGGGGTTCTCAGATGTGTTGCTTAATCCACAGAACGGTTTCTGTCTATTAATGTGTGCCCTACTCGTGTGCTTTTTTCCCCTTGCAGTAGTAGCTCAGCAAGAACCCAAGCACTTTGCTGAGAGATGGTGTTAGGACTTGGTAAGGTGAAGAATAATAGTGGGGAGGCTAAAATTGCGCACAGGAGACCAGGTTGGATGGGAAGAGAGGGAAAACATGGTCTTTGTTACTGGGAGAGTAGAGGGCCTAATTGCCCTGCTTTATTTTGCACAGGGTTCAGGTCAGATGAGAAATGAATCTTTGTCAACATAAGGCAAGTAAGAAGAGGTTATTACAGCAGAGAGCCTGTTTGGGGAGAGCCTCTGCTAGGCTTGGGCCAAGGGAAAGAGGTGATTCTTTCAAGGGAAAAAAAAGAAGAATTCTATTAAAAGTTACCTTCATTGGAAGGATCCAGGGTACTTGTTCATATTGCACTGCTTTCTATTTGAATGCAAATATGGGGAAATTCTATTGATAATTATCTTGGTTTCTGAACACCACCAGGAGAAATGTAGGGTACTCATATTTCATTTCTTTTTCACATTTGGTAAAAATAGCAAGAAAACAAGGGGTGGGGTTGGGAGAATTGTACCCTATATCCTTTATAATGGGTTTTAAGACTGCTACTAACACCTGTTAATCTCATTGTTCCCTGGGGTCATTGCCTCTTCTGGCTTCCTAGATAATGTCACTTCTTCACCACCACTCCTTACGCGTCCCTTTAGAGCTTTGTGCTTGGTCAAGCACTTCCCTTTCTAGAGCCTTTATATATGTGCTCAGGATCCACTTTTAGGAGAAATGCAGGGTGGTTGAATTTCCTTTACCTTTTCATTTCTCCTGTAAAATAATACCAAATTTTGTGTTTTACATTAAAAAATTTGTCTTTCTGATTAATAGAACAAAAATAAGTCTTGACTTAAAATATTTTATGAGGAAAAAGTATTGCTAAGAATGATTAGTTAGCCATATAGATATAGTCATCTGATTTTACATAGTTTCAATTTAGGGAGCGCCTGGGTGGCTCAGTCGTTGAGCGTCTGCCTTCAGCTCAGGTCATGATCCCAGGGTCCTGGGATTGAGCCCCGCATCGGGCTCCCTGCTCCGCGGGAAGCCTGCTTCTCCCTCTCCCACTCCCCCTGCTTGCGTTCCCTCTCTGGCTGTCTCTCTCTCTGTCAAATAAATAAATAAAATCTAAAAAACAAAAACATAGTTTCAATTTATTTTCTGGTTTCAACAGAACAAGTTGAAATCATCGCAGAAGGATAAAGTTCGTCAGTTTATGATCTTCACACAATCTAGTGAAAAAACAGCAGTAAGTTGTCTGTCTCAAAATGACTGGAAGTTAGATGTTGCAACAGACAATTTTTTCCAAAATCCTGAACTTTATATACGAGAGAGTGTAAAAGGATCATTGGACAGGAAGAAGTTAGAACAACTATACAATAGATACAAAGGTGAGTGCTTGTGACTTTAAATATTTTGAACCAGGTTTTCCACAGTTACATGCTTATGAGAGATCAGGCATACATAGAACATAAATTGGGTGAATGTGTCCAACGTAGCTCTGTAGATCTTAGAATTACTTCAAGAGATCTGAGAGAAATTCTTTCCCTCTTTTCACTAAAATTTCTTCTTAGCCTCTTTATTTCTTCCTCCCTTATCCTCCCCCTTTTTTCTTCCCCCAAGATCCAGTTTTAGAATAGTGACTGGGGGCCTGGATTTTTTCCCCCTCATTTTCATAAAATTCAGCTGAACTAATTTAAAGGAGACCTGCATAATAATTTTAACAACCTTTAAAGAACTATGAAGTAATACTTTAAAAATGTTAAACAACATATGAGTAAAGAAGAAGTTAATAGCTTCTCCCTCTTTATTCTCCTGAGGGAACCAATATTTAATAGCCTGGTGTGGATCCTTCCATATCTTTTATGTTTATGCAGAAATATATATATATACAGTTTCTTTCAAAATTTTTCCTAAAGTAGAATTACATTTTATGCTTAACTCATGCCCAGAAGCCAAAAGATATGCATGTTTTTTATTTCTACTAACTACTAACATCTTATAGAGATGTTAGCAAATCACCTACAACAATGCACTGTATGAGTGCCTCTTTCTCCTTGTATTTGTCATTACTTTAAATTTTTGCCATCTGATGAGTAAATATATTGATAGTTGGGTTTTTTCTTTAATTTGAACAACAGATGTTTATATTGTTGAGATTGGGATTGAATTGCAGAGTTACAGTTTTTCTGATATTAAGAAATGATTGCCATTATCAAATGAACTTTGCTGTAAGAAAACAAATGCTGTTCATATGTTCAGAAAAAATCCTTTTTTTCTATATAGGAATGTCTGATTTTCTGAGTGTATATGAGTATGGGACATTTTTCACATGAATAAATAAAACTTAAAAATCAAGTGCCCATCTCTCCTCCCCCCTCCCCCCCCCAGTATCCTCCTGTTCATCTCAAGAATGCCATTTCTGGGACAAAGTGGCTTTAAATGTTATAGTGGGAAAATATGTTAGAGTATTACCATTTCATATTTCTGATTTGTTGTGAACATTTTTTAATGGAATATAGAGCATTACTTTTTCCAGTTTTAGGCATAGCATAATAAAGTATGGCACTAATTTAATATTGCACTGTTGTTTTTAAAGATCCTCAAGATGAAAATAAAATTGGAATAGATGGTATCCAGCAGTTCTGTGATGACCTGGCACTCGATCCTGCCAGCATCAGCGTGTTGATCATTGCATGGAAGTTCAGAGCAGCAACACAGTGCGAGTTCTCCAAACAAGAGTTCATGGACGGTATGACAGAGTTAGGGTGAGTATATACTTACCACAGGAAATTAGGCACATTACTGTGAGAATTAACTGTGGAACTGAATTGTGTTATGAATTTGTAAATGTCAATTTTTAAATTTACCAGCCTACAAACATTGGTATAAATAGAAATGGGCTAGTATGCTAGCTCCTTCCCATGTTACATAGTTTTCTGGGTTTGTCAAGGTTTCTGTGTAGTTTAGCCTATTCCATTTGCATTATGCTTTTCTCATTTGTTTCTGAGGAAGTTTCATTAGTATTAAAATAAATTACTGTGCTTTAATATTTAACATGGATAAGTGAAATGAGCTTTAGTTTATTTTTCACTGTGCGGTTGTGAACTCTGGATTTATAAACAAACTCCTAGAATGTAAAATCTTAGAAGTTACTAATTGCTTTTTGTTCCCCTTATACCTTGAACAGCTGATTAGCTAAATGTCTTGGGATAAGTAAGTTAAAAAGTCATGGGTAGAGATTTTACCTATGGCGTCTAGTTGTCTGTAGTTAATGAGAATATGAAAAAGTATTCAGTCTGTGGATAGGTAACGGGCTGCTGCCCTTTCTGTTTTTAGTGAGTGACAAGTAATAATAGCTAACAGTTGTTGAACATTCATTTTTATTTCAGGAACTGTGCTAAGTAAGTATTTCACCTACACAACAACTTTGTGAAAGAAGCAGTATTTACCCATTTTAGAGATGAGGAAAGTGAGGTGCAGAAAAATTATGGAATTAGGTAGGGTTAGAGCCAGAATTTGAACCCAGACATTCTGATTCTCGAGCCTGAGGGACATTGTAATCAGTCAGGGTCCAGAAAAAACACAAAAACCATGTCAGTAATTTGAACAGGGAAAATTTAAAAAAGTCGTATTATGTAAAAGAGGTAAAAGAAAATTCTAAGTATAACAGAAGTGGCAGATGCAGGAAGCTGCCATCACCCTTGTGGCCGTGGGAAGTGAGCAAGGAAGGAACGTAGAAACGAAAGAAATCCTGCAAGGCTGAGATTGAGGAGTTCCGAGGAGAGGGTGTGGCTGCTGCAGGAACACGGGGCCTGCGGTGCTTGCTTTGCCTCCTGCTCTGGTAGAGAAGAAACTGGCTGGAGGCCACCTGTGGCCGGGCCTTAGGAGTTGCCACTGCTGGTGAACACTGCTGGGAGCTCCCAGCGCACTGAAAAACCCTTGCTCTCTGCAGAAAACAGACTAGGAGAGGAGGAAAAGTTCCTTTTTCCTCTTCCAGCCTCTCGTCGCCCTCTATTGGTAGAACCTGTCAGTGAGCCAGCTGGTAAGAAAAACAGAGCCTCAGGATTGGTAGTTGACTGCAAATAGTCGCAAAGTGTAGGTAGGGCAAAGAAGGGTAAGTTTAAAGTTGAGGAGCAGTAAATTAATAACTGGTCTAGACACTGTGTTCTGCCTCCCAAGCCAGCCCTATCCTGAACTTGCTGGAATTTTCTGTACCAGGACAGGTTCCACTAGAACTTATTTTTTTTATTTGAAACTGAATTCATATAAAATGTAATGAACTTCCAAATAGTTTTAATCTACAAACTAATGAGCTAGAAGGTGTTATGAAGACCATAGAAGGGAAATAAAAGCAGAAATGATTAGAGGAAAAATGGAATGCTAGTTTGTGGAATCTATAAAAAAGAGGATTTCTGCCTTCAGGCTATTATGTGGAAAGTAGGATGGGTACATAGACCCCTTTCAGTTCCTTGGAAGTTGAATGCTTTGCAAATGTAGAAAAAGCTTAAATAATGATTTGAGAAAAGTAGTTAGAGATGGTAGGGGGTTCAGCTTATATTTATTATTATACTTTGTATAACAACACCTTTTCAAGGGGAATGCTTTCTCACCTAAGCAAGAGACTGTGCTTTCAGTTAGTTTGAGAGCTAGACATGTGACTTGTTGCCAGGTAAGGAGTATCTACTGCTGTTTAAACTGGTGATTGTTATGGTGATTACTATACATTCTATTCACTGTGGCTGACTTCTACAATTTGGGTGTGTTGATAGTCCAATGAATTACATAATTAAAAGTAATACTCCATTTCTTTTAAAAATGGTAATTCTGACATTTAATACTCCAGACCTTTACTTTATCTAGCTAACCCTGTACTTGTTTATATAATGTAAAAATATAAAATTTCAACTGATTTTTTAAAAGTTCTGTGAAATAAATATAAGCTTTTATCAAAGTCCTTTAATTTATGGTGAAGAAGTTTATATTTTATAAACTTTAATTTTACAATGTAGATGTGACAGCATAGAAAAACTAAAGGCCCAGATACCCAAGATGGAACAAGAATTGAAAGAACCAGGACGATTTAAGGATTTTTACCAGTTTACTTTTAATTTTGCAAAGAATCCAGGACAAAAAGGATTAGGTAAGAATTTTTTAAATTATATTTGGTGTTTCAAATATATTAAAATACATTGACAGTGTCACTTTTGTAATTGAAAGTTTTGTGTTTTGAGCATTAAGTCATCATGAAAATACCAGTTACTGAAAAACAGTGAGAAACAATGAACTTTTAGTTAATCAGAAAATAACCATGTACGTTGAATAATAAGGTTACCCTTGATGCCATATCTGAACCACTGATTTTTTTTTTAAGAACTATAATACGGAAAATAAATAATTGTTAAAATTTCACTGACATACATATGTACATTTATTTACTTGTTTATATTTATGTGTATATGTATTTGTGTATATTTATTTGTTATCTAGAAGATATTGTAGGATCATAGGGCCATAAGTTATTTCACTGTGGATCTATAGAAATAGCATTGTAAGATTTCTGAGTCCTAGAATGCCAAAGAAATCTATTCTTTTTGGCTATGATTAGCTTGGAAGCTATAAGAAAGAATAAAAATGAAGATTATCAAGTATAATCTTATCCAGAAATCCTATCCATAATCTTCCACTCTCAATAGTTTAGATCAATCAATTTGTGCTGTATGTAATATCCATACACTTGCTCTGGGATGGCTAGGGGATATGGAAGTAAAAGCTACAGTGTAATTTACAATTTACCTAGAAAGATTTGACAAAAGGAGGTAATACACAATAATAAACGTGTATGAGGGTTTTAGAGTAAAATCAGGAATGGTGGGGAAATGCTTCCTGGGCAAGATGGGATATGAACTGAAGGATATCATATTTGACTCCACAAGGGAAAGTAAAAGGTGCTTGAGAAGATAGTTATGAATGAATATCTGAAACTTCAGAAATAAGCTTGGCTTATTTGTAGAAGAGAGAAAACATTGATGTGATTTTAGTGGGAATGCTTATTTGGAGATTAAGTTGGTGAGACATTGTAAGGCTTGACAACCACAGGCTTCCTTTAAAAACAGGGCAGAAAAGGTTTAAATTAGAATTTGTGGGCAGTAGGGATGCACTGAAGATTTTGATGATGGCAATATCCTCCATTTACTGTGTGCCTGGCAGTGTGCTAAGTACATAAACTGCTTCATTTCATGTTTAACAGTTTTATGAGTTACTCATTTTTTCATTCAATAATTCATCACCTGCCATGTGCCAGATACATAGTAATAGAGTGCTAGCCATTTTTCTATCCTGATTTTGCAGATGAGGAAAGCTTCATGTGCCTACAGGAAAGTTAAATAACTTACCCAGTGATGGAAGTGAGTTTGTTTTTGATTTTGAAGTTGGAGAGGCTAATAGGGGCCTCTAGCACTAATCCTTCTTTATATTTTAAATTAGAGGGGAAAACACATTGAGAAAAGGATTATGTGAATAGGGATTAGACCGAGGAAGTGGTTGAAAGCTAGTGAGGAGAAGGGATAAGTGTACAACATTTGTATTGGAGATTTGGCCTAACGAGTGACTGAACGTGATTGAACTGATTGAAGATATACAAGATATCTGTAAAGCAAAATTAGAAATAATGAAGCCTCCTTTCCAGCTGATTCTTCAGTTTAGTTTGGATTTTCTTCTTGCAGTAAAATTCCTCATGTTGCAGGCAAAATAAGCTGGGATGGATGATACATTGGGTTAGTTTCTCCACTATCTGTGGCCATCAGTTAACTGGGCTATTTTTTTCTAGTTTCCTCCTTCCTTCCTGCAAATAAAAACTGATTAAAATTTTTGAATTTATATGTATACACTACAATAACTTTTTGTTGTGTTTAGAAATGTAGCACAATATTTTGATAAGATTAAACAAAATGTTATGAATATAAAATGTTGATTTAAATGGGCTGAATCTGGGGACGCCTGGGTGGCTCAGTTGGTTAAGCGACTGCCTTCGGCTCGGGTCATGATCCTGGAGTCCCGGGATCGAGTCCCACGTCGGGCTCCCTGCTCAGCAGGGAGTCTGCTTCTCCCTCTGACCCTCCTCCCTCTCATGCTGTCTGTCTCTCATTCTCTCTCTCGCAAATAAATGAAAAATCTTAAAAAAAAAAAAAAAAGGCTGAATCTGTTTTTTTAGTTATATCCTTTTCCCTTATTGGAGCACAAAACTAATGATATTTTGGGGTGACTATATGGTTTTGATAGTGAATCTTAGTTTTTATTATATGTGGTAAAAATAAAGCAAAATTAAATTTTTATTAGATATTGGATATGTAACATGATAGTAAATTGGAATTTTGGATGATAGGGAAAATTGCAAAAAGATTGTACAGAATTAGATATAAAAATTTATTTTATTATCTAATGTAGAGTACTGAACTTAAGAAAATTGTAATATTGTTTAATGGATATAGAGTTTCTGTTTTGCAGGATGAAAAAAGAATTCTAGAAGTTGGTTGCACAACAGTGTGAATGTACCTAATACTACTGAACTGTACAATTAAAAATGGTTAAGATGATACATTTTGTTATGTGTATTTAACCACAATTTTAAAATTGTTTTAAAAAACCCCATAGAATGTACAGCCCAGAGTGAGCCCTAATGTAAAATATGGACTTGAGTTAATAATAGTATATCCATATTGGCTTATCAGCTGTAAGAAATATACCACACTAAAGTAAGATGTTAAAAATAGTGGAAACGGGGGGTGGGGAGGTATATGGGAACTGTCTGTACTTTCTGCTCAATTTTTCTAAGACTAAAACTAAAAAATTCTTAATTTAAAAAAGAAAACATAATAGGAAGACAAATCTTAGTTTTTCCTTTTGTTTTGCGTTGGTGTTGGGTGTCAGGAAATGTAATGACTTTTTCTTAGTTGAAGAACTTAATTAAAAAGAAAACCGTTTTCTTGACAGCCTTTCTAAGGGCGCACAGGGCTCTTAAATTACAGTATTTGGCAGAGAAGAGTTGGAAGATCATAGGAGAGGAGGTGAGGCCCAAAACAAATTGGCAAAGTGACGGTGACAGCACTGTGGTTTATTTATAAATAGCTCTGCTAGTTATAATGAGAACTGGTGTTTTCCATATTTTCCCATTTTCTATAACTTGATTTCCTTTGACACCAGGATAGGGTGCTCCCACTATCACTGTCTGTTTCAGTCACCTGGCATTTCTGATAGCCTTCTGAATCTTAAATTTGAAAGGGATTTCATAAGTTGTCTAACCTGTCTAAAGTAGCATTCATAGCTGATGCTCATTTAGTTTTTACTTTGGAACATCCAGGGATTGGACACACATTGTTTTAGGAAGTGGTCCGTTCTTATCACAGAATACTCCTACTACTTATCACACAGTTCTTCCTTATGAAGTGAGCATCTTTGTCTTGCTAACTTCTACCACCCGCTCTTACTTGTCCTCTACCGCAGCATGGAGGAAGTCTGACCATCTAAATCTGCTGTCACTTACCCCCTTCTCTCTTTTTTTTTTTTCCAGGTCAGCATTCCAATTATTTTAACTGTTCTTCATTTGAGAAGACCTTTGTTATTCCTGTTACTGTCCCCTACCAGGCACATTTCCAATTTCTCAGATTCTCTCAAAATAGAGCTCTTAAAGCAGAACATAATACTCCAGAAGGAGGCTGTTTAATGTAGAACGCCATGAGTCTGTTATTTTTTGTGACTGTTCATTCTGTTTGGTCAAAAATTACATTTGTTCTTTAGCAACCATGCCATTTTTAGGACCATCCTGAACTTTTATTAGGCTAAAGATCATAGGTTATTTTCTTGTGAACTGTGGTTCAGCTAGAATCTCATACCTGTGCAGTTGATTTAAAAAATTTTAAGATTATGTTAGACATTTACTTTAATATTTAGAAATAATTTTATAGAGTGTTTTTAAGGTGTATTTTCATCTATGTAATCCTACTTGGTTCTTGTAACAACCCTTTTAGCTAAGTAAAAAACCTGTTATCCTCTTTATCATAAAGATGGAGAAATTCATGGGTAGAGAGGTTGACTTACTAAGGTCATGTAACTTTAGAGTTGGTAGAACTGGGACTCAGTCTCAGATCTTCTGGCTCCACATTCTGTATTTTTTTTTATATTATGTTGTGCTAACATTTTTTTCCCTAAGTATTTCTAAGATAAATGAAGATACTTCTAAGTAAATGAAGACATTGGGAATAGGATTGTTAATCACCATTCCATCCTCCCTAGTGAATTGGCAACATTTTGTTTCCCTTAGGGACAGTATTTGTATCCAGTCTCAGTTCATTTCTGTGTTCATTCAGCACTCAGTTCATCACCTTTTATGAAATCCCACGTTGCCTTGTTGATTTTGTTTGACACTGGGATTACCTCATATTTTTAATTTTACTATAAGGGCTTAAGAATTCATTCTGCAAGTATCAGTTTTAGGCAATTCTGTTATTTGCTTGTCTCTTTTTCTCTGTATTTTCCTTCTATTTATTCTATTGTTGCCACTTGCTACCTTCTTGTTGAATTTGCTCTCTTTTCCAGTACTGCTTCAGAATCTATAATAATAATTTAAAAATTATTAAAAATAAATAATACTGATAGTAAGGACTCATATATTATTTACCAGGCACTGTTCTAAATGTTTTATGTCTATTAACTCATTTAATCCTTAGAGCAACCCTGTGAGAGTAGGTACTGTTATATTTATTTTAAACTGAATTATAGAGAGGTGAATTCACTTACCCAAGTTTCCTTAACTAGTAGTAGGGTTGGGATTTAAGAGGCTAAACTACTATTTTAAATTACTTCTCTCTAGCTAGGCTCTTCTCTCTGTCACTCAGACATTTCTGTCTAAAGGGCAGTTTTTCGTATGCATGTGGCAATTGCCGTTTTATCCCTGTACAGTCTTAGGCATTTCAACTCTTTTTTTAAGATTTTATTTATTTATTTATTTGAGGGAGGGAGAGAGAGAGAGGGCATGCATACGCATACGAGCGAGCCAGGGTCGGTGGGGGGGAGGCGCGTAGGAAGGGGCAGAGGGAGAGAATCTCAAGCAGACTCCTCACTGTGTGCGGAGCCCAACGTGGAACTCAATCTCAGGACCCTGAGATTATGACCTGAGCTGAAACCAAGAGTCGGACACTTAACCAGCTGAGCCACCCAGGCGCCCCTGCATTTCAACTCTTAATTATAACTTACTAAGTCTTTTTGAGTATTCCGTTTTCATTCAAAAATATTTATTCACTCCTTACTCTGTGAGCATGGAGTCAGGAGCATCTTAAGCCTGTCTGGGTGAGTTTGCAAAGTCTTCATAAAGATGATTAATTTTTTTTTCCCACACTACAATAGTTAATTTTATTTGTTCAAGGGCTCATTTGTTCAAGGGTTCATTGCAAGCATTAAACCAAGCATGGGCTTTGATTCTGTGAGCCCAGATTCCCATATTTAGGAAGATAAAAGCAAACTGTGGTCCATGTATATGGATGAAAAACTAAAGGCTCACAGGTAATCACATTGTAGTTTTAAATTTCTATAGCCTGGAAGCCAGAAGTCATAGATCTTTTAGGTCTTTTCTGGATGTCCCACAAGGTATCTGCACTTTTCTTGAGCTGGGCAAACTCATCATCCTTCAGCTTCTGGTTGATCACACTGGTTAAGCCCCGAGCGTTCAGGATACACGGAAGGCTCAGGAAAACTTCGTTCTCAATGCCATACATCCCCTTCACCATTGTTGACACTGGATGAATCCTGGATAGATTTTTCTTTTTTTTAAAGATTTTATTTATTTATTTGAGACAGAGAGAATGAGAGAGACAGAGAGCACATGAGAGGGGGGAGGGTCAGAGGGAGAAGCAGGCTCCCTGCCGAGCAGGGAGCCCGATGCGGGACCGATCCCGGGACTCCAGGATCATGACTTGAGCCGAAGGCAGTCGCTTAACCAACTGAACCACCCAGGCGCCCATGGATAGATTTTTCAACATTAATTCAGTGAGATCAGCCACACTTAATCCACTAGCCCAGTTGGTATATCCTTTTAGCTTGATGACTTCGTAGGCACTTTGAACCACCATCTTATGCACTTCTTCCAATTTTCATTGTCGTTGTCTGTTCCCATTTCTGGATTCAGTTCCTGAAGAGAACTCCACACAGCCACACTTGAGTTGCCATATTCTCCCAAAATCTATCCATGGCAGCTCCTGGGATGAATGCCAAGTTTTTCAGCCATAAGATTGCAAAATCTAGCAGAATTCAGATTACACCTACTTCCAATCACACAGTGCTTGCGTAGTCCACTTAGTTTCCCGGTAACATATGTGAGAATATCCACTGGGTTGGAAACCACAATTATGGTACAATCAGTACTGTACCTGACTACCTGCAGAATAATAATTTGAAGACATTAACATTCCTCTGAACCAGATTGAGCCGGCTCTCTCCCTTTTGCTGGCGGACTCCTGCAGTCACCACCACAATCTTAGAATTGGCAGTCAGAGTAATCTTTATCTGCCACAATTTTAGGTGTCTGAAGAAATAAGCTCCCAGGTTGCAGATCCATCATTTCTACTTTGAGTTTATCTTCTAAAACATCCACACGGGCAAGTTCATCAGCTAGAGACTTTCCCAGAATGCTGATGGCACATGCCATACCAACTTGTCCAGCACCCACTGCAGTGATCTTATGTTTGGGACGGTTGCCTCTTCTGCAGCTGGTGCAATCAGTTTTTCCTTAAGAGTTGCCATTGTGCCCAGAGAGAACCGGCTGTAATAGTTGAGTGAGGAAGACAGTGTTAGCTGTGTGCGTCTCCTCCAGTGCAGGACCTGCAAGCAAAGATGATTAATTTTTGAGCCTTGAAGAATGAGTATATGTTTTCAAGGACCCCCCCCCCCCCAAAAATAGAAGCCATCTCTTTTTGTGGAGAGATTAGCAAGTTCAGTTGCTCAGAGGTGAGAGACAGCACCTTTGAGGAACCGCAAGTAAGTTCATTTAACTAGAAGTGCAGATTTTATCTGAAGGCAATAGGAAAATTATTGCAGATTAAAAAAAAATTTTTAGTAGACATTATTTTTTTGAGCTGTTTTAGGTTTACAGCAAAATTGAGTAGAAGGTACAGAGATTTTCTGTCCCCACACATACATAGCTCCTTCCAGTATCAACAGTGGTACATTGTACCCCACAGTGGTACATTTCTTACAGTCCCCACACATACATAGCTCTTATCTATATTGATACATCATTATCACCCAGAGTTCAAGTTTACATTAAGGTTTACTCTTGATGTTATACATTCTGTGGGTTTGGACAAACATAGTAACAACATGTATCCATCATCATAGCATCATACAGAGAATTTTCACTGCCCTAAAAGTCCTCTGCTTTGCCTATTCATCCTTTCCTCCCTCCTAACCTGGCAACTGCTGATCTTTTTACTGTCTCCATAGTTTTCCTTTTTCAGAATTAGCCTTTTCAGACTGGCTTCTTTCAGTTAGTAATAATTAATATGCATTTGTTTTCCTGCATGTCTTTTCATGGCTTCATAGCTCATGTTGTTTTAGCACTGAGTAATAGTCCTCTGTCTGGATATACCACAGTTTATATAATCTCTCTATCTAGTAAAGGACATCTTGGTTGCTTCCAAGTTTTGGCCATTATGAATAAAGCTGTTGTAAACATGTATGTGCAGGTTTTTGTGTGGACATAAGTTTTGAATTCATTTGGGCAAATACCAAGGAGTGCGATTGCTAAATCATATGGTAAGAGTATGTTTAGTTTTGTAAGAAACTGCCAAACTGTCTTCCAAAGTAGCTGTACTATTTTGCATTCCCACCAGCAATGAATGAGAGTTCCTGTTGCTTCACATCCTCGCCAGCATTTGGTGTTGTCAGTGTTTTGGATTTTGGCCATTTCAGCAGCTGTGTAGTGGTATCTCGTTGTTTTAATCATTGCAGAATTTTAACATGGAAGTGATACCAAATTTGTATGCCTGAAAGGTCCGTATGAAAGCATTGTGGTTCTTTAAAAGGAGTGGAGTCAGAACTAAAGGAAGAGTGATTTAGCTGGACATGAAGAGGACCCTAGCATTGGTCCTGCCAGTAGGGATGGAGAAGAGAGATTTAAAAGGTACTTAGAAGCCAAAATGAAAGTGCTTTGACTGAAAGTGTGTGATGAGGAAGAGAAAGGAGTTTCTCTATCAATTCTGAACACCTTTAGGGGACATTTGGAAATGTATGTGGATGTTTTTTGGTTGTCATAATGACTGAGGGTTTCTTCTGACATTAGGAGGGTGCCGAATGTCCTGCAGTGCACAGGGTAGTTCTTTACAGTGTGAAATTGTGTTTCATTGAGAAACACTGTAGGGTGAGGACATTGAGAGAACGAATAGCAGGTCTGTAGAGGAAGACAGTGAGTTCAGTTTGAACTCTGTTGAATTTGAGCTGTTTATGGATACCCAGTTGAAGATGTCCTTAGGCAATTTGATATATGAATCTAGAACATAGAGATAAAAGATTCAGATTTAGGAGTTGTTGAAGACAATTGAGCATATGACATGGAAAAAGGTAAGGGTTTGAAAAATCTGCAGGTAGTAGAAATGGTTATTGCTGACATACAGTATTACAGAACACCAACATGGAAGGGATGAATGGAGGAAGGGGTGCCAATAAAAGAGAAAGAGAAAGCCAAAGAGGACAGAGGAAAATAGAGCACTATCAGTTAAAGCTGAAAGAAGTGACAAATCATCTAGGCGGTGTATTCAGTTTTGTCCAGTGTGGCAGAGAGCCAGGTAAATTAAGGACATCAAAGTGTTTATTTGGCAGAGATTACTTCCAGTAGAGTGACAGAGGTACATGCTAGTTTATAGAATTAAAGAGTGTGTGGGAGGTGAGGAAATGGGGCAATGAATGTACATTACAAACAAATTCTCTTCCTTTACATCCTAAACCTTCAAACATCATACACATACACTTCCATACTTGTCAGATTCTTTTTTAGTGTATCGGCTGACAAAATAGGTGTCTCCTGGTTTGTAGTTATTTGAATATCTCTGTTGTTTCTTATCCTTATTTTGTGAAAATTAGTTGAAAAGGAAAAAAAATGCTAGCACTAGTAATACGCTTAGTTATACATTTCATTCATTTGAAGGGAAGAAGGAGATTAAGAATGCTAATAAGAGTTGTTATGTACTGCACTTGAGCTAGACAATTAGCATGTTTAGTTGTTAAAGAAAAGAACAAAATTAAAGAACCTGAAAGGAATATTGGCTATAGAGCCGTAAAGACTGCAAAGATTAAAAAGGTATTATGATTAGGAGTTGGTGTCATATTTCTAGTTTTCTTAAAACCTGGGGATCTGAATTTGAGTTTCAGCCTTGCTTTCAGGAGCACATTATGTATAAAAGTAGAAGACTCCATGTACCGTTTCAGGATTATCTGTGAGGGGAAGGAGAAAGAGGGTAGCTAGTTAAGGGGATGAGAGTTCCAGGAAAGTTTTTTTTTTTTTTTTTTTTTTAATGGTAAGTGCTGTAACCTGAGCATATTTCTTTGTGAAGGGGAAAAAGCCAGAAGACAGGGCAAAGTTGAAGATGTAGGGAGAGAGGAAAACTAACTAATAGATAAGATTCCTGAAGAGGCAGGATGAGTATTGGCTTGAGAACAGTGGTGGTGAGGGCTTATCTTTGGAGAAGAGAAAAAAGTGACACCTTTTCCACTGAGTTTGAAGGAAGATGTAATGATGGCTTTGAGGGTAAGTAGTGCATTTGCACATGGAACTGTAGGAATTTCATTCATTCAGCAGTTTCGGAATGTGTGCTGTGTTTCAGTCTGCTCATGTGGGGATATGCAGTCCCTATCCTTGAAGAGGTGAAGGTCCAGTGCTGAAGGGGGATTTTTTGCCTTATGGCCTATATATTGTTCTTTGAGGTAGGATGTGAGCCTTTTTGGAGTCTTCCCTAGTCTCAGGATTCTTCAGATTATCGGGTGGTTTGGAGATCATATCTGAAAGGACTTTTAAGTTACTTGGGATGTAATTTTTCCCGACGTGGAGATGTAAATTTACTCATAAAAGCTTGATACTTTCTTAACAGGTTTAGTTCCTTGAAAGAGATTATAGTTCTTTCTCTCTGTCATGACAGGTATTATACTTTGTCATGGAGCAGTATGGCTTCACTCTGCTCCAAACCCAATTAAATAGCCATTTATATCATCTTCATCAAACTTTTCTAAAAGCAAATCTTAGTTGACGGATTTTAATTTTTAAATCCGTATTCTTAGTGGTCTCTGAAGTCAGGATCAGTCATTGTGGAAAGCAGTCTTTTGTGTTACAACCTGTAGTTGTACATTGGTGGTTCTCAACTGGGGGCAGCTTTGTTCTCCCCCCACCGGGGGAAGGCTTTGGCAATGTCTGGAGACAGTTTGGTTGTCACCACTGGGGGTAGAATGGAGCTGTGGGTAGAGACCAGGGATGCTGCTAATGTCATAAAATATAGGACAGCCCCCCACAACGAAAAATTATTTGGCCCCAAATATCAAAAGTGCTGAGGTTGAGAAACACTGGTGTACATTAACATTTTATTACTTATCTAGTCTTCGCATTATCCAATTTAGGCTTCAGAAACCCCGTGTGAGGTAAGTGGTATTCTTCTTGCCCTGAAGGGACTATTCATTAGTGAGGGAGGGCAGGATACAAACCTTGGTCTTATCTGTATATGAAAATTTTACGACACAGTAGTCAGGGGAAAAAAAACAAACTTTTTTTTTTTTTTTAGGGCTATTTTTGGTCTTACCTGTGTTTTTTTGCAGGGATAAATATTCATGGAATTTGAAATACATAACTTATTTTTAATATTACAGATCTAGAAATGGCCATTGCCTACTGGAATTTAGTGCTTAATGGAAGATTTAAATTCTTAGACTTATGGAATAAATTTTTGTTGGTAAGTTCATGTTTTCTGCAGCTCCATCTTTTCTCTACATTTTTACTTTGAAGATAAATTAACATTTTTTAAAGCATGACTAACTCATCTCAGAGTGTGTAGTGGACATAGAATGAGAAATTTGATTACCAGAATTTCATTACACAAGTTATTTTGCATTCTTGAATTTAGCATCATTTGGGCTGGTATTTTGAAACTCTCTGGTGATTTGGATGTTTTTTGCTTATTTTTTAAAAATAGGAACATCATAAACGATCAATACCAAAAGATACTTGGAACCTTCTTTTAGACTTCAGTACAATGATTGCAGATGACATGTCTAATTATGATGAAGAAGGTAATGAACGTTTTGGCCTTAGTAACTTTGGTTTTGTTACTTTATCACATACTCTTGAACTTCTTATCTACTTCTCTTTTTCTTGGAGTTGGATTTCTGTCCTCTGACCTCTTATTTGTGTTCTTCCGAATATATAAAATGCTTTTGTTCTCTCTACTAGCCTATATTGTTCTCTTTCTTTAAATACCAACTCGGTAATCCTGTCTTCCACAAATGCATGAATAGTTCTCATCCATGTTTTAGATTTTCAGTTTACTTTAGATTTTCAGTTTACTCATTACTCTTCTTAATGTACTTTTATATTTGTGTTTTTATTGTTATCTGTCTTGTCTGTGAACTTGACTGTAAACTCAAGTTCAGTGACTTTGTTAAATTTGAAATGTACTTCAGCTGCCCTACTGTAGTACTGTTGACATTCAGTAAATGATCATCAATTGAATTCTTTTCTGATATTTTTTCATGTGTGTAAAAAGATATTACCATCCACTATGAGGACCTTGCTTTTATTTTTTGAGAAGTGACAGTGGTTTACATTGATTTCCTCACACATCCTTACTAAGCTTCCCTTGAGAATTAGCAGGATGCATTTTTGAGATTGTTGAATAGACAGAGGTACTCTTTGAAAAATCTCCAATGACCTTGGCCTCCTTAAAAGTGTCCTGGAACTATTTAACCAGAGATGATGTTATTTTTTTCTCTTTGTTTTCATTATGATGTACAGTCTCCACTGACAAGTGAGAAATGTCTAAGCCTGCGTATTACTGATGATAATTGTGCTTTCTGTTAGGCCTTACACAAAACTGGAGAACTTCCTGATTTGGAGGTTGGTGTGTGGATGTGTAGAGGCATGCATATGTGCAATTTAAAATCTTTTAGTAATTTATTATCATGAAATTAGATAGAGGTTGATATTTGCTGTTGATTTCCCTTGTAAGTTCGCCACAAAATGCCGGGAAACTTTTTTCCTCCCACCTACCTATACTCTCAGTGCTGGCAGCATGCCATTGTGGCCTGGCCATTTCTTAGGCTGCCAGTTCCGTGGCCTTCAGAAAACCGTGATATTCTTGATTGGTCACCAGAAGAGTTATTATTTATCACTCAGAGGATAATCAAGTCTTAGAATAATAGAGCAGAGAGAATATAAGGAATATTTCAGGTAGAAACTCTAAAAAGTCAGAATTTTGGAAGTCTGATCAGTGGGAATATTTGTAATGATATACTTTAACTGTTACGGGGATGGTATTTTAAAAAGTAAAGGATTCTCTTTAAAATTTTATTTCTGCTTTTCCTCCTTTCTTTGTTCCCATACTTTTTTTTTTCCCCCCCAGGAGCATGGCCTGTTCTTATTGATGACTTTGTGGAATTTGCACGCCCTCAAATTGCTGGGACAAAAAGTACAACAGTGTAGCACTAAAGGAACCTTCTAGAATGTACATAGTCTGTACAATAAATACAACGGAAAATTGCACAGTCAATTTCTGCTGGCTGGACTGAACTGAAGATCAATCCTCACAATTCAGACTGAGGGTTGTGTCAAAACTTTAAGGATACATCTTGGACCATATCGTATTTCATTCTTCTAATGGTGGTTTGGGCTTGTCTTCTAGTCTGGGCCGCTCTAAACATTTATAATTCCAACATTGTGGATTTCATCTTATATCTGTGGACCATCCTAGTTTATTCTCCCATAAGTCTTAGAAGCTTTATGGTGATTATTTTGAGGTTTCCATTCTTGCATAAAGCACAATGCTGTCTTCATCAGAAAGCAGTTTGGCATAAGAATTAAACATATGAACATCACAAACAATTTATAAAAACTTCTTAAATATATGCTTTGGGCTAGTTGCAAAGACTATGCTGATAGCACTTCCAATGAGAGTGATATATTTAAGTGTACCAGATCTGGAATGGTGTTTTGGTTTGGGGGGATTTTTTTTTCCTGGCAAATCACATGTATTGTTGATGTGAGTAGAGTAACTGATGTCAAAATAACCAACGTGAAAAATTTTGAGGATAACTTGGTGTGCCTACCTGAAAAATTTATTGTGTTTCAGACCCTCGATTTCAAAAGGTTCCACAGAACTAGTCTGCACTTACCTTACCCATGTTTATGTATAGTTGTCTTACAGGGAACTTTTATTTAGGAAATGTCTGCATAATGTTAGATTCTACTCCTGTCTACATTATGCACTACATAATTGGATTTCATTATGATTTTGAAATGCTTATATGCCTGTTGAATAAGTTAAACTATTTAATTTGTTTTGAATGTTTTAGATTGCTACACAATACAATATTCTAAATTTAGGCATGAGGGTTTATTTTTTTTGTTTTGTTTTGTTTTTTTTTTGTTTGTTTTTGTCAGCACACTATGGAACACAAATGAAATTCTCTTAATTTATAAGAAGATAGTAGGAATTAAATTTTGAAAATGGTCATGATGAGCCATGAAGTTCAATCCTTATAGGTACTGCTTTCAGATAAATAGTCCATTTTTGATGACTTCTTATTTTGTTGAAATTCCTTTAACTGCTAATCACTGTGGTTGCCAAATACTTCAGGAGCAAAAATTTTCAAGCAAGCATGTACTTGATGCAAAATACCAATCTGGCTTTTATTTTTGTAAATTATTTAGTTTCTTTACCTTTTTTGTTTTGTTCAAATTAGCTCAGTTTTCACATCAAAGCAGAATCCTATCTTATATTATTTTTTTCATTACAAGACCCATGAACTGCTTTCATGCTGAAAATGCCTCACTTTTCTGTTCACTTCCTGACATGTGAAGGGTTTCTTGCTCTCTTAAACATTTCTGTAAGGCAAGTAAAAAAAAATGTAAAACTTCATATATTGGGTGACTTTGGTCTTTAGCAGGAATAGATTTTGCTTGGTATATCCAGGCAACTCTCTAAGGCCCAATGTTAAAATTATCAAAGGAATGTACTTCAGAATAGCAGTATGTTTTATGTAGATGTGGAAATGATTTTAAGAAACAGTGACATCTTACAACTACTTTTTATTTACACAGTTTCTGAAATTGAGCTTTCCCCATAGATATTATATTAATATTCCAATCATAACTTTAACTCAAGAATATTAATTCTACCAAAAGAATATTTTGAAAACTTCTATTCAGGTTACTAGAATTGGTTATTTTAAGAAAAAGAAAAAGAAAAAAAGAATCCTGCTGCTTTCAGTATTTCCTGATTTCATATTTGTAAATATAAAGAGGAACTTCAATTATGAAAAATTTAAAAAGATATATATATATATGTACTATTTTGTTTTTTGTCTTGAAGATTTTGAGTTATGGTATTGTTTTCGGATTGATTAATTCGAGTATGCTGTGTTTTAAAGTGAGATCCCATTAGCTTTTTTTTTTTTTTCCCCCAATATAAATGGTTTTTCTTAGAAGTCTGATATTGGTTCATGGCTTAGTGCCTTGGGTTTACAGACTTTTCCTTTTAAACGCAAGACCTTTTTCAACAAAATAGTGTTTGTCATCATTTTGGTACTAAACATTTATAATTACTGTGTAATTATAAACAAAAAATACATAAAGCTTTGAATATAATTATGTAGCATAAAAGTTAAGGTTGTTCACTCTATGATGGCATCTTAGAATTAAACAATACTATTACTAGGGCTGAAAAGAGAAGACTGATTTAATGTGGTGTGATTATTTTGAGGATAAATGTCTGGTTACAGGGAGTATTTTGTACTAAAAAAATGCTTATACATATGGCTGTGTATGTGTGTGAGTGTGTCTGTGAGAGAGATTGACAGAGAGGTTGAAAGAGACACACATGCTCATACACACATGCGCGCACACACACACACACACACACACACATACCTTGAAATGCTTTAATTCATTAGTGTTTCAGTCTTCATTTTGTTAAACTCCCCAGGCTGATTCTTTGTTTTAAATTGAACCACAGGTACAGTTTCCTTTTTGCCAAATGTCAAAACAGGTACACATTTTAAAATGTAATGCTTTTTAAATAGTAAAGTGTATAAAATTAGAAGTGCCCACATATAAAAATACTTGAGATCAAGATTATCGTTAGTGACTATCATCTGCAAATCTCTGTAAGTTCAATTGTGCTTCTTACAATCCCTGTCATATTACCAACAGAGGCAATAAAAGCTTCCGTGAAATTGCCATGACTAAATCTTTTCACATATTATTTCAGTGTAATATTTTTAAAGACTAAAATATACCTTAAACTTTTCCAGGAAGAGTAATTATTCATGGAAAGAGCATTGTAATGGCAAGTTTTGGGAAGAAAAGACATGCCAAGTCTTGTTTACTACATTTTTAAAATGTTTACAACTATACTGGGCTGCTTTGTTTAATTAACAGTACTGTAGTTGTGTAATATGGCATTGTAAGTGTGTGTTCTGCATTAGACTTTTAAAAAGTTTTAATGAGAGAAAGTAAATAAAATAACATGGGAAATCTTTTATATAATATCCTTACTGGGGAATTCTTATTTAAGCAAGGTTATACTATTTTTTTTTTTTCCTCAAAGATTTAAGTGAATGAAGTGTTCATCTATTTTTTATTTGATAAGGAATTTGAGTAGTTGTAGCTAGTTTAATGTGCACTTTGCTTAGATTTTTTGAAAACATGTTACTATTAAGACAACGTATTGTAAACCTTCTGTAACTTTTACATATGAATGACAGAAGAAAGTTAAACCTAATGAAAGAATTTTGGAATGGAAAAGGAAAGTGGTGCTGGGGAAATTTATTATAGTTCACAAAGTATGCCTTTGTAAACCTGAATCAACTTTTAGCAAGAATTAATTTATATAGTTCTAAATGTTAAGTTGTATATTTAATAGAAAATAATTATTTGGCACCTCAGCAGTTTTCTTTAAATGTTACTTTATAAAACTTTTAACAATATGATTTATATTGAATACATAGATGTTTTGATAAAATTTTATCAAATTTGATTATGTAACGATAAAATGTTTTTAAAATGTGAACTATTTAACATATATCTTAATAACTAAGGACACAACACCTGAATTGTGATTTCTACATAATGTGATAACTAGGGTTCAAATTATGGCTCATCATTTAATTGATTATAAACGAGTATATTTCTAAACTCTACTTGCCTCCATTTTTACAGTCATAGAGCAATAATTTCTATTTTTATTTTATAGAAATGTGAAGTTATATATCATGATACCTTTGATTTCTGAGGGGAAGGGGTTTATATTTTGTAGTTGATATAAACTTGAAAATTCTTAATAGTACAAATCCCCTTTTCCAGGTTTATCCTTACTATTTGTTGCCATTTTGGTTGAATATTTGCTTGATTTGTATCTGATTCTGGAGGCAGATAGTGCTTTTTTTTTTTAATTCATAATACAGATACATAAATGGTTTTACCAGAGCATTCTTGCCATCTTATTTTCCTTTACTGCCTGTTGGGTAATTGGCATTTCCTGCTGACCAACTTATTTAACCACTTCCCACTAGGCTCAATGTTCTGTGTTACTGTGGCTTTTTGGCTTTTCTTTGGTTGATCTTCTTTTAAAATCTGTCATAAATAAGGAAATTATGATAAAAGGTACACAATCTTTGTAGTAGATGGAATTCCTAGAAAGTAATGTATTTATGGAGTTTTAAAGACATTATTTTGGGAATTATTTTATAGTTACCAATTTTTAAAATTGAGGTCCCCAAAAGTCTGTTTTTTTTATTTAAGTATATCCAAGTTTTTCTTATGTGTATTGCTTAAATATTTTCAGTTTAATTTTTTTGTATTTGTGCTGTGCTGAAATGTGACTTGTAATGTAGGGCATCGCTTTTTAAGCCATACTTCGAGGCTGCTATATTCCATGAGGTTGGGCCATGGAGGCAGGGTGCCTCTTCTTCCACTTTATCCATAGCTTCCTACTTTATCTCTTGCAGGTTAATGGCATTGCATATGAAATTTGGTTTGAGAAAAATGTTCGGTTAAAAGAAATTGTTTTTTAATGTCTGGCATAAGCGGGAACATTACCCCTTTGGCAGATTTTTCAGTGGAATGGAAAGAGATGGAGTTAGACCAGAATTAAAGCAGGTCTGATCATAGAAGACAGCAACTGCTTTGAAAGAAGAATCCATCAAATAATTTTAAAGAAGAATTTTGAACCAAAGTAGTTGAAAGCAAAGCTTGATTTGAGACTTGCCAGAGGCAGTATGTGAATGGCTTAATGAAGAAACAAAACAAAAAGGATAATATTTTGTATTTAGAATGTGTATGTTTAGAATGTTCATGTTCAATATAAATATTTACTTAAAATTCTAGCTCAAGTTATGAAATACTCTAAGAAAACTTTGTACTTAATGGAAAACTGGGGCAATACCAAACAAGATTTTTACAAAAAGCAATAGTGTCGGGCATACATTCAGGGGGAAAAATGGCTGAGAGAAAATGCTAGGGTAGTCTGTAGACAAGGATTTGTCTTATAGTTAACAAGGCACATAGCTAAAAGAGTAATAATTGATCAGTAAAGATTAGAGATGTATGTACTTGGAATCCTTCAAAAGTAGCGTGTTTAGGTTTCAAGCAAATGCTAATACTATTTTTAATCCTGAGAGTAGGTTAGAACTCATTCTATTGAAATTAAATAGGGCTATCAGCCAGAACTTTAAAAAGAGTCGTTCCAAAGACTTGGTGTAATGGTACTTAAAAAAAATAGCTTTATTGAGGTATAACTTACACATGATAAAATTCACCCATTGTAAATAAGCAATTTGATGGTTTTAGTAAATTTATAGAGTTGTGCAACCATCCTCACAATCCAGTTTTAGAACATTTCCCTCAGCCCATAAAAGCTCCCCTCATGGTCCTTTGCAGTTGATTCCCTCCCTTACCCCCAGCCCCAGGCAGCCACTTTCATCTGCTTCGTAGATTTTCCCTATCTGGGAATTACACATAAATAGAGTCAGACAATTTGAAGTCTTTTGCATCCAGCGTCTTGGCATGATGTTTTTGAGGTTCACTCCTGTTGTAGCCAATGCCTGTGCTTTGTTCATTTAATTGCTGCATAATCTTCCAGTGTATGGCTGTACTACATTTTGCTTATTCACCAGTTGATGGACATTTGGATTGTTCATATTTTTTGGGTATTATGAATAATGATGCTATGAACATTCACATATATGCCTTTGTGTGGACATAATGTTTTCATTTCTCGTAGGTAGATTCCCAGGAGTGTAATTGTTGGGTTGGTTGGAAAATTTTTGCTTAATTTCCTAAAAACTGCCAAATCTTTTCCAGAGTGGCTGTACTATTTAAAAATATTCCTGCCACAAATCATAAGCGTTGCAGTTTCTTCACATCTTTGAGAATACTTGTCTTTTTTTATTATAGTCATTCTGGTGGGTATGTATTCTAAGTGTGCAAATTCTACCTCGCAATCCTAACTCGTGTGTCCATAGATTGGATATGCAGTTTGGGTGAGTGTAAGGTGCCCTGTGGGATTACTGTAAAATGACTTACTATAGACATGTACTTAGTTGAAGGTAGTATTTTCTGTAGCCAGTGAGAAAAGTTATTCTAGCCTTCCAGTGGGAGTGCTCTGGTCCCTTAGAACTCTGCTGAGGAGATGAAGTGCGTAGGTGAGCAGTGCTGTGGCTGGTGCTTGGTGCTGTTGTGTGGATCATAGTTGATAAAGCTACCGAGTCAGCCTGTGACTGGTGGTAATATTTAAAACATTGTACAGACATTGCACTGCACGGATATGTCACAGTCTCTCTAAGTTTCCCAGAGCTCTTTTGCCTTTAAGGTAACTGGGAATTTCTTAAATTTGTAAAACTTTAGTTGGTATCATTTAGTTGCTGCCAGCAACTTGTGCTCTTACACATAGTGGACATTGGAGTGTAGTGCTTTTTAAATTTTTAATAGAAAATTTCAGACATACACAGAAGTACAATAGTATAATGAACCTACTTCAACATGATGAATTTATGACCGATCTTACCTGTCTATATGCCACCCATCTTTGCAACCCTGATTTATTTTGAAGCAAGTCCCACATAGATAATTCCATTTGTGTTTTAAGTATTTATATCGAAAAGATAAGGATGCTTAAATATAATCTCAATACTATTACCACACTTAAATGTTAAATTCTTAGTAATTATCCAGTCAGTATTTTAAATCGTCTTATAATTCTTTTTCCAGTTCAAGTCAGAATTCAAATAAGGTCCATACATTGCATTTATTTCTGTAAATCTTTTCACCTATGGGTCCCCGTATGTCCCAACTCCTTGCCTTGGAATACATATGTTTGAAAAAGCAGTGGTTGCTTTAAATTTTTAAATTCCTATGCAATTTATATTTAAGGTGACATTTCATGTGCTTAAAGAATGTAGTCTAACTTGAAAATATTTTGAAAGCTAATGAAGTGTATAAAAAGCTATAATCAAAAGATGTTTCCTTAATTTAAAAATATAATGGGTCTTGTATCCAGAATATATAAAAACCTCTTATAATTTAACAATAAAAAGACAACCCATTTTACAAATGAGCAAAGAATCTGAATAGGTGTATCTCCAAAAAAGATCTACAAATGGCCATCATACACATGAAAAGATGCTCAACATTATTAGTCACTAGGGAAATGCAAATCAAAACCACAATGACTTCACACCCACTAGGATTGCTTTAATCAAAGAGATAGACAAAGCAAGTGTTGATGAAGATGTGGACAAACTGGAACCCTTGTACGTTGGTGGGAATGTAAAGTGGTGCAGCCGGTTTGGAACACAGTTTGGCATATGATCCAGCAATTCCACTTCTAAAAATATAAGAGAATTGAAAAATACATATTCACACTCCAGCCCCTGGAAAACACCTTCTACTTTGTGTGTCTATGAATTTGATTATTTCAGATACCTCATATAAAGGAATCACACAGTATTTGTCTTGTTGTGATTGGCTTATTTCACGTAGCATAATGTCTTCAAGTGTCATCCATGTTGTAGCATGTGACAGGGATTCTTTTGCTTATGGCTGAATTATATTTCATTGTAGGTATATACAACATTTTTTGTCAGTGGACATTTGGCTATTGTGAATAAAGCTGCTAGGAAATTAAGTGTACACATATCTCTTTGAGACCCTACCATCAGTTCTTTAGGATATATACACAGAAGTGGGATTGCTGGATCATATGGTAGTTTTATTTTTAATTTTTTGCGGAATCCCCCCCATACTGTTTTCCATAGCAATTATACCATTTTACAATCCTGACAATGCACAAGGGTTCCAATTTCTCCACATCCTCACTGTTTTCTTTACACTAGCCGTCCTAACGGGTGTGAGGCAGTATCTATGGTTTTGTTTTGCATTTCTCTGATGATCGGTGATATTGAACATCTTTTTATGTACTTGTTGGCCATTTGTATATCTTTGGAGAAATGTCTATTCAAGTTCTTTGCCCATTTTTGAATTGGGTTATTTGATTTTCTTGTTGAGTTGTAGGAGTTCTTTTGATATTCAAGATATTAACCATCTGGTCTAACATGTTAAGTCCAATGTTTCCATATTGATTTCCTGCCTGGATGATCTGTCCATTGATGGGAGTGGGATATTGAAGTTCCCTACTATTATTGAATTGCTTCCTATTTCTCCCTGTCTGTTAATATTTGCTTTTTTTAAAAAAACTGGGGGCATCCTTGTCTTGTTCCTTTTCTTAGAGGAAAAGTTTTATGTCTTTCACCATCAAATATAATGTAAGCTGTGTGTTTTTCATATATGATATTTATTATGTTGAGATAGTTTCCTTCTGTTTCTTGTGTGTTGAAGTTTTTTGTTTTAAATCGGGAAAGGGTGTTAAGTCTTGTCAATTGCTTTTCTGCATCAATTAGGATGATCATGTGGCTTTGTCCTCATTCAGTTAATGTGGTGTATTAGAATGATTGAATTTCATATGTTGAACCGTCCTTGCATTCCAGAAATAACTCCCACTTATGGTGTATAATTCCTTGATGTGCTGTTGAATTTGTTTGCTAATATTTTGTTGAGGACTCCTGTATCAATATTCTTCAGGGATATTGGTCTGCAGTTGTCTTGTGTTTCCTTGTCTGGCTTTAGTATTGACATTGCTGGTCTCACAGAAAGAGTTTGGAATTCCTTTTCTTCAATTTTTGGGAAGAGTTAGAGGAAGATTATTGTTCTTTAAATGGTTGGTAGAATTCTCCAGTGAAGCCTTCTGGTACTGGGCTTTTCTTCGTTGGGAGGTTTTGATTACAGATTCAATTTTTTTACTAGTTATTGGTCTGCTCAGTTTTTCTGTTTCTTCAGTATTAAATTTGGTTAGGTCATATGCCCATTTTTATATTGAGTTACTTATATTATTGATGTGTAAGTGTTCTCTATATATTCGAAATACTAGATCTTTACCAGGTATATGATCTACAAATATTTCCCTTTTTTTTTTTTTTTAAGATTTTATTTATTTACTTATTTGGGAGAGAGAGTGAGCACACAAGCAGGGGGAGGGGCAGAGGGAGAGGGAGAAGCAGACTCCCTGGTAAGCAGGGACCCTGACGTGGGGCTTGATCCTAGGACCCTGAGATCATGACCTGAGCCGAAGGCAGATGCTTAACCAACTGAGCCACCCAGGCCCCCTCTACGTATATTTTCTATCCTGTGGTTTGTCTTTTTACTTTGATAGTGCCTCGTGGCACAAAAGTTTAATAAAATCCAATTTATTTTTTTCTTTGGTTGCTTGCACTTTAGATATCAAATCTAAGAAACCATTGCCTAATCCAATGTGAGAAAATGTACACTTATGTTTCTTTTAAGAGTTTCATGGTTTTAGCTCTTTATGTCTTTGACCTATTTTGAGTTAATTTTTGAATATTGCATGAGGTAGGGGGGGCAGATTAATTCTTTTGCCTTTGAATAGCCAGCTGTCCCCTTACCACTTGTTGAAAAGACTATTTTCTTTCCCCATTGAATGGTCTTGGCACTCTTGTTGAAAACCAATTGCCCATAAATATATGGGTGTATTTCTGGATTCTTAATTCCCATCAGTCTGTATGTCCTTCCTTGTGACAGAACCACATAGTCTTGATTCCTGTAACTTTGTAGTTAAGTTTTAAAATTAGGACGTAGGACTCCTCCAACTTGTTTTCCAAAAAATTTTTTGGCTATTTTAGGTCCCTTGCATTTCCATACAAATATTAACATCAACTTGTCAATTTCTGCAAGAAAATGCAGCTGGGATTTTGGTGGTTGTGTAGAATTTGTAGAACAGTTTTGGAGCATTTATAAGTTTTGTGTCCATATGATGTTCTTGATTCCCAGTGTCACTGTCCTTAAGTTTTCATCACAGGATTGCCTAAGTTCCTGTGGCTTCCTATATACTTTTAGTCTGTTTTTCTTTTTTCTTTTTTTTAAAATTTATTCATGAGAGACAGAGAGAGAGAAGCAGGCTCCCAAGGAGCAGGGAGCCCGATGTGGGACTCGATCCCAGGACCCTGGGATCATGACCTGAGCCGAAGGCAGACTCCTAACCATCTGAGCCACCCAGGCGCCCTAGTCTGTTTTTCTTCCAATCACTTATTCTTGCTGTCACCAGCATGACTTACCTAAAAGGCTTAAGATCCTTTGGTGACTCCTCAGATCTTTCAGAATTTATTCACTCATTCTAATAATATTCTAAATAAATGTCTCTAATCCCTTAATGTGTCAGGCATTATCCTAAGAATACAGCAGTGAACAAAAGAAAAATAATTGCCCTCATGGAGCTTACATTCTAGTATAAAATATATATATATATTGTGATATATAGTGAGAAGTGCTGTGGAGGGGGAAAAAGCAGGGAAGGGGACAGTGGAATGTGCAATTTTAAATAGGATAATCAGGGAGAGCTTCACTGAGATAGCTGAATACCTAAGAAATGAAGTCATAAGCCATGCATATATCTAATGAAAGCTTGCAGTCATTGCAAATATCAACTATAAAGACTGAGTTGGCAGCACGTTTGAGGAACATCAAGGAGGCTAGCAGGCTGGAGAGGAGGGAGTGAGGAGAATAATAGGAAATGAGATCAAAGATAACAGTAGAGGGGAGCCTGACTGGCTCGGTCAATAGATCATGCAGTTCTTTATCTCGGGGTTGTAAGTTTGAGCCCCACGTTGGGTGTAGAGATTACGTAAAAAAATCTTTTTTCTTTTTTGAAGATTTTATTTATTTGACACAAGCAGGGGGAGCAGCAGCAGAGGGGGAGAGAGAAGCAGGCTCCCTGCTGAGCAAGGAGCCCCATGTGGGACTTGATCCCAGGATCCTGGGATCATGACCTGAGCTGAAGGCAGACACTTAACTGACTGAGCCACCCAGGCGACCTAAAAAATAAAATCTTAAAAATAACAGGTAGCAAATTGTGTGTGGCCTTGTGGGTCATTGTTAGTGCTATGGCTTTTACAGTGAGGTGGGAAGTCATTGGAGGGTTTGAGCAGAGTAATACCAGGTCAGTACTTGAGATTTCACAAAAGTGCCTTAGCTGGTGTGTTGGGAAAAGACTGTGTGTGTGTGTGGGAAGGATAAGGTGAAAGCAGGAGACCAGTTGTGGTAGGCAGCCTCTAAAACATCCCCAATGATCCCTGCCTCATGAGATTCACACCCATGTGTAATCCCTTCCACTCGAGTGTGGGCTGGACATAGTGATTTGCTTCTAATGAATAGGGTATGGCAAAGTGATGGGATATCATTTCTGAGATTAGGTTATAGTCTCCATTTTGCATGTTCTCTCTTGCTCTCTCACTTGCTCACTGTTGGAAGCCAGTTGCCATTTTGTGACCTGCCTTTAAGAGAGACCCATGTGGCAAGAAACTGAAGGTGGCCTCCAGCCAACAGCCAGTGAGGACCCAAGGCTCTTGGCCCAACAACCCACGGAGAACTAAATCTTGCCAACAACCACATCAATAAGCTTGGAAGCTGATCTTCTCACAGTTGAGCTTTCAGTTGGGACTGCAGTTCTGACTAACAGCTTGACTGCGGCTTTGTGAGGGACCTTAAATGTGAGCTACCCACATTGAATCTGCACTCAGATTCTGGATCCACAAAAAATGTGGGTAATGCCTGTTGTTTTAAGATGCTAAAGTTTTGGGATAATTTGTTACACAGCAATAGATAATATGTCAACTAAGAAGTTAATGCAATTATCCTGATGAGAAATAATGGTGACTTAAGGCAGGGTGGTAACAGTGGAGCTATTAAAAAAAAAAGTAGTTAAATTCTGGATATATTTTAAAGGTAGACTTTTTTTTTTTTTTTAAAGATTTTACTTATTTGAGAGAGAGAATGAGAGAGAGAGCATGAGAGGGGGGAGGGTCAGAGGGAGAAGCAGACTCCCTGCCGAGCAGGGAGCCCGATGCGGGACTCGATCCCGGGACTCCAGGATCATGACCTGAGCCGAAGGCAGTCGCCCAACCGACTGAGCCACCCAGGCGCCCTAAAGGTAGATTTAACTGGATTTTCTGAGGAACTAGGTGTAAGTGAAGGAAGGAGTAGAAGTGAAGTGAAGAATGTCATAGAAGAGGAGAGGTTGTCACTGTGTAGCAAGAAAGAACTCAAAGATTATTCTAAGGTTTTTGGCCTGAGAAATTGGAGGGATGAATTGCTATTAATCAAGATTTAGAAGATATGGGAGAAACAGGTTTTGTAGGAAAAGATCAGGAGCTCAGTTCAGGGTACATGTTTATGATGCCTATACGAGCCAGTGAAATTCTGAGTAGAGATCACCAAGAATGAATGTGGACAGAAAAGAGAAGTTCAAGGACTGAGCCCTGAGGCACTCCAATATTAAGAGATCGGGTGAGGGGCGCCTGGGTGGCTCGGTTAAGCGACTGACTTGATTTTGGCTCAGGTCATGATCTCAGGGTCATGAGGTTGGGTCCTGCGTCTGGCTCCTCGTTCATCAGGGAGTCTGTGTGAGATTCTCTCCCTCTCCCTCCGCCCCTCCCCACCGTGTGCACTCTCTCTCTCAAATAAATATTAAAAAAAAAGATCGGGGGGTGCCTGGGTGGCTCAGTTGGTTAAGCGACTGCCTTCGGCTCAGGTCATGATCCTGGAGTCCCGGGATCGAGTCCCACATCGGGCTCCCTGCTCGGCGGGGGGTCTGCTTCTCCCTCTAACCCTCCCCCCTCTCATGTACTCTCTCTCTCATTCTCTCTGTCGCAAATAAATAAATAAAATCTTTAAAAAAAAAAAAAAGATCGGGTGAGTGTGGAGGAAATAGCAAAGAAAAAGGATGAGCTACTGGTGATGGAGGAGGAAAAACAGAAAAGTGATGTAGGAGCCAAGTGAAGAGATTATTCTAAGGAGGAGGGAGTGCTAAACTATGTCAAAGGCTGCAGATAGCTCAAGAAAAATAAGAATTGCAAATTGAATATTGGATTTAGCAACATCAAAGCCATTCTTGACCTTGATGAATAGCTTCAGTGGAGTAATGGAAGGAGAATGCCTGATCGGAGTGGGCTCAAGAGAGAATTGGAGAAGAGGAGTTGGGATATCGAGTACAGACAACTCTCAAGTAGTTTTGTAGCAAAGAGGAGCAAAGAAACAGTGTGGTAGCTGGAAGGGGAAGAGTAGATTTTGTAAAGATGGGAGGAAAAACAAAATGGTTGTATGAGAAAGCTGTACTGGGTAGAAAGATGGATGCTATAGGAGAGAGGTTCCCTGGTGAGTTGTCCTAGATAAGCAGGGTAAAGTTCTGACTGTTAACATCCAACACCCTCTACGTGTCACTCTCTGCCTGCCTCCCAGCTCATGTGCGCCATTTGCATAGTTGGGTTTTTGCACCTTGGAGGCTTTTCATGTTCTTTCCCCAGTGTGCAGTTTCCACTTTCTATACTTTTTCCTTTAAATGATTCATATTAATTTTTACAATAACCCAGCTTGAGTGTTATCACCCTGAGAGCCTTTCTCTAATGCCTCAATCTGATTTAGATGGTTTTCCTCTGTGCTCCTGTACCCTTTCTCTGTATTTATTCTTCTTATAGCACTTACCACAGTACTTACCACACTGAGACTACTTGTGTATCTCTGATTAGACCATGAGGGCAATATTGATAACAAGGACCATGGCTTACTTGACTCTGAATCCTTGGCACATACAGTGTTTCACACACAGTGAATATACACTAAGTCTCTGAAAGAAGAAATTCAAGAACCCTCGAAGTTTCTTCAGTTCTTGTGGTAGATAAAAGCTCTAGCAATGAAAGATCGTTGACTTTAGATTTGAAAATGGTATTGACTAATTAAGGAGAAAATATATAATTATTCTTATTGTCTGTGGGTTGTGTTTGTGAATTTGCCTACTCACTAAACTCTATTGGTAACCCCCAAATCAATGGTTGCAGCAGCGAGGCAGGCATTTGCAGCCATGTCCAGAGTGGCAAAAATTTGGTGTTGCCTGTTGTGCGCATTCCTAGTTGAGGTCAAACAAGGTGATACTCTGCTTTCATGTTTTAGCTCTCATACTGTAAACAAGTGTCCTTTTCTTGATATATCTGGTGCCACATTTTTCATATTTTATGCTTTTTCAGGGGATGATTTTGCTGCTTAAAATGCCCACAAGTGTCATGCTGAAGTGCTGTCTAGTGGTCCTAGTGCAAGAAGGCTGTGATGTGCCATACGAAGAAAATACATGCATTAGTTAAGCTTCATTTAGGCATGAGTTATAATTCTGTTTGTTGTGAGTTCAATGTTAGTGAATCAACAATATATATTAAAAACAAAAATTGGGCTGCCTGGCTGGCTCAGTCGGTACAGCATGCAACTCTTGATCTCAGGGTTGTGAGTTCAATCCCCATGTTGGATGTAGAGCTTACGTTAAACATACACACACACACACACGCAAACATATATTGAAGTGTCTTTAAAGAGAAACACAGAGCAAGTTTATATATTGATTGGTTGATGAAAATGTGACCAGAGGCTTGTAGGAATCTAACCCTGTTTTCTCTAGGAGCAATGGTTCATTATTTGCAGCAACTTTATAACATAACTACTGTGAATGAGAACTGACCGCACGCAGTTCAGCCTCATTCTGAAGTTGCCGGTCACATTCTTCCCACTGCTCCCTACAGATGGGAAAGTAGGTGAGTTTTTAGATAGCCATTTTTTAAAAATTTAAATTGAATCAATTAACATACAGTGTATTATTAGTTTCAGAGGTATTAGATAGTCAATTGGAAAGTAGCCCTAATCAAAATGACTTTTCATTCATAACTTTCTATTATGAAAATTGGGTCTGAAGCTACCCCACTCAGTCTGAGGGGGAAAGGCAGTACAGTAATCCCAAGGAGATCTCATATCTCGGAGCTATGTGAGGTAGCCATGAAGTTCTCTTATTACAGGTAGGTCAGACGTGAGTGCCTAAGATGTTCTCAAGTAAATTTGCCCAGAGACTGTGGTTATCTTTGGCTTCCTGGACTCTAAAATTTGGAGTCATCACATGCCTGATAAGTGAATGACATTGGTAATTATTTTCACGTAAAAAGAGAATTAGTATTAAGGTGTTGAGACTTTGAAAAACATTCCCAGCATTAAAAATGTAGCTTTTTTTGGTGAAGTGCCCCTCCTCTTCTGTGTTTTGCCTCCATTTCTTGAGTACTCACTAAGCTTCATATTGTGCCGAGCACTTTACTGACACCATATTGTCCAATCTTCACAGTACTATGAAGGGCAGGTATTCTTTCCCCATTTTACAAGGAGAAAAAGAGGCTCCAAAAGGTTAAGTAACTTATAACTAGCTATTAAATGGCAGAGCCAAGATCTGAACCTAGGCTTAATTCCAAAGCTTTTAAACATTGTTAAAGTTTTCCAGTTTGTAGAACCTGATCTCTACCTTAAAATCAACACATGAATGAGAACTCTTAAAAATTCTGAAAGAACTGGAACTCACTGCAGAGTAACTATTTCATATTGCATTTTATAGATCATTTTAATTTTTGAATTACTAAATTCTCAGTACTTTTTCTTTTAAAGGAATGGATGGATTTACTTTTTATCGTTAGGGTTTTTATGTGAGAACATACTGCTTTTGATATATGGGATAGAGACATGATGGGATGATTTCAACTATTTCCCATAAGCAGCTTTAGAGGTGGTTATATGAATAACCAGTTATTTAATGTGTACATCTGGATATTAGTAGAGGTGGCAACTGTTAAGAATGGTTGTCCTTCCATGGTTACATTCTGGCAAGTATCAGAAAAACAGATATGGCCTTGATTCCACTACTGATCATTGTGAACTTGAGGGTAAGTGTGTTTCAACTGAATCTGTTTTTACGTCTGTCAAATGAGGGCTCCTTCTCTATCAATAATCTCTGATTCCATAATGCCTTCATGTGAGACACATGCAACAGACTATCTCCAATCTGTTGGATCATTTTCTGGTGGAACAGATGTAATTAAGTAACCTGAAGTGTTAACTAAAACCTAGTTCCACAAATGCTGTGACAAAGTCCATCAAAATCGATTCTTCTCTATTTCCATAGTTACTTGTAGCTGGTACACGGTTACCTGTCCGGGGCATTGCTTGGTTCCTGCCTATAGTTAGGTGGTAGTTATATGACTAAGTTATTACCAATAGAATAATCAGATTTGATGTGTCTTAGTTCTGAATTAGTGCCTTAACCATCATTATTTTTCCAAATATTCTCTTCCTGTCAATTAGAACCCGTGTCAACTCAACTCCACCCATGCAGATGGTGACAATGCCCTAGGATGGTAGATCATCAGGACGAAAAATGCAAATCCCTGAATGACTTCACGGAACAGGGCTAGCTGCTGACTGGAAGTCTCCACAGATTGTAATCACAAAATGTTATACCTCTTCTCTTTAATCCTCTTTATTGTTGTTGGGTGTCTGTTGCAGCAATATGGCCTTATATAATCACTACATGTGCTGAATGTGAAAAATTTTTCTAAGGGAAACAAGAAAAATTTTGAATTGGATACTCAGGTGCTTTGTATTTCCAGATTTATTAACAAATCTGTAACTTGCTTACAGACATGAAGAAAAGAATGTTCAGCTCACTTGTTCACAAAATTCAGTGTATCTGAGTTTTTTTAGCTTATTTTTAATGTAATCACCTAGTCCTACTCCTAGAGATTCTGAATTGGTTCAGCAGAGCTGGAGCTCCAAAAGAAAAGGACCCAGCCTCATAAAGACCTAGCAGAGAACATTCCATGCAGAGAGAATAGGACTGCAAAGTCCCTGAGGCGTGAATGGATTTGGTAAGTTTGAGGAACAGAAGGGAAGGCAGTGAGGTGGCAGCTCAGTGGGTGAGAGAGAGTGGCACGAGATGAAATCAGAGGGGCAGGCAGGAGCCACATCATAGACTATGATTTTGTAAGCCAAGGAGTCGTCTGAATTTCTAAGTGCACTGGGATACTTTTAGGGATTTTAAAATAAGGAGCAAAATATTTGAGTTTTGCTTTTAAAAAATGACTCTAGGGGTGGCCTGGCTGGCTTCCCTAGAATGTGCAGCTCTTGATCTTATGGTCATGAGTTCAAGCCCCACATTGGATGTAGAGCATACTTAAGTAAAAAGGGGACAGACTGCTGTGTGGAGAGTGGTTCCTAGGTAGATAAGAGCTTGGCGTCTAGACTAGAGGTGACGCTGGTTTGAACTGGTGACAAAGGTAGAAGAGAGGTGGGCAGATTAGGCATATATTTTAAAGGTGGGATCAAAGAATGTAACAATGGATTGTATGTCAGGGGAGAGAAGGAAAGACATTTTTAATAGGAACAGTTGTATGGATGATGGTGTCATTTATTATGATGGGAGAAAACTGGATTAGAAATGGGAAGGAAATCAAGAATTCTGTTAGAGTTAGTCATGCATGTTTCTTATTCTTCTCTCAAAGCAAACAAGTCAAAATAAGTAATGCTCCAAAGTATAGCCAGATATTTTTAATGTTTCTTGTCTGGATGCTGTGAGCACTTTTGGGCAGGACAATTCTGCACTGGATCTGAGTCCGGCATGTTTTACCCCAGGAAATGAATTACTGGCAGATTCCTTCCTTCCCAGTGTGACAATCCAAAATGCACATATTTATTTTATTTATTTTTATTTTATTTTAGTAAGTTCTAAGCCCAGTGTAGGGCTTGAACTCGCAACCCTGAGATCGAGTCTCATGCTGTACCAACTGAGCCATCCAGGTGCCCCACAAAATGCACACATATTTTAAAATGTACTTGCAGGGTAGTTCTATTCCAGGCTGTAACTCTAGTATACCTTTGCTAGTGCAAGGGGTCCTTATATTCCTATGTGTATGTTTTCTCAAGCAATGAATAGTAAAAGTACAACTTATACAATAAATTCTGTAAATTTTTTTGCATTATGCTTATGGGCAGTTTGCCCAGGCCAGTTCATTGTCCAGGCCAAGTCATTCTATTATTCTCATTCTTTTTTTTTTTTTTTTTTTTAAAGATTTTATTTATTTGACAGAGAGAGACACAGCGAGAGAGGGAACACAAGCAGGGGGAGCAGGAGAGGGAGAAGCAGGCTTCCCGCTGAGCAGGGAGCCCGATGTGGGGCGTGATCCCAAGACCCTGGGGTCATGACCTGAGCCGAAGGCAGATGCTTAACGACTGAGCCACCCAGGTGCCCCTATTATTCTCATTCTTAATTATCTGTCTTATGCCACCACAATTAATTGTTCATTTTTACTAACAAGAAATTTAAAGTATTAGAAAAAGAACCATGTAAAAATCACAACCTAGTGACATTTGTTAGTCTTTTTGAAAGTACGAATCTGGAAAGAATGAAGAATGTTGGAAATGGTAAATGTGGATAAATATAAAAGACTTCATAAAATATTAATTTCTTAAATTGTTCAAAAGCAAAAAATATTTTGTTGGGTTTATAAAATGTAAATATATATGACAATAGTAGAAAGGATTGGAAGAGGGATAAATGGAATTATACTGTTGTAAACTTCTTACATTATAGATGGAGTGGTGTAATAAATCAAGGTAGACAGGTTCAAAGTAAGGATGATGTATTTAAATCCTAGGAGTAACCTCTGAAAATAGAGGTATAACCAAAAAGCCAAAAGAGGAGACTGAATGCTGAAAACTAATAAAATCCAAATGAAGGTAGGAAAGGAATAAGAAAGGCCTAAAGTAGAGATGGAATAAATAGAAAATAAGGAGCAAGATGGAAAGTTTAAAGGAAAATATATCAATATTTATAGTGAACATCAATAGGCTAACCACTCTAACTTTAAAAGAGATTGTTGGAGTAGATAAAAAGCAAGACCCAAGTAAATGCTTTTATATGAGAGTCATGCTTTAAATATAGAGACACAAATGGGTTAAAAGGATAGAAGAAGATGTACCATGTAAAGAATAAGCATAAGAAAAGTTGTGTGGCTATATTAATATCACTAATTAATAAATTTAAAAAAGGACATTTCATAATGATAAAAGTAACAATTCATCAAAACATAACAATCCTAAATATGTATGTCTCTAATAACAGAGCTTCAAATTGTATGAAGCAAAAGCTGACAGAGAGAAATGGACAAATCCACAATTACACTTGGAGATTTTATCATTCATCATTCAGTAATTGATAGAATTGACCAAAAACAAATCACAAAAATAAAACAACCAAAGCAATAACAAAAAAACTAGTATAACTACAGAACTGAAAATCACTGTTAATCAACAAAATCAATTTTTTTTAATGTTTCAAGTTTTTATTTAAATTCCAGTTAGTTAACAAATAGTGTAATATTAGTTTCAGGGGTGGAATTTGGTGATTCATCACTTACATATAACACCCAGTGCTCATCACAAGTGCCCTCCTTAATGCACCATCACCCACTTAGCCCATCTTCCCACCCAGCTTCCCTCCCGCAGCCCTCAGTTTATTCTCCATAGTTAAGAGTCTGTTTTATGGTTTGTCTTCCCCCCTTCTCTTTTTTTCTTTCCCTCATGTTCATCTGTTTTGTTTCTTAAATTCCACATATGAGTGAAATCATGTGGTATTTGTTTTTCTCTGCCTGACTTGTTTTGCATAGCATACTACACTCTAGCTCATCCACATCATTGCAAATAGCGAGATTTCATTCTTTTCTATGGCTGAGTAATAGGCCATTGTATATATATGCATATCTTCAGTAGATGAATATTTGGGCTCTTTCTATAATTTGGCTATTGCTGATAATGCTGCTATAAACACTGGGATGCATGTGCCCCCTGGAATCAGTATTTTTGTATCCTTTGGGTAAATCCTTGGTAGTGCAATTGCTGAGTCATAGGGTAGTTCTGTTGTTAACTTTTTGAGGAACCTCCATACTGTTTTCCAGAGTGGCTGCTCCAGTTTGTGTTCCCTCCAACAGTGTAAGAGGGCTCCCTTTCTCCACATCCTCGCCAACATCTGCTGTTTTCTGGGTTGTTAATGTTAGCCATTCTGAAAGGTGTGAGGTGATAATCTCATTGCAGTTTTGATCTGCATTTCCCTGGTGATGAGTGCTGTTGAGCATCTTTTCATGTGTCTATTAGCCATCTGTATGTCTTCTTTGGAAAAATGACTATTCATGTCTTCTGCCCTTTTCTTAACTGGATTATTTGGTTTTGGGGTGTTGAGTTTGATAAGTTCTTTTTTTTTTTAATATTTATTTGTTAGAGAGAGACATAGCGAGAGAGGGAACACAAGCAGGGGGAGTGGGAGAGGGAGAAGCAGGCTTCCCGCTGAGCAGGGAGCCTGATGTGGGGCTTGATCCCAGGACCCTGGGATCATGACCTGAGCTGAAGGCAGATGCTTAACGACTGAGCCACCCAGGCGCCCCGAGTTTGATAAGTTCTTAATAGATTTTGGATACCAATCCTTTCTCAGACATGTCATCTGCAAATATCTTCTCTCACTCCAAAGGTTGCCTTTTAGTTATATTAATTGTTTCCTTCACTGTGCAGAAGCTTTTTATCTTGATGACATTCCAATAGTTCATTTTGGTTTTGTTTCCCTTGCCTCCAGGGATGTATCTAGGAAGAAGTTGCTATGGCCAATGTCGAAGAGGTTTCTGCC
>NC_138369.1:117583795-117605775 GCF_054177405.1 Leptonychotes weddellii | reverse complement strand
GACAGAGAGACAGCAAGAGAGGGAACACAAGGAGGGGGAGTGGGAGAGGGAGAAGCAGGCTTCCCACGGAGCAGGGAGCCCAATGTGGGGTTTGATCCCAGGACCCTGGAATCATGACCCGAGCCGAAGGCAGACGCTTAACCACTGAGCCACCCAGGCGCCCTTTCAATTTCTTTCATAAATGTTCTCTAGTTTTCAGAGTACAAATCTTTTACCTCTTTGGTTAGGTTTATTCCTAGGTATCTTATGGTTTTTGGTGCAATTGTAAATGGGATTGATTTCTTGATTTTTCTTTCTTTTGCTTCATTTTTGGTGTATAGAAATGCAACAGATTTCTGTACACTGATTTTGTGTACTGCAACTTTACTGAATTTGTGTATCAGTTCTAGCAATTTTTTGGTGGAGTCTTTTGGGTTTTCTCTATAGAATATTATGTCATCTGTGAATAGTGAAAGTTTGACTTCTTCCTTGCCAATTTGGATGCCTTTTATTTTCTTTTGTTGTCTGATTGCTGAGGCTAGGACTTCCAGTACTATGTTGAATAACAATGGTGAGAGTGGACATCCCTGTCTTTTTCCTGACCATAGCGGAAAAGCTCTCAGTTTTTCCCCATTGAGGATGATATTAGCTATGGGTCTTTCGTATATGGCCTTTATGATATTGAGGTATGTTCCCTCTGTCCCTACTTTGTTGAGGATTTTTATCAAGAATGGATGCTGTACTTTGTCAAATGCTTTTTCTGCATCTATTGAGAGGGCCATATGATTCTTATCCTTTTATTAATGTGGTATATTACATTGATTGATTTGCAAATATTGAACCACCTTTGTAGCCCAGGAATAAATCCCACTTGATTGTGGTGAATGATCAGTGTATTGTTGGATTTGATTTGCTAGTATTTTCCTGAGAATTTTTCCTTCCGTGTTCATCAGGGATATGGCTTTGTAATTCTCTTTTTTAGTGAGGTCTTTGTCTGGTTTTGGAATCAAGGTAATGCTGGCCTCAGAATGAGTTTGGAAATTTTCTTTCCATTTCTATTTTTGGAACGGTTTCAGAAGAATCAGTATTAACTCTTCTTTAAATGTTTGGTAGAATTCCCCTGGGAAGCCATCTGGCCCTGGACTTTTGTTTGTTGGGAGATTTTTGATTACTGATTCAATTTCTTTGCTGGTAATGGGACTGTTCAAATCTTCTATTCCACCTATTTCAGTTTTGGAAGTTTATATGTTTCTAGGAATTTATCCCTTTCTTCCAGATTGCCCAATTTGTTGGCATGTAATTTTTCATAATATTCTTTTAATTTTTTTGTATTTCTGGGATGTTTGTTGGGATCTCTCCTATTTCATTCATGATTTTATTTATTTGGGTCTTTTTTCTTTTTGATACATCTGGCTAGAGGTTTATCAATTTTATTAATTCTTTCAAAGAACCAGCTCCTATTTTCACTGATCTGTTCTGTTTCTTTGTTATTGTTGTTTCTATATCATTTATTGCTGCTCTAATCTTTATTATTTCCCTTCTTCTGCTGGCTTTAGGCTTTATTTGCTGTTCCTTTTCTAGCTCCTGAAGGTGTACGGTTAGGTTGTGTATTTGAGACTTTTCTTGCTTCTTGAGGTAGGCCTGTATTGCTATATGCTTCCTTCTTACGACTGCTTCTGTTGCATCCCAAAGATTTTGGAGTGTCGTGTTTTCATTTTCATTTGCTTCCATGTATCTTTTAATTTCTTCTTTAATTTCCTGGTTCGCCCATTCACTCTTTAGTAGGATGTTCTTTAACCTCCATGTATTTGTGGTCTTCCCAAATTTTTTCTTGTGGTTGACTTCAAGTTTCATAGTGTAGTGGTCTGAAAATATGCTTGTGGTCTGAATATATCTGTTAAGTCCTTCCGGTCCAGTGTGTCATTCAAAGCCATTGTTTGCTTATTGATTTTCTGCTTAGATGATCTGTCCATTGCTGTAAGTGGGGTGTTAAAGTTCTCTATTTTTGTAATTAATAAGTTTCTTTATGTTTGTTATTAACTGATTTACATATTTGGGTCCTCCCTAGTTGGGGGCATAAATACTTACAATTGTTAGATCTTCTTGTTGGATAGCCCCTTTATTATGTTATAATGCCCTTCTTTGTCTCTTGTCACAGTCTTTGGCTTAAAATCTAGTTTGTTTGATATAAGTATGGCTACTCCAGCTTTCTTTTGATGTCCATTAGCATGATCAATGTTTCTCCATCCCCTCACTTTCAATCTGCAGGTGTCTTTAAGTCTAAAATGAGTCTCTTGTATGCAGCTCATAGATGGGTGTTTTTTTTTCTTTAATCCATTCAGATACCCTATGTCTTCTGATTGGAACATTTAGTCCACTTACATTCAGAGTGATTATTGATAACATCAATGTTTATAGAACATTACATTCAACACCTGTAGAATACACATTCTATAGCTGGTACATTCTACACATTCTATCGTGCACTTGGTGTGATTCTGATTGGGATTGCACCGAATGTGTACAATTTGGGAGGAACTGTCATTTTGACAATATTTATTATTCCTATTAATAAACATGGAATATGTCTCCAATCTATTTAGTTCTTCTTTGTTCATTAGAGTTTTACAGTTTCCTCAATTAGATCTTGTGCATATTTTGTTAGATTTATACCTACGTACTCCATTTGTGCTAATGTAAATGGTATTGTGTTTTTAATTTCAAATTCCACTTGTTCATTGCTGGTAAGTAAGAAAGTAATTGACTTTTGCATATTAACCTTGTATCCTGCAAGTTTACCATAATCACTTATTAGTTCCAGGGGTTTTTTTGGTTGATTCTTTCAGATTTTCTTCATAAACAATAATGTCATCTGTGAACAAAGACAGTTTTATTTCTTTCTTCTCTTAATGCATTAGCTGGAACTTCAGTACAGTGTTGAAAGGGGTGGTGTGGGGGACAGCTCTGTCTTGTACCTGATCTTAGTGGGAAAACTGTGGTTTCTTACCATTAAGGATGTTAGCTGTAGGTTTTTTGTAGATATTCCTTAGCCAGTTGAGGAAATTCCCCTCTGTTCCTAGTTTATTGAGTTTTTACCATGAATCATTGTTGTATTTTGTCAAATGCTTTTCCTGCATCTGTTGATAAGATCATGTGATTTTTCTTTTTTAACCTGATGATATAATGGATTATGTTAAAACTGAAAGGAAAAAAAAGGAAAATTATTAAGATATAACTGACATACAGCACTGTTTAAGGTATACAGCAAAATGATTTAACTTTATTAATTGATTTCCAAATGTTGAACCAGCTTTGATATCTGGGATAAATATATTTGATTTGCTAATTTTTTAGCCACTTTTATAAACATCTTATTTATTTGAATAAATCTGTCATGGAACATTGTGTAAGTTTAAGGTGATACATTTATTTATCTATATTGTAATATAATTGTCACTGTAGCAATATTTATCACATTATATAATTATAGTACAATATTATTGTTTATATTCATTATACTGCGCATTAGATCTCTATGGCTTATTTACTACTCATTTCAAGTGTGTACCCTTAAACACCATCAATCTTATCCCCTCCATCCCCTGATGATCACCATTTTACTATTTTTTTATACAGGTTTGACTTTTTTATATTTATTTCTTCATTTAGATATCACCTATAAGTGATATCATGCAATAGTTGTCTTTCTCTGACTTATCTCGCTTAACATAATGTTCTCAAGGTCCATCCTTGCTGTGGCAGATGGCAGGTTACTCTTCTTTCTCATGGCTAAATAATATTCCATTGTGTATATATACTGCATCTTTTTCATTCATCCGTTGATGGGCATTTGGGTTGTTTTCATATCTTGGCTATTGTGAATAATACTACAGTAAACATGGGGATGTGTGTATCTTGTTGAAATCCTGTTTTCATTTCCTTTGGGAATTGCTGGATCATATGGTAGATCTATTTTTAAATTTTTGAGGAACCTCCATATTGTTTTCCATAGTGATTGGACCTATTGACATTCCCACCAACAATATGAGGATTTCCTTTTCACCACATCCTTGCCAGCACCTGCTGCCTCTTTGTCTTCTTGATGATAAACATTCCAACAGGTGTGAGGTGAGATCTCATTGGGGTTTTGATTTGCATTTCCCTGATGATTATGGTGTTGAGCATCTTTTCATGTGCCTATTGACCATTTTGATGTTCTTTTGGAAAAAAATGTCTATTTAGTTCCTCTGCCTATTTTTTAATCGGATTGCTTTTTGTTAAGTTGTGTAAGTTCTTTGTATATGTTGGATATTAACCCTTTATCCAATATATAGTTTGCAAAAATGTTCTCCCATTCTGTAGGTTGCTTTTTCATTTTATTAATTGTATCTTCTGCTGTGCAGAGGCTTTTGCATTTGAAATAGTCCCATTTGTGGATTTTTGCTTTTGTTGCTTGTGCTTTTGGTGTCATGTCCAAAAAATCATTGCCAAGACCAATATTGATGAGTTGATTCGTTACATTTTTCTTCTACGAGTTTTAAGCCATAGAGATCTAATGCGCAGTATAATGAATATAAACAATAATATTGTACAGGTATCAGGTCTATGTTTAAGTCTTTGATTCATTTTAAGTTAATTTTTATGAGTGGTATGGGACAGTGGTTCAATTATATTGTTCTACATGTGTTCTCTAGTTTTCCCAGCACCTTTTTTTGAAGAGACTATTGTTTTCCCACTGGGTATTCTTGGTTTCCTTGCTGAATATTAGTTTACAGGCTTGGATTTAATTCTGGGCTCTCTATTCTGTTCCATTGGTCAATGTGTCTGTTATTGTGCCAGTACCATATGTTTTTATTAGTATGGCTTTGTAGTATGGTTTGAAATCTGGACGTGTAATACCTTGGACTTTGTTCATTTTTCTCAGGATTGCTTGGGCTATTTGGGGTCTTTTATGGTTCCACACAAAATTTAGGATTGTTTCTTTTATATCTGTGAAGAATGCCTTTGGTATTTTCACGGGGATTGCATTGAATCTGTAGATGACTTTAGGTAGAATAGACATTTTAACAATTCTGATCCACACACATGGATGCCTTTCCATTTGTTTGTGTCTTATTCCATTTCTTTCAGCAAAGTCTTGTAGTTTTCATTCTACAGATTTTTTTCCTTCCTTGGTTAACTTTATTCCTGAGTATTTTATTGTTTTTGATGCTGTTAATGAGATAGTTTTCTTTCTTTTTCAGATGTTTCATCATTAGTTCAAAGGAATGCAACTGATTTCTGTATGTTGATTTTGTATCCTGCCACTTTACTAAAATCATTGATTAATTCCAACAGTTTTTGGACTAACTTTTTGGAATTTTCTATATATAAGATCATATCAGTAAATAGTAACAATTTTACTGCTTTTTTATTTGGATGTCTTTTATTCCTTTGTCTTGCCTAATTGCTCTAGCTAGTACTTCAGTACTACATTGAATAGGAGTGGTGAGAGTGGGCATCCTTGTCTTGTTCCTGATCCTAGAGGAAACACTTTTGATTTTTCTCCATTGAGTATATGTTAGCAGTAGGTTTGTTTTATATAATCTTTATTATGTTGAGGTAAGTTCTTTCTATACCCAATCTGCTATGAGTTTTCAATCATGAAAGGATGTTATATTTTGTCAAATGCTTTTTCTGTACCTATTGAAATGATCATGTGCTTTTTATCTTTCATTTTATATATGTGATACATTATACTTACTGATTTGCATATATTGGACCATCCTTGCATCCCAGGGATAAATCCCACTTGGTCATGGTATATAATCCTTTTAATGTGTTCTTCAATTTGGCTTGCTAATATTTGGTGAGAATTTTTGCATCTATATTCATCAGGGATATTGGTCTGTACTTTTTTCGTGGCATCCTTATCTGGTTTTGGTATCAATATAATGCTGGCTTCATAGAATGAGTTTGGAAGTGTTCCCTCCTCCTTGATATTTTGGAAAAGTTCAAGGAGCATTGGTGTTATTTCTTTAAATGTTTTGTAGAATTCTCTAGTGCAGCCATCTGGTCCTGGAGTTTTCTGATTATAGATCCAGTCTCTTTATTATTGGTTTGTTTGTTTTTTTTTATTTCTTCCTGATTCAGTCTTGGTAGGTTGTATGTTTGTAGAACTATATCTGTTTCTTCAAGGTTATGTAATTTGCTGGCATATAATTGTTCCTAGTAATCTCTTATGATCCTTTGTATTTTTGTCACACCAGTTGTAATGTCGTCTCTTTCATTTCTCATTTTGAGTCTTCTTTCTCTCTTTCTTAGTCTAGCTAAAGGTTTGTCAATTATCTATCTTTTCAAAGTACCAGCTCTTAGTTGATCCTTTTCATTATTTTTCTGGTCTCTATTTCATTTATTTCTATTCTGATCTTTATTATTTCTTCCCTTCTGTTAACTTTGAACTTAATTTGTTCCTTTTATAGTTCCTTGAGGTGTAAAGTTATGTTAAGATATTTCTAATTTCTTAATATATGTGTTTATTGCTCTGAAATTTTAGAATTATTTTTATTGCACCCCATATTTGATGTTTTATTTCTATTTTCATTTTTTTAGTTATAGTTTTTTATTTCTTTTCTTTTTTAGTAGGCTCCTTATCCAGTGTGGGGCTTGAACTCACTATTCTGATATCAAGAGTCACACTTCCCACCAACTGAGCCAGCCAGGTACCCCTTACTTCCCTTTTGATTTCTTCTTTGACTCACTGGCTATTTAGAAGTGTGTTGTTTAGTTTGTACATATTTGTAGATCTCACTTTTCTTACTTACCATTGTGGTCAGAAAAGATAGTTATTATGGTTTCAATCTTCTTAAATTTGTTAAGAAATGTTTTGTGTCCTGTCTATCCTGGAGAATATTCCATGTGCACTTGAGAAGAATGTGCAACCTGCTGCTGTTGAATGTATTGTTATGTATATATTTGTTAAGTCCATTTGTTTTAATGTGTAGTTCAATTCTAACATTTCCTTGTTGATTTTGTCTGCTTAATCTATCCATTGCTGATAGTGGGGTATTGAAGTCCCCTACCATTATTGTAATGTTGTGTATTTCTCTCTTAAGATCTGTTAGTATTTGCTCAATATAGTTTGGTACTTGGGTGTTGGGAATGTATATATTTATTATTGTTATATCTTCTTGATATATTGATACATATCTTCTTGATATGTATTGACCCCTTTATCATTATCTAATGACTTTGTTTTTTGTTACCGTTTTTTGCTGGAAGCCTATTTTGTCAAATATAAGTAAGATTATGCCCACCTTCTTTTGGTTTCCATTTGCTTGGAATATCATCTTTTATCCTTTCATTTGGAGCCTATGTGTGGTTTTAGATCTAAAATGAGTCTCCATTAGACAGCATATAGTTGAGTCCTTTTTTTTTTTTTTAAAGATTTTATTTATTTATTTGCGAGAGAGAGAATGAGAGACAGAGAGCGTGAGAGGGAAGAGGGTCAAAGGGAGAAGCAGACCCCCCGCTGAGCAGGGAGCCCGATGCGGGACTCGATCCCGGGACTCCAGGATCATGACCTGAGCCGAAGGCAGTCGCTTAACCGACTGAGCCACCCAGGCGCCCGAGTCCTTTTTTTTTTTTTTTAATCTGTCCAGCCACTCTGTTCATTTTGATTGGTGAGTTCAATCCATTTACATTTAGGGAGATTACTGATCGGTAAGGATTTACTACTGCCATTTTATCTTTTGCCTTCTGGTTATTTTATTTCTGCATTGCTTTTTCCCCTTGTTTACCTTTGTTAAGTTTGTGGCTTTCTATGGTGATTTGCTCAGACTCCCTTTTTTTTTGTTTTTTTGTTTTGTGTTTCTGCTCTAGAATTTCGCTTTGTGGTTATCTTAAGGTTTACATAAAACTTATCGTAGATACAATAGCCCTTTTTTGGCTGATAGCAATTTATCTTCATTTGCCTTTTTCACCCTTTAACTCTTTCCCTCTTGTTTTTGGTGCCACAAATTATCTCTTTTATGCTGTGATTTTTATTCCCAAGTTATAGTAATGATATTTTAAATGTTCTTTTCCTTTTACCTTTGTTATAATTGTTTAATATGCTATTCAAAAAAGGACTATGGCTTTCTAATTCTATCACCTTAATCAGTATTTTGTGTACTTTCTTCATTTCACCTTGAAGAGCTCCCTTCAACATTTAAGACAAGTCTAGTCACTGTGAACCCCCTCAGCTTTTGTTTATCTGGGAAAGCTTTTATTTCTCCTTCAGATATGAAGGATAACTTACCAGATAGAGTCTTTTTGACTGGAAATTTTTATTTTTCGGTACTTTGAATATATATCATTCTATTCTCACCTGGCCTGTAGAGTTTCTATTGAGAAATCTGTTGATGGCCTAGTGGGTTCCTTTGTAGGTTACTGTCTTTATTCCCCTGCCTACTTTTAAAATTCTTTATCATCAACTTTTGACAGTTTTAACTTAATATGTCTTAGAGGTCTTTTTGTGGTGAGATAAGGTGTCGTATTAGCTTCATTGGCTTGTATATCCAGTTCCATCCCTAGGTTTGGAAAGTTCTCAGGTATTATTTCATTAAATATGCTCTCTGCTCCTTGTTTCCCTCTTTTCTCCTACTGGTGTACCATTAATCTTGTGTTGGTTCTTCTAATGGAGTTTGAAAGTTTTCCTAGGGTTTCTTCATTTAAAAAAACTCTTTCTCTTCCACCCAAAACATTTCTGTATTCCTATCTTTGAGCTCACTTATTCTCTTGTCCAACTGATCTACTCTCTTTCCAATGCTTTCTCATGCATTCTTCATCTCATGTATTGAGTTCTTTAGCTCCAGGATTTGATTTTGTTTTTAGAATTTCAATCTCTTTGGTAAAGTACTCCTGCTCATTAATTTTATTCCGAGATCATTGTACTGTCCTCTGAATTTTCTTGTATGTTATTGAATTTCTTGATAACAGCTATTTTGAGTTATCAGATCACACTATTCCATGTCTTTGGGTTCGGTTGCTGAAAAATTCTCATTTTCTTTTTGTGATACCATAGTTCTGTGATTTTTCATGGTGTTTGATTATGCCTCTATCGCCACATCTGAAGTAGCACAAACACCATTCTTATTTAGGTAAGGCTTTGGTTATTTTGATTGTAACAGCTCAGTAAGTCTGCAATTAGGAGCCTTCCTTTTGTTTTCCAGAAGGTGGCATGATAGCACAAGTTTTCAATTTCTTTTACCAGCACTGACTCCTTGCTAAGGTTGGGAGGAGCATTCAAAAAAAAAAAAAAAAAAAAGGGTGGCAACAGAGTCAGGGGAGGTAGGAGGTGTGTGTTTGATGTTTCGGGCTTTGGGTGTGCCCACAGCCCCACAAGGGGACCCTCCAGTAGTGGGGATTCTCAGAGGTTCATAGGCAGTCTTCTTGCGATAATCCCAGGGGAGACGGCAGGAAATGCGTTCCCTCAGTTCTCTTTGCCTTCTTCCTTTTTCCTACCCACCCCAGTCACTGTAATCTCTCCTCAGAGCAACAAGTGGTGGCCAGGTAGACCCCCAGTCACCACTTTCACCCTCCACATCCACTGCCAGAAAGGTTGTGCTGGCTTGCTGCTGCCTACCACTCCCCTGGATCCTCAGCCTTCTCTGAGGTACACAGGTTCCTGGACCTCCCAGGTGTCCCTTTTTTGTATGCAGAGGCCCCTTTTTTGGGTTATGGATGTGTGATTAGTTGTAAATTGAAGGGGAAAGAAAAAAAAGACATGCTGTTCTGACGCTGACATCTCTCCTCCTGATTTGCTAAAATTTGTTTTTTTCATGTACGTTCATAACAAATAAATATTATTCTGTATTTTTTTTTTTTTCCTTTCTATGTCTTTGGTGTGGTATTTGGGTAATGCTAGGTTCATAGTATGAGTTAGGAAGTATTCTCTCTGCTTCCATCCTGTGAAAGAGATTGTAGAGAATTGGTATAATTTCTTCCTTAAATGTTTGTTAGAATTCAGCCACCTGGGCCTATTGTTTTCTGTTTTGGAAGGTTATTGATTGATCCCATTTCTTTAATGCATATGGGTCTATTCAACTGTCTATTTCTTGTGTAAGTTTTGGCATATTGTGTCTTTCATGGAATTGGTCCCTTCATAAAGTGTATCAAATTTGTGGGCATATAGTTGTTGATAGTATTTATTATCCTTCTAAATGTTCTTGGGACCTATAGTGAGATCTCCTCTTTCATTTCTGATATTAGTAATTTGTGTCCTCTTTTTTTCCCCTTTAGTTAGCCAGGTTGGGAAGCTTACCAATTTCATTTATCTTTTCAAAGAGCCAAATTTTGGCTTCATTGATTTTTTTCTATTGATTTCCTGTTTTTAATTTCATTGATTTCTGCTCTAATTCTTATTATTTCTTTTCTTCTGCTTACTTTGGATTTAATTTGCTCTTCTTTTTCTAGTTTCCTAAAGTGGAAACTTAGATTATTGATTTAATTTTAATTTTTAAAAAAGATTTTATTTATACATAAAGATTGAGAGAGAGAGGGGGAGAAGCAGGCTCCCCATGGAGCAGGGAACCCGATGAGGGACTCGATCCCAAGACCCTGACCTGAGCCAAAGGCAGACACTCAACAGACTGAGCCACCCAGGTACCCCTAGATTATTGATTTTAGATATTTCTTTTCTAATATGCATTTAATGCTATAAATTTCCTTCTAAGCACTGCTTGTGCTGCATCTCACAAATTTTGATAAGTTGCTTCTTTTTCATTTAGCTTAAAATATTTTAAAATTTATCTTGAGATTTCTTAACCCATACGCTATTTAGAAGTGTTGTTTAATCTCTATGTATTTTAGGATTTTCCAGTTATGTTTCTGTTATTGATTTCTAGTTTAGACACATTGTGGTCCAAGAGAAGACTTGTATGATTTCTTTTTTAAAAAATTTGTTAAGGTGTGTTTTAGGGCCCAGAATGTGGTCTATCTTGGTGAATGTTCCATGTGAGCTTGAGAAGAATTTGTATTCTGCTGTTGTTGGATAAAGCAGTCCATGTATGTCCAACTATATTCCCGTTGATTGGTATTGTTTAGTTCACTTATATCCTTACTGATTTTTCAGCCTGCTGGATCTGTCCATTTGATAATTAGATTCATCTGTTTCTTTTTGCATCACATAATTTGATGCTCTGTTGTTAGATTGTTAAAGATTGTTATATCTTCTTGGAGAATTGACCCCTTTGTCATTATGTAATGTCCTTCTTTATCACTGATAAATCTCCTTGCTTTGAAGTCTGTTCCTTTTGAAAATTAGCTACTCGTGTTTTCTTTTGATTAGGATGATAAATTTTTCTCTATCCATTTGCTCTTATTCTATATGTGTCTTTATATTTAAGGTGGGTTTCCTGAACACAACATATAGTTGAGTCTTGTTTTTTGATCCACTCAATCTCTTAATTGGTATATTTAGACCAATGATATTCAGAGTGATTATTGATATGGTTATATTAATATCTATCATATTTATTACTGTTTTCTATTTGTTGCATTTGATTTTTTTCCTATTTTTGTCTTCCATTCTTTCTCTGGTTTTGTGTTTTAATTGAGCATTTTCTCTGATTCCATTTTTTTCACCTTCCTTACATATTGGTTATATTTCTTTTGCAAATATTTTTTTTTAGTGGGTGTCCTAGAATTTGCAATACACATTTGCAGCTAATCCAAGTCAACTTTCAAATAACACTTCACAGGTAGTGTAAGGACCTTATAATAACACAAAAATCCTTCCTCCAGTCCCTTATGTCATTGCTGTCATTCATTGCACTTAAGTATTATATATAGCATAATCAAAGACGTTGGAATTTTGAACAAACTGTTATCTGTTAGATCAATTAAGAATAAATAAGTTTTATTTTACCTTTACTTATTCCTTTTTTTTTTTTTAAAGATTTTATTTATTTATTTGAGAGAGAGAGAATGAGAGCACATGAGAGGGGGGAGGGTCAGAGGGAGAAGCAGACTCCCTGCCAAGCAGGGAGCCCGAAGCGGGACTCGATCCAGGGACTCCAGGATCATGACCTGAGCCAAAGGCAGTCGCTTAACCAACTGAGCCACCCAGACGCCTCCTTTTTTTTTTTTTTTTAAAGATTTTATTTATTTATTTGACAGAGAGATAGCACAAGTAGGCAGAGCAGCAGGCAGAGGGAGAGGGAGAAGCAGACTCTCCACTGAGCAGGGAGCCTGACGGGCTCAATCCCAGGACCCCAGGATCATGACCTGAGCCGAAGGCAGCCGCTTAACTGACTGAGCCACCTAGGTGCCCCATTACCTTTACTTATCCCTTCATTGTTCTTCCTTTATTCAGATCTGAGTTTCTGACTTGTATTATTTTCCTTCTCTCTAAAGAAAAAATTTTAACACTTCTTGCAAGGCAGGTCTACTGGCAACAAATTCCATTAATTTGTGTTTGTCTGAAAAAGTTCTTCACTTTTGAAGGATAGTTTTGCAGAGTACAGAATTCTAGGTTGGTAACTTTTTCCTCAACACTAGTTTATTTTTTTCTTGTTTAGATGGTTTCTGAGCAGTTGGATGTGATCTTTATCTTTGTTCCTCTGTAGGTTAAGATGTTTTTCCCTCTGGTTTCTTTCAGGATTTTATCTTTGATTTTCTGTAATTTGAAAATGATATACCTAGGTGTAGTGGTATTTATCTTCTTTGGTATTCTGAGTTTCCTGAGTCTGTGATTTGTTGTCTGACAATTTGGGGGAAAATCTTAGTCATTATTTCAAGTTTCTCTTCCTTTCTTCTTTTGGCATTCCAATTACACGTATGTCCTACCTTTTGCAGTTGTCCCACAGTCCTAGGATATTGGTTTTTTGTTTTTTAGTCTTTGTTCTCTTTGCTTTTGAGTAGTCTGTTGATATATCCTCTGGCTCAGAGATTCTTTCCTCAGCTGTGTCCAGTCTAATAAGCTGACCAAAGTCATTTTCATTTCTATTAGGGTTTTTTAACTCTAGAATTTTTTCTTTCCTAGGATTTCTCTCTGCTTATATTGCCTACATTTTCTTGCATGCTCTCTATCCATTAGAGCTGTTACCATATTGATTATAGTTTAAAATTCCCAGTCTGATAATTCTAATACCCCTGCCATGTCTGGTTCTGATGGATGTGCTGTCTCTTCAAATTGTGTATTTTTTTTTTTAAAGATTTTATTTATTTATTTGAGAGAGAGAGAATGAGAGACAGAGAGCATGAGAGGGAGGAGGGTCAGAGGGAGAAGCAGACTCCCTGCCGAGCAAGGAGCCCGATGTGGGACTCAATCCCGGGACTCCAGGATCATGACCTGAGCCGAAGGCAGTTGCTCAACCAACCGAGCCACCCAGGTGCCCCAAATTGTGTATTTTTTGCCTTTTAGTATGGCTTGTAATTTTTTTGATAGCTGGAAATGTACTGGACCAAAGAAACTGCTGTAAATAGGCCTTTAGTAATTGGTAGAGGGAGAAGTATTCTATAGGTCTATGATTAGGTCTCAGTCTTTTAGTGAGCCTGTATCATAAGACTATCAACTTTACAAGTGTTTCACAGTAGCTCCTTCCCTGCTTAGGTGGGACAGGATGGCTAGAGTGGGTTAGAGTTGGGTATGTCCCTCCCTCCATGACAGGTTCTGGTTAACTGGTTTCCTTGGAGGGCAGGCCTTCTTAAAAAGAGTACTTTGGCATATTTTAAAGTTGTTCCATCCACCCCTCTCCCAACACACACAACCCAGCTGCTGGAAGCACGAAGGAGTTTTCCTCTTATATTTACTGTGGGAACCTATCCAAGCTCCTGAAGGTAAATCTCACAATGTTTATGGTGCCCCATTATGACTGGGTTCCTTGGAGTTTAATGCTCAGATTTGTTCACGCTGAACCTCCAGCAATTTGCCAGTCACAATTCAGGTTTTCTTACTCCAGCACTGGTTCCTGTGTTGGCTTCTGCTCCTGCATTTTGCTTTCAAACTGTTCAGCTTTTTTTTTTTTTAAAGATTTTATTTATTCATTTGAGACACAGAGATACAGAGAGCGAGTGAGCATGAGCAGGGGGGAGGCAGAGGGAGAGGGAGAAGCAGGCTCCCCGCTAAGCCAGGAGCCCGACGTGGGGCTTGATCCCAGGACCCTGGAATCATGACCCAAGCTGAAGGCAGACGCTTAACCATCTGAGCCACCCAGGCGCCCCCAAACTGTTCAGCTTTTTACTTGTTGATAGGATGTAGTGGTGACTTCTAAGCTTTTTTTTTTTTTTAAAAAGATTTTATTTATTTATTTGACAGAGACAGAGAGAGCGAGAGCAGGAACACAAGCAGTGGGAGAGGGAGAAGCAGGCCTCCCCTCGAGGAGGGAGCCCGATGTGGGACTCGATCTCAGGACCCTGGGATCATGACCTGAGCCGAAGGCAGATGCTTAACGACTGAGCCACCCAGGCACCCTGACTTCTAAGCTCTTTAAGTAAATGTGGAACCAGAAACAAACTCTACAGTGCACTTGGAACACTTACCAAGAAAATCAAATGCTGGGTTTTTATATATTCCCAAGGATTGAAATCATACAGAGGATGTTCCCTGACTATAAAAGAATTGTAACAGGTAAAAAAAAAAAAAGTCCCCTAAATATTTAAAAATCAATAATCACTAAAACACTGATAAAGTTTAATTTAAATTTAAAGCTTAATTAGTATAAAAATTAATACTTACAAAGCGATGAAAGTTAGTTTAAAAGACAAAAATAGTAAAAAGGGATACACAAAAAGTTACAAAAATTGACATCAAAAACAGAACATGGTGGGAAGAGAGTAAAAATGTAGAGCTTTAAGAATGTATTCAGGAGTGCCTGGGTGGCTCAGGTGTCTGCCTTCAACTTGGGTCATGATCTTGGCGGGGTCCTGGGATAGAGCCCCATGTTGGGCTCCCTGTTCAGCAGGGAGTCCGCTTCTCCCTCTGTGCTTCCTCCTGCTTGTGCTCTCTCTCAAATAAATAAAATCTTTTTAAAAAGTACTTAAAAAAAAAAAGAATCCATTCAAACTTAAGTTGTTATATGTAAGCCTCACAGTAAGCACAAAACAAAAACCTACAGTAGATAATCATCAAATCACAAATGAGTACAAGAGAAGAACAAAGTAACTACAAAAGAGCCAGAAACCAATTCACAAAATGACCATATCAACAATTACTTTTAGTGTAAACGGACTAAATTTCCCAATCAAAAGACACAGTGGCTAAATGGATTAAAAAAACAAGATCCATCTATATAAGGCCCACAAGAAACTCACTTCAGATATAGGAACACACACACAGACTGAAAGTGAAGGGATAGAAAAAGCTATTCCATGCAAATGGAAACAAAATGAAAGCCAGGGTAGCTACACTTATTAGACAAAATAGACTTTAAGACAAAGACTAATAAAGAAGAGCATTACATAATGATAAAGGGGCCAATCCAATATGAGGATATAACATTTGTAAATATTTATAAATATGTACCCAACCTAGGTACACTCACATATATACAGCAAATATTAACAGATTTAAAGGGAGCAATTTACAGTAGTACAATAATAGGGGACTTTAATACCCCACTTTCATCAATGGATAGATCATCTATACAAAATCAATAAGGAAACATTGGCCTTAAGTTACACATTAGACTAGATGGACTTAATAGAGATATATAGGACATTCCATCCAAAAGCAACAGAATACACATTCTTTTTAAGTACACATGGAACATTCTCCAAGATGGATGTTAGGCCACAAAACAGGTCTTAATAAATTTAAGAAGACAGAAATCATACTGAGCATCTTTTTCAACCACAATGGTATGAAACTAAAAATTATAAAAAGATAACTAGGAAAATCACAAACATGTGGAGATTAGAGAACATGCTACTGAACAATCAAAGGGTCAAAAAAATCGAGAAATCAAAAATACCTTGAGATGGATGGAAAGGAAATACAACATAACAAAACTTTGGGATGCAGCAAAACCAGCTGTAAGATGGAAGTTCATAGTGGTAATTAACTATGTTAAGAAACAAGAAGAATTTCAAACAAGCAACCCAACTTTATACCTCCAGTAGAAAAAGAAGAAAAAAAAATGAAGCCCCAAGTTAGTAGAAGAAAGGAAATAAAGCTCAGAGTAGAAATAAATGAGAGACTAAAAAGACAGAAAAGATAAAAGATCAATGAAAATAAGAGCAGGTTCTATGAAAAAATTGACAAAACTTTAACTAAACTCACCAAAAAACAAACAAGAAAATAAAAACCCCTCAAAATCAGAAATGAAAGATATTACAGTTGATAACACAAAAATACAAAGGATAAGATACTCTGAACAATTATATGCCAACAAATTGGACAACCTAGAAAAAACGGATAAATTCCTTGAAACATACAACCTAACAAGACTGATCAGGAAGAAATAGAAAATCTAAACAGACCATTTATGGGTAACGATATTGAATCAGTAATCAAATACCTCCCAACAAACAAAAAGTCCAAGACCAGACAGCTTCACTGGTGAATTCTGCCAAACATTTAAAGAAGAATTAATACCAATCTCTCTCAAACTCTTCCAAAAAATAGAGGAGAAGGGTATACTCCCAAACTGTTTTTATGAGGCCAGCATTACCCTGATACCAAAACCAGACAAGGACACCACAGGAAAATAATTACAAGCCAATATCCTTGATGAAAATAGATGCAAAAGTCCTTAACAAAATATTACCAAATTAAATTCAAGAATACATTAAAATCATCACACACCATGATCAAGTGGAATTTATTCCACAAATGCAAAGATAGTTCAACATTTACAAATCAAACAACACCACACTAACAAAATTAAGGATAAAAATTGTATCAATAGATACAGAAAAAATTGACAAAATTCAACATCCTTTTACAATAAAAACTCTCAACAAAGTGGGTATAGAGGGAATGTACCTCAACATAATATAGGTCATATATGACAAGCCCACAGCTAATATCATATGCAATACTGAAATTCTGGAAGCTTTTCCTCTAAAACCAGGAATAAGGCAAGGATGTCCACTCTCACCATTTCTATTCAACACAGTATTAGAAGTTCTTATTATAACAACTAGGCACAAAAAAGAAAAGCCATTCAAATCAGAAAGAAAGAAGTAAAATAACTATCTGCAGATGACATATTATAAAGTCCTAAAGACTACACCCAAAAACTGTTACAACTAATATATTCAGTAAAGTTGCAGGATACAAAATCAGTATAAAAAAAAATCTATTGTACTCCTATACACTAATAACAAACCAACAGAAAGGGAAATTAAGAAAACTATCCCACTTATAACTGCATCAGAAAGAATAAAATATCTAGAAGTAAATTTAACCATGAAGGTGAAAGACTGAAAACTATAACGCTGATGAAAGAAACTGAAACCACAAATACATGGAAAGATATTCCATGTTCATGGATTAGAAGAATTAATATTGTTAAAATGCCCATACTACCCAAAGCAATCTACAGTTTCAATGCCATCACTATCCAAATTCCAATGACATTTTTAAAATTTAAATTCAATTAATTAACATACAGTGTCTTACTCATTTCAGAGGTAGAGTTCAGTGATTCATCAGTTGTTTGTAACACCCAGTACTCATTACATCACATGCCCTCCTTATTGCCCATCACCCAGTTACCCCATCTCTCCACCCCCCTCCCCTCCAGCAACCCTCATCTTGTTTCCTATGGTTAAGAGTCTCTTATGGTTTGTCTCCCTCTCTGATACATATTGTTTTATTTTTCCCTCTCTTCTCCTATGATCCTGTTTTGTTTCTTAAATTCCACATATGTGTGAAATCATATAATTGTCTTTCTCTGATTATTTTGCTTAGCATAATACCCTCTAGTTCCATCCAACCAAATTCCAATGACATTTTTCACAGAAGTAGAATAATCCTAAAATTTGTATGGAACCACAAAAGACCCTGAATAACAAAAGCAATCTTGACAAAGAAAAAAGCTCAAGGCATCACACTCCCTGACTTCAAGCTATATTACAAAGCTATAGTAATCAAAACAGTATGGTATTAATTGGACAGAGTAGAGCACCCAGAAATAAACCCATGCATATATATGGTCAGTTAATTTACAACAAAGGGGCCAAGAACATACAATGGGGGAAGGACAATCTCAAATGATGTTGGGAAAACTGAACCACTATCTTACACCATACTCAAAACTAACTCAAAATGGATAAAAGTCTTGATGTAAAACCTGAAATCACTGTAAAACTAGAAGGAAAAAAAAAAGGCAGTTAAGCTCCCTGACATCAGTTTTAGCATTGAATTTTTGGATTTGACCCCCAAACCAAAGGCAACAAAAGCAAAAATAAACAATGGGACTACATCAAACTAAAAAGCTTCTGCACAGCCGAAGAAATGAACAAAATGAAATCAACAAAATGAAAAGGTAACTTAATGGATGGGGAGAAAATATCTGCAAATCATATATATGATAAAGAGCTAATATCCAAAATATACAAGGAACTCCTACAACTCAATAGCAAATAAATCAAACAATGTGATTAAAAAAGGGGCAGAGGATCTGAATAGACATTTTTCCAAAGAAGACATACACATGGCCAACAGACACATTAAAAGATGCTCAATATCACTATCAGGGAAATGCAAGTCAAAACCACAATGAGATGTCACTTCACACCTGTTAGAATGGCTAGTATCAAAAAGACAAGAAATAACAAGTGTTGGTAAGGATGTGTAGGAAAGGGAACACTTGTGCATTGTTGGTGAAAATATAAATTGGTGCAGACACTGTGGAAAACAGTATACAGGTTCCTCAAAAAATTAAAAATAGAACTACCATATGATTAGGCAAGGCAAGTCCACTTCAGGGTATTTATCAGAAGAAAACAAAAACACTGACTTCTGGGGAAGATGGCTGAGTAGGAGGACCCAAAGCTCACCTTGTCCCACAGATACAACTAGATAACATTCTCATCAGTGTAAATAACCCAGAAAATGGCTGGAAGATTGGCAGAACAAGATCTTCACCTACATATAGAGAAGAGGTTCCATGAAAGAGGATAGAAGGGTGGAGATGCAGTTGGAAGCTAAAGGGACCCGTGGGACTGTCAGCAGAAGGGAGGGACACTGCGGGCTGGAAAAGGGGAGTGAAACAGACTTAATCAGGAAGCCACACAGGAAAGATGAATTCTCATAACATTTGGGTCTGAAACCCAGAAAGCCTCAATTTCATAAGTTCTTATTATCAGTGGGACTTAAAATCTGGAACTTTAAAAATCAGCACACTTGGCTCTGAGAGAGCCAGGAGGGCAGGAGGAAAACTGAATCCCTGCCCTTAAAGAGACAGCCCAAAAGCTTTGCAGAGATGCAGCATAGAAGCAGCAGTTCGAAAAATGCCTGGAGTATACAGGAAGATTTGTTTACTAATTTCAAAGCATGTGCTAGAGGGGCAGGGATCATTGGAAGACTTCTCCAGAACAAAGGAGCTGGCAGGCCCATTCCTCCCCACCTCCCTAGCCAGCATAAACACACAGCCACCTGTGGGAACCAAGCAGTGCCAACACTCCCTACCTAATTTGCTAACAGTGTCCCCCATCACACTCTCTCCTGTGGAAACGCCTCCTCCAGATCTCCTCCCACAGCAGACCCACACAGAACTTGCTAACGCCGCCGCACGTCCTGCCCCACACACCTCTGATCTGCCCCCTCTAACGTGCTCTTGTCTGGAGCCCATCCAAAGCAGTGCCACAAGGCTGGCAGTGTGCAAGCAGCCCTGATGGGGCCAGTACCACTCCAAAGTGACTCCTGACCCAGACAGTGGAAAAGACAGCCACATAAACGATCAGACTGTGGCCCCAGTGAGGGCAGACAGCTGGTCTGGCTGCAGGCTCCGTCCATCAACAAAAGCTTCTCAGAGGACAAAACAGGGAAAGTGCCTTGAAGTTCATTGCTACTTGCATCTCTGACAAATGCCTGTCAGACTCAAGCGAAGCCCAAGGTGGCCCCAGACTGGCCCACTAACAACAGAGGAACCAAACCCTGCCCACAAAAGGCGAAGAGAGTCACTGCAGACAATGGGACTGAAGGAAAAAGTGGCTGGGCCACAACAAACTGGACAACCCAGAAGAAAAGGATAAATTCCTACAAACATACTATCTTGCCAAACAGAACCAGAAAGAAAGAGAAAATCTGAACAGTTTACAAGTAATGAATTTGAACTGGTAATTAAAAAAAACTACCAAAAAATAAAAGTCCAGGAGCACATGGATTCATAGGGGAATTCTACCAGATGTTTAAAGAAGAGTTAGTACCTATTCTCCTCAAACTATTCCAAAAAAAGAGAAGAGGAAGGAAAGCTTCAAATACATCCTAGAAGGCCAACATTACCCTTATACCAAAACCAGACAAAGACACCATAAAAAAGAACTACAGGCCAATATCCCTGAGAACATGGATGCAAAAATCAACTAAATATTAGCAAACTGAATCCAACAATACATTAAAAAGATCATTCACCATGATCAGGTGGGATTTATTCTGGGGATGCAAAGATGGTTCGATATTCGCCTATCAATCAACATACACCACATCAACAAAATGAAGGATAAAAATCCTATGATCATCTCAATAGATACAGAAAAAGCATTTGACAAGATTCAACAGCCATTCATGATAAAAACCCTCATCAAAGTGGGTTCAGAGGCAACATACCTCAACATAATAAAGACCATAATATGAAAAACACACAGCTACCATCATGTTCAATGGTGAAAAACTGAGAGCCTTCCCTCTAAGGTCAGGAGCGAGACAAAGATGTCCACTCTTACCACTTTTATTCAAAATAGTACTGAAAGTCCTGGCCGCAGCAATTAGACAAGAAGAAATAAGAGACATCCATATTGGTAAAGAAGAAGTTAAACTGTCACTATTCACAGACAACATAATACTATACACAGAAAATCCTAAAGACCCTCCCAAAAAACTACTAGAAGTAATAAACAAATTCAGTAGGGTGACAGGTTATAAAAATAATACCCAGAAATCGGTAGTGTTTCCATATATTAATAGTGAAGTAGCAGAAACAGAAATTTATTTTTTTTTCAGAAACAGAAATTTAAAAAAATACCATTTACAATTGCACCAAAAAGATTAAAATATCTAAGAATAAACTTAATTGAAGAGGTGAAAGACCTGCACTCCAAAAACTATAAAACGCTGATGAAAGAAATTAAATATGACACAAATGGAAAGATATTCCATGCTCATTGATTAAAAGGACTTTGTTAAAATGTCTATATTACCCAAAGCAATCTCCACATTTAATGCAATCCCTATCAAAATACCACCAGCATTTTTTACAGAACTAGAACAAATAATCCTAAAATTTGTAGGGAACCACAATAGACCCCGAATAGCCAAAGCAATCTTGAAAAAGAAAAGCAAGGCTGGAGGCATCGCAATTCCGGACTTCAAGCTATACTACAAAGCTGTAGTCATCAAGACAGTATGGTTCTGGCACAAAAACAGACACACAGATCAATGGAACAGAATAAAAAACCCAGAAATGGACCCACAACTATATGGTCAACTAATCCTTGAGAAAGCAAGAAAGAATATCCAGTGGAAAAAAGACAGTCTCTTCAACAAATGATGTTGGGAAACCTGGACAGAAGAATGAAACTGGACCACTTTCTTACACCATACACAAAAACAAATTCGAAATGGATGAAAGACCTAAGTGTGAGACAGGAAACCATCAAAATCATAGAGAACACAGGCAGAAACCTCTTCGACATTGGCCATAGCAACTTCTTCCTAGATACATCCCTGGAGGCAAGGGAAACAAAACCAAAATGAACTATTGGAATGTCATCAAGATAAAAAGCTTCTGCACAGTGAAGGAAACAATTAATATAACTAAAAGGCAACCTTTGGAGTGAGAGAAGATATTTGCAGATGACATGTCTGAGAAAGG
>NC_138369.1:117529117-117583295 GCF_054177405.1 Leptonychotes weddellii | reverse complement strand
GGCAGAAACCTCTTCGACATTGGCCATAGCAACTTCTTCCTAGATACATCCCTGGAGGCAAGGGAAACAAAACCAAAATGAACTATTGGAATGTCATCAAGATAAAAAGCTTCTGCACAGTGAAGGAAACAATTAATATAACTAAAAGGCAACCTTTGGAGTGAGAGAAGATATTTGCAGATGACATGTCTGAGAAAGGTTTGGTATCCAAAATCTATTAAGAACTTATCAAACTCAACACCCCAAAACCAAATAATCCAGTTAAGAAATGGGCAGAAGACATGAATAGTCATTTTTCCAAAGAAGACATATAGATAGCTAACAGACACATGAAAAGATGCTCAACAGCACTCATCACCAGGGAAATGCAGATCAAAACTACAATGAGATTATCACCTCACACCTGTCAGAATGGCTAATATTAACAACCCAGGAAACAGCAGATGTTGGCGAGGACGTGGAGAAAGGGAGCCCTCTTACACTGTTGGGAGGGAACACAAACCGAAGCAGCCACTCTGGAAAACAGTATGGAGGTTCCTCAAAAAGTTAACAACAGAATGGCTCAGCAATTGCACTACCAAGGATTTACCCAAAGGATACAAAAATACTGATTCCAGGGGGCACATGCATCCCAGTGTTTATAGCAGCATTATCAGCAATAGCCAAATTATAGAAAGAGCCCAAATATTCATCTACTGAAGATATGCATATATATACAATGGCCTATTACTCAGCCATAGAAAAGAATGAAATCTCGCTATTTGCAATGATGTGGATGAGCTAGAGTGTAGTATGCTATGCAAAACAAGTCAGGCAGAGAAAAACAAATACCACATGATTTCACTCATATGTGGAATTTAAGAAACAAAACAGATGAACATGAGGGAAAGAAAAAAAGAGAAGGGGGGAAGACAAACCATAAAACAGACTCTTAACTATGGAGAATAAACTGAGGGCTGCGGGAGGGAAGCTGGGTGGGAAGATGGGCTAAGTGGGTGATGGTGCATTAAGGAGGGCACTTGTGATGAGCACTGGGTGTTATATGTAAGTGATGAATCACCAAATTCCACTCCTGAAACCAATATTATATGTTAACTAGAAGTTAAATGAAAATTTGAAACAAAAAACCACAATGAGAGATTACCTTACACCAGAATGGCTAAAATAAAAAAGACAAGAAATAACAGGCGTTGGCAAGGATGTGGAGAAAAAGGAACCCTTGTGCATTGTTTGTGGGAATGTAAATTGGTGCATCCACTGTGGAAAACAGTATGGACGTTCCCCAAAAAATTAAAAATAGAAATACCATATGATCCAATAATTCCATTACTGGGTATTTACCCAAAGAAAACAAAAACACTAATTTAAAAGATATATGCACCCTATGTTTATTGCAACATCATTTACAACAGCCAAGATATGGAAGCAACCTAAGTGTCCATCAATAGATGGATGGACCAAAAAAAAATAAATCTTGCCATTTCTAATGACCTGGATGGAACTAGAGGGTATTATGCTAAGCAAAATAAGTCAATCAGAGAAAGACAATTATCATATGATCTCACTTATGTATGGAATTTAAGAAACAAAACATAGGGGAAGAGAGGAAAAAATAGAACAAGATGAAATCAGAAAGGAGACAAACCATGAGACTCTCAATCATAGGAAACAAACTGAGGGGTTCTGGAGGGGAGGGAGATGGGGACATGAGGTAATTGCTGGTGGACATTAAGGAGGGCATATGATGTAATGAGCACTGGGTATTATGTAAGATTGATGAATCACTGACCTCTACCTCAGAAACCAATAATATATTATATATTGAATATAAACTAAAAAAATGAAAAAAAAAAAAAGGATGGATAAGGAAAATGTGGTATGTACACACACACACACACACACACACGGAATATTATGCAGCCATAAAAAAAGAGATTGTGTCATTTGAGACAACATGGATGGACCTAGAGGGTATTACGCTAGTGAAATAAGTCAGACTGAGAAAGATAAATACCGTATGATTCTACTCCATAAGTGGAATCTACTAAAGAAAAAGGAATAAACAAACAGCACAATCAGACCAATAAATACGGACAATTGATGGATGCCAGAAGTGAAGGGTGTAGGATTTTTGGGCAAAATGGATGAAGGGGGGTGGGAGAAATAGGCTTCCAAGTATGGAACGAACAAGTTATGGGAATGAAAGTCACAGCATAAGGAATATGATGTAATGGGACAGATGGTAGCTACCCTTGAGGTGAACATAGCATAATGTATAAACTTGTCAAATCACTAAGTAGTATACCTGAAACTAATGTACCACTGTGTGTCTACTCAAAAAAAAAAAAAAATTCTGTAAGCCTCAGAAGACAAATATGGCCCTGCTCTTACATCTTAGTTTTATTCCAGTTAGACTTGTGTCAGACTTCTAACCTACAGAATTTGGGATAATAAATTTGTGTTGTTTTAAGCTATTAAGTTTGTGGTAATCTGCTGCAATAGCAATAAAAGGTAATACCTACTAAAAAATATTCCACAAATAAAAAATTCTAGGCCCACAATGGTGAATTCAAAATATGAAAAGAAATAACACCAACCTTACATAAACTCTTTCAAAAAAGAGGGGAGGGAGGAATACTTCATAAATTGTTTTATGAGGCCAGCATAACCCTAATACCAAAACCTGATAAAGACATTATAAGAAAATGAAATTACAGACCCTATATCCTTCATAAGCACAGATACAAAAGTCCCTAACACAATATTACTATACTAAACAGTAATATATAAAAGAATAACATTTTATAACAAAGTGCAATTTATTTCAGGGATGTAAAGTTGGCTTAACATTTGAAAATAAACTGAGGTAATTTACCATAATACCAAATGAAACAAACCAAAAAATATGATCTTGATAAATGGAGAAAAAGCATTTTCAAAATTCAACACCTATTCACAGTTCCCACCATGTCTATTTAATTAACATTTCACAGGGAAGTTCTAGCCAGAGCAGTAAGGCAGTATCAAGAGACAAAGAGCATGAAGATTGGAAAAAAATACTGAAACTGTCACTTTTCTCAAATGACATGACTGTGTATGTGAAAACTGAAAAGATTCTACACAAAACTAAAAATCTAGAATTGAATGAATTGAGCAAGGTTGTAGGTTAGAGTCAAAAGTATAAAAATTAATTGCATTTCTGTATTCTAGTAATGAGTAATTTGAAAATAAATGAAAGAACAATTCCATTTACCATAGCATCAAAAAACATACAAATTTTAGCTTAACAAAGGTTTGCCAGACGTCAACACTGAAGACTATAAGACATTCCTGAGATAAATTAAAGACGACCGAAAATAAATGGAGATACATCATGTTTATGGATTAGAAGACTCAATATTGTTAAGATGTCACTTGTTTCCAAATTGAACTATCCAAATCAAAATCATACCACGATTTTGTTTTAAAAATTGATCATCAGCTGATTTCAAAATCTATATGGAGATTAAAGGACCTAGGATAGCCATAATAATCTTGACAATAAAGTTGGAGAACTTTGATTACCTGATTTCAAAGTTCAGTATAAAATTATAGTAATCAAGGGGCGCCTGGGTCGCTCAGTCAGTTAAACGTCTGCCTTCGGCTCAGGTCATGATCCCAGGGTCCTGGGATGGAGCCCTGGTTGGACTTCCTGTTCAGTGGGGAGTCTGCATTTCTCTCTCCCCCTGCCCCTACACCCTGCTCGTGCTCTCTCTCTCCCTCTCTCAAATAAATAAATAAAATCTTTAAAAAAATAACAAACTATAGGGGCACCTGGGTGGCTCAGTCGGTTAAGCGTCTGCCTTCGGCTCAGGTCATGATCCCAGCGTCCTGGGATAGAGCCCACATTGGGCTCCCTGCTCAGTAGGAAGCCTGCTTCTCCCTCTCCCACTCCTGCTTGTGTTCCCTCTTTCACTGTGTCTCTGTCAAATAAAATCTTAAAAAAACCCACAAAACTATAGTAATCAAGATAGTGTGTTATTGCCACAAGAATAAATGAATAGATCAGAGAGCCCAAAAGTAGATCCATGTTTATAGTCAGTTAATTTTAAAGATTTTATTTTATTCTAGAGAGAGAGAGCATGCAGGAGCAGGGGGAGGTGTGGGGAGGGAGAGGGAAAAAGTCTCAAGCAGGCTCAGTGCTAAGTGCAGAACCCCACACAGGGCTCAATCTCACAACCCTGAGATCATGACTAAGGTTGGATGCTTAACCGACTGAGCCACCCAGGTACCCCTACAGTCAATTTATTTTAAAAAGAGACACCAAATGAATTCAATGGAGACAGAGAATATTTTCAACAAATGGAGCTAAACCAAACAGCCTTACGGGGGTTAGGAGGAAGGAAGATCCTTAGTCCTTGCCTCATACCCTACATATAAATGAATGAGAGAGGGATCATAGACCTAAACATAAAAGTGAAAACTGTAATGCTTTCAGAAGAAAACATAGGAAAATATTTTCATTACTTTGGGTTTGACAAGTATATTTTAGACAAGACACAAAAAACATGTAACCATAAAAAGAAAAAAAATTGGGACTTCATCAAAATACAGCATTTCTTCTGCAAACCAAAGTCACCATTAAGAAAATACCTCATGAACAACACAGGGGTCAAGGGCACTGACCTCCTGTGCACGAATATCCACTTTATAACTTTTGACTTCTCAAAACTTAACTATTAACAGCTTAACTGTTGGATTGGACGGCTTTACTGATAACATAAAGTCGATTAACATATACTTTGTATATGTATTATATTCTTACAATGTTAAGAAAATTGTAATAGAAAAGACATTTACAATACCGTGAAATATCCACATAAGGTGACTCATGCAGCTCAAACCCATGTTTTTCAGGGGTCAACTGAATATAGGCAAGCCACAGACTGGGGGAGGGGGGGAATGTGAGCAATACATTCACCTGGCAAAGGACTTAAATTCTTATATAAAGGATTCCAGCCATTCTGTAATGAGACAAGCAGTCTAATGAGAAAATGGTCAGAGACTTGAACAGGCATTTCAGAAAAAAAACCCCAAAACAAAAAACTGCCAATAAGCATATGAAAAGGAGTTAAACATCATTAATCATCATGCTATAGATATAATAGAAGTGGAACTCTCATAATTGCATACGAATGCACATAAAATGGCATATACAACAACTTTGGAAAATTTTTCAGCAGTTTCTTATAAAATTAAACATAAACCCAACTTGTGACCCAGCAATCCCAGTTATTTCAAAAGAGAAATTAAAACATGTCCAGAAAGAATGCTCATAACTTTATTTATAATCACACCAAACTGTAAATAATTCAGAGGTCCATAAATAAGAGAATGGACAAATTACAGGATGTTCATGAAATGGAACATGACTGAGTAGCAAAAAGAAACCAAGTACATATGCAACAATGTTGATGAATCTCATTTTGAGCAAATGTAAAGTTATACATGTTCACTTTTACCAGATGTAAAAGTGAACATGTATAATTCCACTTATATTAAATTCAAGAACAGGTAAAACTACTCTATGACAATAAAAAAATAGAAAAATGGTTGCAAGGGAGAAAGGGAGGAATAAATTCAATGGAAAGTGGCAAAAGGGAAGTTTCTGAGATGGTGGAAAATTATCTGGATTGCGGTAAGGATCACACAGATGTATATAGATTTGTTAAGTGATAGAATTCTAAAATCTATGCACTCCATGGTCCACAAATTTTACTTGAGGACAAATCATTTCCCCTGATTTATCAGAGGGCTATCTATCACTTCCAAAAAGAGTTGTTCACAGAGACATGTTTACTTATCTCCATTTATAGCAGCTTTGTCCTTGAGTCAGCTCTTCAAAAGAAAACTTGTTTCTGAATTCACTAAGTCTTCTGGTGAAAAGTTGCTCATAAAGTTTTATTTCTTGTCCTAAATTTCTTTTTTTTTTTTTTAAAGATTTTATTTATTTATTTGATAGAGAGAGACACAGTGAGAGAAGGAACAAAAGCAGGGGGAGAGGGAAAGGAGAAGCAGGCTTCCCGCAGAGCAGGGAGCCCGATGCGGGGCTCGATCCCAGGACCCTGGGATCATGACCTGAGCTGAAGGCAGACGCTTAACTGACTGAGCCACCCAGGCGCCCCTCTTGTCCTAAATTTCTAATTCAAAAAACATTACTCATCATCTTGTACCATAGAAGTTAAAGACTGAAGTTATCCTAGATATAGTCCAAACCCTCAACTACTTTTTAAATAAAAAGATGCCTAAACTGATTTGTCCAGGATCATATTATTTCCTTTCAGAAATAAAAAAACATATATCATACATTGTCACTCTTTGCATATACTAACACTTGGGCAAATATAACAGCTTACCTTATAATAAACGTATATTAGACAGTTATGTGTGCTTTAAATGGCAACTGAGGAAGCATAAGGAATAATGATTACCATTAGGAGGTTAGAATACTTTATATATAAATTGACATTATATCAGCTGTATTTTTTAAAAAGCACATATTTTCATTTCCAAGTTCATATTGGCTGGTTTTTGATGAGTGATGCAATTTCTAGTTGAAGTGTGTTGGTCTTTACAGCTGGGACACTTGTATCAGGCCGCTTTTCAGGAGCTGTACTGATGATCTATAAAATCTGGGCAAATGAAAAACTTATAGATTTTTGACACTGGAGTCAGTGAATGGCGTAATAGCATCCCTGTACCATATGGAAGGTAAATGTAATAAAATTTCACCAAAAAAGTTTTTGGCAGTGTTAGTTGTGACAAGTAGATAGAGGCTTAAAATGCTTAAATAATGAAAAAACACTTTTAATTACGTAGGAAAATTTTTATTCAATAAATATAATTTCATAAACTTTAAAAAATTACTGAAAGCTATACAATAAGTAACTACACTTACTGACAATGCAGAGAAATGTTAAAGGATTTTATTAGACAGCCACAGTGTCTGAGGTCCTGGATTTTAAACCAAGTGTTGCTACAGTATTGCCAACTACTAATTCCCCATAAAAATCTAACAATCACCATTATTAGAAACGTATCATTAGTTGTGATCTATTTTTTTGTAGGAAAATCATTCAAGTGTTCTCACATAAACAGCACTTTAATAATGTTCTATTTTTATGAAAATAGATGACTCATTTCAAGATAGAAATAAAAATGTCTCAGAAGCAGGACCAAAATTAATAAAACATATTTTACATAACTCTTTGGTGTGTTTCTTTTATGAATACCTGCTTATATCACACTTCAGCGTGATCTTTACAGGAAAACACAAGCATAGATGGTTTTGCCTTTTCTCCTGCCCCCAATAACTTCTCAGAGTAGCATATTTAAAATTTTTTTTGGTATTAACTGTCAATTTTTTTAGTGGCTTTGACTTCTGCCTATCAGGAGTCTCAAGCTTCTCACACAAGCTCAATTCCACAATCCACAATCTTATAGCAGAAACGACCTGGTCTGAGTAAAGGAATTTCCTGATGCGGTAATTTGCCTCAGTTTAATCTCCTACTCAGGACAGTGCCAGAGTTTGGATAGGTCTGGGAAGCCTTTTTGGACATCATGGAGATTGAGACCCAAGGAGGAGGGCAGTTAAGAGAAATTCAAACTAAATTCTCCCCTTCTTTCTTCTCAACTCCACAGCAAGCTTGGTAGCTGTAGTTCTCCTGGCCCATACTCTAATCCTCCTAAGGTGAGCCTATTGCTTGCTGAAGCTGAGGAAGGGTACTGAGTTATCTTTTAAAGCAGCTGATGGGCAATTTTGAAAACCGTCTTAGTGCCTACTACTATCTTCAGGGCTACAGCCTTCAGACTAGGTAGTAAAGGTAAGAAAGTGAGGCAAACAGATTTGAGACCATCAATTAGTAAAAACACATGTAGCATCTTACTCTGGTTTTGGCAGGTTTAAAAGTAACAATTGCCAACATCATACTCTCCAAAGAATTTTAAAGAAATATGCAAAGGGGATTGTTTTGTGATTACTGGCTACATAATAAGTTTTAAAATATGAGTATTAGCACTAGAAAACTATTTAAAGCTTATAGACAACAGTTACTTTCTTAAATAAATTGAAGAAAGCTCTTTTCTTATAATAATTTTCCTTTAAAAAGAGGTTTCCAACAGAGTAGGATGAGCATTATCAGTAGATGACATTTACTTTTTTTTGACATAAAGTTCTTAAATAACTTCAGATAGTCAATGCAGACAATTACATCACCACCTTCAGCACCATATAGCCTGGCTGACCTTCACTGCTGCAGTTGGTCAGAGACTGCTTGGATGGCTTTGTGGTCCTTCTCTAGTGTCAGCAGTCAGTTTGGTTTATGGCAAACAAACACTGTAAATTGTTAAGGAAGATGTAATGCAGGACTATTACATGTCATTTTGTTAGATAAATATTTTATAAGACATTCTAAGAAAAAACAAATTCTGAGTTATCTTCCACTAAACTACCCTGAGTATTTTCTGCAATTTTCCTCCTCTGGAACATGAATTGGTAAGTGAATATATTGTACACTGTATTACCCCTTTAATGTATTTCCAGAATCACAGTATATTCTTAAACTCAATTTTGGAATATCTAAGTTAAAGAAGGGCTATTAATGAAAATTAATATTTAAGTTGAAATTCATAATCTAATATCCTTGCATTACTGAAACAGACAAATGTTATATTAGCAAGAAAATAAAAACTTAAAAAAAACAGTTTACCAGCAAACAAGGTAAAGTCTTAATTCTTGACTCTATCATTCTTTCCCTACTAGCCCAATTCCAGAAGTCTTATATTCCTGAGATGGGAAGAGGTGGAAGGTTGAAGAATATATCTACAGAAAGGAATTCTCAAGAGAATATTCTCAAGAGAAAATTTTGGAAAACCTTATTTAACCATTTCCATACAATTTTAAATGTGTATGTACACAATCACATACTTAGAGCTCGGTAAGTTCTTTAACCAATAATCATTTCCAAGTTTTAAAATGACGTTACTTTTTATCAAAACAAATGACAACACTGATAATATGATAAACTCAGGATGGAAATTAAGTACTGAAGTACAGTGAGTCAATTACAGCAATATGTACCTGATTAATCATTCTTAGCATTTTAATTTATGCTGCCATTACCCCTTAAGATTTAGCATTTTAAACTTTGTTTCACTTACATCCTGTAGCCATGACTGAAAATATACCTAGTAATGGGACACTGAACAGATTTCACTTCACTGTGGTAGTCTACTATAACTTAGATAACATACACTAACCTAAAAATAATAGGATTCTTATGTGAAATCCTTTATTCTGCACTCTAGCTTACTGAAAGGCAAGAGCAATTCTAAATTAGCCACAGAAAGAGCTCTTATCTTTTTGTTTGAATTACCCTAATATTTTGATTTATATGATTAAAGATATTTGCAATATTAAAAATACTGTCCAAACTTGTTTTTTATTGATATAGTTGAACTTTACAACAGTGTCATAAAATACTATAAACAGAGCCTTCAGATAGAGGGAAAAAAAGGCAAATTTAAATATATTAACCAGATTAAAGCATGCAAAAGATCCAATGATAAACACATTAATAATATGCTAATGCTATATAATTTACCCACTAATCACAAAAATTTTAAAGATCAACTTGAAATTTGGTGAATGGACTTGATTCCTGATTTATATATATAATATACCCTTTGCATGTATATGCTTAACTTGACTGGTTGTGTTACAGTATTTAGAGAAGTTTGGTATTGGTATATATTTACTATCCACAATGCAGTAAATAATGGTGGGAAATGCATTCTCCTAATTTGCTCTGTGAACTTAGAAAGCACTAAAGAATTAACAACATGGGTCACTGAGGGACCAAAATTCCTTTCTATTCACATTAACTTTTTGCATGAAAATCTTCAAATATAACTCTAATAAAAAAATAGAGTTTTCAGGGCAAACTTTTCAGCATAATTTACAGAAGCAGATCTGAATAGAAGACTCAATAACCAAGTTAATACTAAAAAATACAATTAATTAGGAAGTACTTCCCTTTTCTACCTGGATATTAAAATATAGTGGCCTTAGCAAGAGGATGAAATGCCATTTGGAGTCCCATAAGCACAAGGGACAACCCAGAGAGATGGAAAATGTCTCTTTCACAAACTCTAACATGTTCAGATTTAAATTAAAGGGGTTGAAAGGGGTTTATGTCAATGCTTTTTATTTGTTTGCCATTATAACTGAGTGGTATGAAATACTCGAGAAATTTCAAAAAGTAATTCTGCAGAACTAGTGTGGTCATTACCAGGATGATCACACTGAATTTTAGGAAAGGAGTTGAAATGGTTCCCACAAAGTACTACTGCCCCTTTAACAAGTAGATGAGTCCATTGTGGAGAGAGTCAAGATGCTCCTGTCGTTGGTATAGAAAGGATCCGATGCACTCCAAGATCTAAAGTAACAATAAGAGAAAAGTTTGGCTCACCAGGACCTATGTTTTAAGTGAGACAAAAATTTACTCTAAAACTTAGGATCAAAATGAAATTTGAATATTAAAATAATCACTTATTGATTCATTTTTAAATGCTAAGAGAAGTTCTTCATACTAGCCTTGAATGACCAGTCTATTTATATAATACAAGAACTTGGAAAAAAAATAATGCTCTAGTCATTATATAAAATATTAGCCAAAATTCAGACATTCATTAGCAGTAAAACAATTTCTGTAAGTAGTAAAGCATGAGATGCTCTTAAAATTTTAACAATACAATAAGAAATAAGTATGTTACTAAGAGTTATGCACAATCAGTTTTACTGAAAAGCAACTAGGCTATATTTTGACATTATAGAAGCAAACAAACATCCCACTTACCAAAAGCTTTGGAATGAAATAGTAATATGTTCATATTATATTATACTATTTCTTTTCAGCTATAAATTCTATTCTAAAGATTTTAGCACAATTAGCTTGAATGCAGTAAATGGTTTATTCAATAGGTATCAAAGACAGCTGTGACTCCTTAGGGTTTTCACTTAACTGAGAATAAACCTTTAATGGTCTGGAAAATTTACTGTCTGAATAATAAGGCCTATAAGCAATTAATTACATAATGCTTTATTTGTAGCTCTATTAATTTAAGCTAAAATAACTCAAGACCAGAAATAGCCTTCCATGCTTAAAACAGCCTAACCCATTTCAAGGACAGTATCAGGATTACCAAGTCAAAGGTGGCTTTTCTTAGAGAAGACTAAAAGCACTAAACAATAAATACATTTTATGTAACTTTTTCCAGGGTTCCTACTTTTCTAAACAAAGATGTTGGAGGAAGAGACTAGCATTTAAAATGGCTTTTAAATTCACTCATCAAATATCCACTGCTTCCTTGAGATTCTGTACGTAGTTTAAGTTTAAATCAATTAAGCAAGCACAGTGATAATGAAGTTTGGAACCTAGAAATTTTACAAAGTTGGCAAAGAGGAACACAAATAAGCTACAACCATACTGGTAGCTTACAAATTCTCTAATTTTAAACATCTTAGTTTAAGGAAGGGCCTGTTCACTACTGTCTCTCTCTAGTACGTAGAACTGCACTTGATACATAGCAGGCAGTATTTGTAAAATAAATAAATGAATGAAGTGAGTCTATGAACATTTCTTAAAAGTATTTATCCAAGAAGAAGTATGCTTAGATACATATGACAAAACATAGCTCCCAACACCCTAATTATCGGGAGTCACTCAGTTTCTATTCCCAAATTGCCAATATTTTATATTAGTTTTTCCTCTTTTCCAACCATTGCTTACATAGAAGAACTTTATTAGGTAAGGTTTCTTTTGTTTTTGATCTTTCCAAAGCACACATGTGCATTCATATGTTAAATATCATATTTGACAGAACATTAAATACTGGAACTACATATTAACTATTAAGTCCTTTCTATTTAGAAAATAGGTTTGATTAGGATAAAGTAACTGTTGGTAAAATGCATAGAGAAAATCATTTATTGCTGAAGTACAGGCTTTAGTGTACAGCATGGCATATTCTTCATATAGCACCATGATGCTACATCTGAAACCGAGCCTGCAATATGGCATATTCCTTTGAAAACATCAATTAATAAAATGTAAGAATTTTTGTGCCTGGATGGTAAAAGTCTTTAATCAGTAGAATGTGCATATGAAAGCACGAGTTGTATTTCTCAAGTGATGCTCATTACCTCTTATGCTTAATAGGTTAATAGAACAAATATCCAAGGGCTTCTACATCTTGTAACAGAAGTAGTAGTCTTGTTTCACCTTTTAAGTTAGACATGAAATGGAAATGTAGAATAAAGGCTGTTTCACAACGCAGAGTACTAACCACTATACGATCACGGCAATAAAGGCTGTTTCAATATCAAAACAGAAATGCCAAACGTCTTTCTCTAATACAATTATATGGAAAAAAACAAAAACAAAACTCTACATATCAGAATGACTTTCAAAGTTTAAATATGATAATGGATATATGGCAATTTCCATATAGCCCTTTGAAAAGCGCCAAGTGGTTTTTCATATTGTATGATTTTTATCCACTAGAAAAAAACTGAATAGATCTTAAAGGACTTTTTAGATTATTCATTTGGAAAAAAAAAGGGAGGATAATGACAGTACTAACCAATAACATAACCTGAGATGTTGGACAAAAATGGTAAGATATTTATAGTCTTGTCAAACAAGATATTACTGTTAAACATTTTATTAGGAAAATAAAAAAAATCTTACAAAAGAAAATATTATGATACAATTTTAAGTGAAAAAAAGTACAGATGATAAGAGCCACCTTCAGGAGAATGTGCTGAAATAAATCCCCTATTTCCAGGGGCAGGTTCAAAGGGATAATACAGTGTAAAAATGGCTACGTAAAGAAAAATGGGGGTCTATTATCTGAGTAATGGATATCAAACAATGAGAATATATATATAAAGCAAAAAATATTTTTGGCTTATTTAAAATTACAGTTTTTTTAATAGTGAAGATGTATACTGTCATTAAAATTAAATTAAAATTAAAATCCCTGTTGAAGCAGAAATTTAAAAAATTCTGTGGAAGTTCTATAGCAGTCTCTTAGTCTAACTCCCACCTTAGTTCTATACAGTAAAGATGTTTTAATAAGTAAAATAATACTATAAAGTAGGTCCTTCTGGAACTTCTTTTGGAAAACTTGGTGGCCTGGGTACATGACAGAGCTCCTTTCTAATAATGCATTTTATAATACATTTGTGTAAGTCAAAATACATAAGTCCCAATAAATTTAACTGTTCATAGTAATTCTTTTATGTAGAATAAAATTACTACAAAATGATACCACAGCATTATGGAAATATTTTTGATCACATGTTATAATCAATAAATGGAGACTGAAAACACAGATGTTTTAAGAATGCTATTTATAAATGCAACTGTACCACAAAGACATGGCCATAACTAAAGGCAAAGTGGGAACTAATAAGTTCACCAGTAAATGTTACCTGAATTTTATGATACATATGAATGATAATTACTCATCATTTTTAAAACAAAAAGCTAAACAAATATTAAAAATTATTTTATCAGCAGATAATAGTGCCTCCTCCACCCCCTCTATTCCCTGCCCCTGGGGTATATTCCAAACTTTTCCAGGCCATGGCACACTTAGAAAGTGATTATTCATGTGGTACACGGTGGGCAATGGAAATCACCATCTATCTATCCCTGCCCATCTATAACTCTTCCTGCACACCAGTGCACTGCTGCTCTCATTTTAGGAATAAGATATAATTCACCTTAAGAACACCAAAGCATGAAAAAAGTTATTTCTAATTCCTAATGTTCCCTGAATAATATGTCCCTTGGGGAAATAATGAAGAAATGAATCCATTTCACTTTTAAATAAATTTAAGTGGCATTTACCAAAACATGGCATTTTTTGTTATGATCCACAAAAGCAAGCACTGATATATCTAATTCAAGAAATAGATTTGGGAGGGGACAGAAATGCTAAGATTCTTCTAAACCATAATTTAATGTGCCTATTCTAACTTAAAAACTTTTAATTAGACCATGAATACCAAGTAAAAAAATATCACAACTCATTTTAAAAACCTCATTACAGAGATAAAATGGTGTAGGAGAGCAGAAATACAGCCTTTTGTGTTTATAAATACCTCAAAGTCTCAAATGACTGAACAGAAAATATACATGAAGAGTAAGAGAAGCAAAATCCTTTGATTTTACTATTATGTGTAGACTATTTTGTAAATACAAAAAGCAAACAAACAAAAAACAAATACAGGAAATAAAACAGTAATATAAGGTATAATCAAAAAAAGAAAGTTATAAAAACCAAATAAGTATCATATACACACTCCTATTCACCATATTTTAGAAAGACTGTAAAGAAAATTTTTTGTTCATTAGATGAAGTCTCTTCAAAGGTGCTTTCTCTTCCTTTGTTAGCGAAAGAGCCCCCTACCCCAAAGCCACAAAATGAAATCTACCATCAAAGAGTGCTAATAAATAGCACACCTCCCACTTCAGTTGGTAAAACCAGCTGCTGATTTATTAGGTATCTAGAGATGCAGGTTCATCCTGTTCCAGTTTATAGGACACTCATCTGCAGCAAAGGCTACTTAGAGAAATTTCACACCTGCTGACATGGGTTGGACTACATCTTCCTACTACTCGTTCCAGCATTCTTCCAACAGATGCGCATGCTGTTTCTCCTTCTGGGAAACAGCACATGGAGTCCAAGCACTTGATACCTGAATTTGCTTCAGTAAGCTGGAGGAGTTGAAGCAGAAAAAAATTAGTTATTTATAGATCTGGATTTCCAAAAAGCATTAAAAAAAAAAAAAAAACGACAACAAGCACTTTAAAGTCAAAAGTAATGTATATAAATATACATGTTTTCTATAATATGAAAATGTATGGAAGGCTTTAAGACTAATATACAAAAATATTTAAAAGGCAGTGTCCTAAATTAGAAAATGGATAAAATAATTATGTAAAAATAAGTAGCTGGTTATTATTTAAATCTGCAAAGATTTTGGATTTTAATGTCTTACTTTAACAATTTATTACAGCCAAAATGATTTACATCAACCACTCAAATTGAATTCTAATTCTTCTTTGAGTTTTTGTGTAGGTGAAATGCTCCTGCAATTTCAATGAAAAATGTCTAGCAATTGAGAAAAACGGAGTGTGAACCATTCTGAAGACTGGGAAATAATAACCAGGCAAGACCTAACCCCAATCTTCAACAACAACAACAACAGTAGCAAATACTTTATGTAATGTTTTCTATGTGCTGGGTTCTAAGCACTCTACATATATCCACTGAAACAATCCTTGAAAATTTATTATAATTTTATAATTCTCCTTGAAAAAAAGCATCATTTACCTTAAATTTGCTAAGCAACTATTAAGTGCCAATTAAGCCCATAATCAGCTTATCTTGCTTTTAAAAAATTTACTGATTAATTTAAGCTACTGTATTAAAATCCACTAAACAAATGACTTACTACTATTTTTATTAATTTCTGAAGGTATGCAAGATTTGTACTGATTCAGGCATAAATAATCCAGCAAAATAACTTAAAGCCATTACTACTAATAATTTTAATCCTGTTAAAATGAGGGGAAGAAATGGTATGATCACATAGCCCAATGAATCCCAACCCTGGTTTTCACATGATCAAGTATACTCCTTAATTTCTCTTAAACTGTTTTTCGTTCACTTTCCTTTACAACATATATAACATACTGTGTAACAAATCTTTGGAAAGTATAGAGGAAGGAGAACAAAAATAGATTCATTAGAGGGTTGCAATTCACAAAGGTTGGGAGTCACAAAGGCATGGCAACAGGGGACATTTGTGGAGACACACACAACGGACATAAGATGGATATGATGGAACATAAATAACCTGGTGCTCGGAATATAAGGAACGGGTGAGGTCCTGCAAAATCCCTGCTCAGAGTAATCCTGCCAAATACCAAGCAGTGCAAGACAACATGGTTCCTGTCTGGCAATTACCTAATTGCACCAACGTCTTAGGGTCTGCTAAGAACTGAGAAATAGCCAAATTTTACTAGTTCTTTCATTACAATACCCTTGGTTTAGGACTGTTTATGGTACTGTTTCTTAAACTGTTTTTTGAGAGATGTTTACAGATGTCTCATGAAAAAATGTTCTGTGGCCAATTAATTAAGTTTGGGAAACACTAATTCAATGATGGTCTAAACAGACTTTTTGAGTAAAGGACCATCAATAAGTCAGGATGCATGGTCAGTCTCCAGGGGGAGAGCTGGACATAGTGCAATTCTCAAACTGTTTTTTTTTTTTTTTCCCCAGTAAAATCTTCCATCCTACCCCCACTGCCCCTGGGAATCAATCAACACTAGGAAGAACATTAATATCCAGAGGAACAGTTTAAAAAATGCTGGTTTAAGAATTAAACCAGGTTTAAGGATTTTATCATCTCCCAGTTTCCTCCTTGGGTCCTTAGGCTCCAATTTCCTCCATCTCAAAATCACCCTCCACAGGAAGCAGGACTCGAAAGCTCCCACATACTCAAAGGTGAAAGTACAATACTGCAAGGAGGCCTTTAAGGCCCTTTATAACCTGACCTCAGGCTGCCTTTCTTGCTCAACTTCCCAATGCTCCTGTACAGTCTTCACACAGCCAACCAGTGCAGTGTTCCTTGCCTTCGGGCAGATGTCTGGGCCTGTCACCAATTACGGTCAGAATGCTGACCCCTACACCTAGTTCAGTTTAAATACCATCATCTCCATGAAACTTCCCTCACCTCTCCAACTACCAGTAATCTCTCTCTGGATTCTATTGTACTGCTTGTTTGCATAACTTAAATGGTACGAGCACTTAAATTCAACTTGTATTTATTGAGCAAGGCACTGTGCTGATTCCCAGAGGGGATGGCAATCTAGTAAGTTAATAAGGGTAAAGAAAGGATGGGAGATAAGTCAGGAACAAATAATGGTAGTTATATTAATGGAATGCTTACTATGTATGTGCCAGTTCCTATGTAAAATGCTTCTCATGGATTATTCTCATTTAAAACTTAAAACAAACTTTTGGGGTAAGTACCATATTCAGAAACATTTTACAGATGAGGAAAGAGAGAAGTTGAGAATTTGTTCAAGATCACCCTGCTGAGGCTTGAGTCTTGGTTTCTTTAATTCCAGAGCTCAAACCTCTTCATCATGCCATTATACTGCCTTCTTATAATTATGGTAATGAGGCTGACTACAAATATTAACAAAGAGGAGGGAAAGCTCAAACCCAGCTGTTGTTGTTGGTACTGGTGGGAGGGCATGAAAGAGTTGATGAAAAAGATAGCATCTGAAACACATTTTAAAGACTGGGTGGGATTTCAGTAGTTGGAGATGGGAGAGAAAGAGCATTCTAGGCTAAGCAAAGAGAATGAGTAATTATATGTGGGTAGAAAAGTATGATGTGTATTCAGCACATGTTTAGCCTACGTATAAGAAAGTAGTTGTTACACCTGCCCCCTTGCAAAAAGACTAGTGCGACTTAAAGTGTGATCCATGCATCAGTGTTGGTCCAAAAACATTTGTTACTGGCCTATGAGGAGATTAAGTGTTTCTGGTCTGTACGAATAAGAGGTTAGAAAATTTTATGGCAATTTGACAGAATACTTTTATAACTATTAAATCTAATAGTAATTTAAAAATCAGAGCTTATTTTATATGTCTTTTAAATTTCATTTCCTAGTACACATTTTGACCCTTAAACAAGATGGGTTTGGACTGCACAGGTCCACTTATAAATTTTTTTCAATAAATACACATACAGTACTATAAATATATTCTCTCTTCCTTTTGATTTTTTCTCTAGCTTACTTTATTGTGAGAACAGAGCATATAATACCTGTAAGATACAAAATATGTGTTAATTGGCACTTTTATGTTATCGATAAGGGTCCCGGTCAAGAGTAGGCAATTAGTTAGGTTTTTGGGGAGTCAAAAGTTATACCTGGATTTTTTTACTGCATGAAGTGTCAGCGTCCCTAACCCCCACATTGTTCAAGGGTAACTGTGACTCATTTTTATTGTATTTTACCAAAGTATTGGTCCATGATGGACTGGAAATTAAAAACAACAAAACAAAACAAGAGAACAAACCAGTCTTTCATATGTGGCTAGAGAACCCTAAACTACACCAGAAACTACAGAGAGCAAGGAGTTTGCCTGGTACTTCTTAATTTAACAACTTGTGCTTTGCTTATATAGCTGGTGCTCACCTTTCAAGGATTCACTGAAGATGAAGTCCATAAGGTCAGCAGCATTTGAGTGACCACGTATGAGCACAACACCGCTTAGGTCTGGATCTGACTTTAGGTAATTATGTTGCTTTGCACTTATTACCTCTCACTTTAAAATCTAAGGACAGGTATTACTACATGGATAACCCCAAAGAGAGTAAACATCTCGAAATATCAAAAATATTATAAAGAAATGACTTCCTTAAGATCACCTTTTGAATTAGCAAAAATATATTTCCTTTTTTTCTCTAAAGAGAAAAAAAAACCCAGCTGTTTTAAAAATGCTGAATGCTGGTTAACTGTGCTTCTGTAAAGCTGCTATTTATATAAAAAACTACACTGTTCTCCAGCAAATGTCCAAGCTCCACCACTTTCCCATATACATATCTTTGATCTCATATTCAGGAACTGGGAGACCAGCCAGATACATGTAGCCACAGCTGCCAATTAAGTGGGAGTAGGAAAAGGGTAGAACATTTAAATCTCATTTCATTCAAAGTAAGGAGAGGGAATTATTCCTTTTGTTTCTTTTTTTTTTTTTTTTGAACTGCTTATAAATACTAGACAAGGAAAAAAAAAAGCAAAGTAATAGGAGTGAGATCCTCCCTGGTGGCACTTTAATTTACCAGAAATTTTGAATCATTGGTAAGACCCTCTGCCACATCTGCTTCCCAGGAATGACCATATACCTTAGAGCTGAAAGGGCTGCCAAGCAAAACAACTACGGAGATTCAACATAATTATGTATGGCTAATAAAAATTTTCATCTTTATAAAAGAACTTGCCTTCTGAAATAAATTCTGACTCACTGCTCTTGTTTCTATTATTTTCATATCAATGAGAGTAAACATTTAAAAGTTTCTCCTAGTGCTTCTATTTCTATCTTCTATTTTTCTTGAATCTTCTAGATGTTAGAACATTGTCATACATCTTTAAATTATTTAGTCTTTCTTATGACATTTTACCTATCAAATCAAATAAGTCTTTTTAAGTTTAGATAAGAATTATTGAACTATTAACCATATTGGTTCTTTAGTCTTTAAAACAGTTTTATAACAAATATATAATCAAAGTGAGAATCTTGTATAGCCTTAAAGGAGATATTTGGAAACTGTAATTATGAAAAACAACAACAACAACAACAAACAACGCGGTGTTCAAGGAAATATTTTTCTTTTTAGTGTGAAATCAAAAGCCATCAAATAGTACTGATTTCCAAATTTGGTTAAGAATAATAAAACCCTTAAAACAAGTAATGGCTTCAATTCATTATTCAGAATTGCAAGAGGTAGCTTTTTAGCAATGGCATTTAGAAGACTGCTGTCTCTTACTCAAGGCCCATTTCTTCAAAACATGCCTCAAAAGCTCACATTCACTCCTCTACATTCTCTTCCCTCTTTCCTTTTCCTCAAGGAAAATAAACAACTTTGGAAGATAGTTATAAATATAAATACCTCCATACTGTATTTCAGGGATCTCCAGAGAGGAGATTTCTGTACGTGTTGCCTAAATTTAACTATGAAAATGAGCATACAATAAGAATTACATTTATCAGGTATGGTTATTTTAATAATTTGGTTTATTCTAGTTTAAGAACTGAGACCCCTTTATTTTAATGATGTAGTTACATAAATAACAATATCTGACCAGGAATCTGAAGTTTAGGTTAAGAAGAGTATCAAGTATCTGTAAAAAATGATAAAATCACCTATTTTAACAGAGAGGGTAAATCAGAATAGCACTAATTAATGAACTAAACCATGGTATAGCTGATGTTAAGAATTTTTCCTTAAAAAAAAAAATTTCAGTTTTTTAAGTATGAATCTTTCAAAGAATGTCAGAGGGTAATTGTTTCATAGAAATAATGTCAACACTAATATTTTTCTTCATTTTGACCTCCAGATGGAAAAGCTACTCAAATAACTCAGCAGATTTGAAAATAACATTGGTTTTGTAGTGTTGTATTTATCAGGTATACATGCAGGTCTTGCTACTCACGGCAGCCTTATTAGTTTTTTTAAACGTTCACTTCTATTTGCTCACAGAATTTTACTCAGGAAAGTATAGCTTTTACTGGCAAACAAAGGAATCCAGGCCATTAAAGTTTTCTGTTCCTTTTGTAGTTCACCGCTTTGTTAAATGAGACAGTAGATGTAAGTATCTTTGTCACAGAAGAGGAAGGTGACTTGTAGGTGGTTGAAACTATTCAAAATGTTTTCTTTTGTTGTAGGTGGTGGCAAGTTTCAGGTCTGGGGCTTAGCATCCAGGTCCACCATGAGAAAGGTCAACAGCCCTAACATCCTGTTGATACCCCTATAGTTGCTAGGTATAGCTGAAAAGAGAGCATCCAGAGGAGGCCAGGAATCTAGGGACAGAGAAATGACAAAACAATGGAGGCCAAAGAGGCAGGTCACAGTGGAGGGAGATGACTAGAAGGCCCTAGCCCACGACAACATTTAGGGCTTAGCATCATCCCCTGCCTGATTTGGCAAGGCTCACCACATTTCGATTAGAGAAAAACAACTGCCATGTCAAGACAGAAAAAATAGAAGAGGGATATTATATAACACTTATTTTTTGAACTGATTTTTATTTCAAAATATATGCCAAAGGCAGAAATATATAAGAAAAATATTCAAGGTATACTTCACTCAACCAATGAAAATTCAGTGATAATCAGCAGAAAAAATTGCAGGTCAGGGTAATAACCCCAGCAATTTTACTAAAATCATATTCATGGTTTCAGGGTTCTTCTAGCTTCTTGTTTATAGGAAGAAAGACCAACTATCGCAGGATGATGAGATATTTTCACTCATCACCCTTTTGTAAAAGTAACCGTAACAAGGCCCCTGTTACTAGGAGCGTTCTAAGAAGCCATCTCTCAACTGTATTATACATTTTAATGGACATATTAAAGCAAAGCAGTACCAGATCCATGTCTTATGAAATATCCACTTGAACTTGAACCTTTGGGGAACTTTTATCACAGAGGACATAGTTTTATAGCCTTAGTCTAGTCAGGTCCCAAGTGGATTGATTATCTGCTTTGTGGATTATCCAGGGCATAATACAAATCCAGGCCAGCTCCCCCTCTTTACCCAGTGAGCTCTTCAGCTGAGTTTTCTTCACAGCTCAATCAGGGCATATTTTTAAAAACTAACAATTTTTCTATATTTATCAAAGCAAAATATAGTAAAAATAATCATACGGAGCATCCCAAAACAAAAGTTCTGAATTCTTTTGAATTTCTTTTCAATTAATAATAATACTAAGAGTTGATCTTCAACATTTTTCAACATAATCTTCAACATTTTTCATTTAGAGCAGTTCACTAAAGGAATCTAATTTTAAAAATATGTCTTCCAGAATAATTCAGATTTTTCAAATTACTGTACCTGTTCTTTGGTCTGATTCCACGGTAGAGTTAAGATTTATATTTTAAGTAGTTTTGTTTGAAAGTTTCACCATTTACGATGTTTTATCTCAAATGAGGCAATAGCACCTTACTGACCAGTAATTATAATATACAAATGGCAAATAATCCAAGTAAAAATATAATTATTAGTAGTAAGAATTTTTATCCTCCATAATTACTACCAATCAAAATATTTTGCATATTCCAATAAGGTCTAGAAGTGGTTGTTAGGGTTTACACCTCAAGAGGTGAGTAAATCAAGTCCTCATCAATTCATACTTTTTTTTTATTACAAAGATATAACTATGAAAGTTTATGAAAAGTAAGAAGTGAGAGTCTGATGAATATCAGTCAACAGAAAATTATTCAGTACCACGTCTAAGCACTCATTCATTGGATCATTCAACTCAAGAGCTAGACTTAGATAAGTAATTTGGTGTCTAACTACATTAAGATGTATAAAATGATACACAACTACCTCTTCAAATGGGAAAACTGACTTCAGAAATAACAGAAGTAGTATAACATATTTTCAAGAGAAGGGAAAAGGAATAATTTCTTGAATATAAAATAGGTTGTGAGAATACCTTACTAGGTTAGAATTTGAGGTGAAGTATGATTTAACACTGTAACTCTAAAGAAGACTAAAAAAATATTCAGGGATGGACATATAAAAAATGTAAAGATCACAAAAAAAGGAAGACAAGTAAACAAAAACAGTAAACATATGAGGAACAATGAAGGATTAGGAAAGTAAAAACTGAAAGTCAGGCCAGTTCTCCCATAGCATGCCCCAAGCATGAGAACTTAGCGGATATGTCCCCAGGAAGGTCCAGCGCAGTACTACCTAGTGCACGCAAGAACTGTCCTGCTGGCTGCAAGCCTCAGCTAGCAGGTGCCTACTGTCCTCCCCTCTGTGCTTGCTTTCAGCAAATTCATATGCTGAGCTGACTGAACCCTTATCTTCTTCCATCTGGAAGGACAGAAAAGCAGTAAGTCTCACATTACAGAACAATACTCTCACTGTAAAATAGGTTTAGAATCAAAACAGCAAGTTGGGGTCCACAATCTGCGAGGGAAAATGAATGTTCATACAACACCACATTCATTTACTGTCACAAAAGAGAGCTAGCAGCAGCTTCTTAAGGGGGAATACAACAAAGCACACAAAATTAAGCCATGATTTTCCAGTGCACAAAGTTAGATTAAAACCAGATTTCCTTCAAAAAAATTCAATTTCTTCTATTATATTCCTTGCCACCAAGATTTAGGGTTCTTATTGCAAAGGTATGTATGCCCTTTTTCACAACTCTTATGCTCCCTTCTCAAAAGACTTCTCTACTCGAAGTGAACTTTAACAGAGTAGAAGGGTCACTCACATGGCCTTTCAAATGCTAGACATGTGGGTAAGGGGGGGGGCTTGACTTATTTAACAAAATTAATTTAATCCTTAATTTGAAATGTATCTTTTTAGTGAGTGCTAATTTACACAAATTTTTATTCTTTGCTTTTTTTTTTCTTCTAGGGAGTATGTTCCCATAGCCATGTTAATTTGAACCTTTTTTAAATTGTAAGAAAATGTCCTCAATGAATAAAAAACCCATTTTTCCTCATTTTGTGTTTTCTCAGTCTTAGGACTGACCAACAATTATTTCTATCAAAAAAAAAATGCTATGGTGAATGTCTTACATGTATAAAAAATAAAGTAGAAGTCCTTGGTTTCAAGAGTACAATAAGCTTATGTGAAGAAGATAGATGATTATTATTATTATTATAGCTTTGCCTATAATACAGGGGATGGGAAAATACCCAAAATGAGTTTTCTTTCATTAAAAAAGTTAATACTTTTGTGTTAATGGTTCTTAAGAAGTACTAACCTGATTAAAGATTTGAAAACTCTTAAAGATATTTAATATCTGCATAATTTTCCTCTTTGTCACAACAGTAAACAATTAAGCTGCCATGGATCACACCCAGGAATACTGTTTAATGCAATTAAAAAGAAAGATGTATTCAAAATTCACAGGATGCATAGTAGACAGATGTATGTGAGCACTTGTTCTTCATGCAGCTAAAAGCAAATGCCCACCCAGTGGTCACTCACTGCTTATTTAAACAACTGGTATTTCTGCCTGGCCTTTGGTTGAGCATAGTATTTTTTCTTTTTGTTCTCTGATGCTGACAGTAAGTAAATAGACCACAGTATGTAAAATGATTACCTGATAGGTGAAGAACCTGGAGGCTCAGAGAGGTGAACTGATTTGGTTAGAACACACAAGCCGTAGTACCAAGGGTATCACTAACACCCAGGCCTGCTGTCTCCCCAACAGGGCTCTTCCCCGTTTGCTATACTACCTGATTGGAGAGTGGCTTGCAGCAAAGGCCACCTGACCAGTATATCCTGTTCTCATTGTGTTTTTTCACAGATGAATGTTAAGCTTACTACCTTATCACATTGTTACAGAAACTGGGATCTCTCTAATTTATGATAACCATACATTTTTTTTAGTCTATTATTGCTCAACCCCCCCCCCCAAAAGCCAATATGATATGTGAAAATATGATTTCATAAAAACAGCAAGACTATTCACAATGCAAAAATTATCTTCACTTGACCAAAGAGTTTGCCAGGTGTTCTTTTAAATAACAAGCTCTCCTACTGTCTTAGAGGTAATTAGATATTCAAAGGCACATATGGATAAAATGTGTTATACATATTTGACTCAACCAAAGGTGAAGGAAAATCCTCAAGTTTGTTTTCACTTTAGTTCTTGTTTTAAACAAAATTTAGTTGACTACCACTTAAACATCCATTTTTATATTCATGTACAATTATTATACCTTTGTAATTCAAAGTAGAATATTTCAAAAATCTGGAAGATAGTAAGAATAAAATCGAAAGGTTTGATAAAACTTTAGAACAGCTCAAAATTGTGAACTCACAGAGTTCCATAGGACATTATTTAAGCAATGTTTCGTCAAGGCCATTTGCTTGATCAAATGAACACAGAAACTTGGAGAATAAAAAAAAATTTTAAAAATACAATTAAGAATACACAGGATACTGAGAGGGTGAAAAACTGAAGAGTGTCAAAAGTTAAAAAAATTTTTTTTAGTTATATTACTTTTCCTCTTCAAATAAGACTGGAGTTAAAGTTAATAAATAGCTCTGGTATCTTAATATCAAATGTTTCAGGATTTAAGCTTTCATTCTCTTCCATCAAAAGACATCTCTATACTATTATTTTTGTGGAAACGGACAGAATGGATCTGTCTATGGAGATAAAGATATATATTTAAGAGGTACAAAATATATTGTGCAATTTATAAACGCACTAAACAGTAGCAAGGATATGAAATGCTTCAGCAGCCATTACAGTGTACAAAGACAAATATACACATGTATTTACAGCACAGATTAAGGCAAGATAAAAAATGGGCAACTCTCACTTCTAAGTAACTGAAACTTAAAGCTTTAAACTTTATGATGAATTTCTGTAGCTTAAGTTACTCAACATGCAGGAGCATCCTTAGTTATGAAAATAATATGACAAGCAGAAGCATTAGAATTGTACTATAAAAGGTAGTAAAGGTGTAAAATATATAATAAGATACAGATCTCTGTCCTGTTATGCTGAATTTTCATCTCAAAGAAGAAATGGATATATATTTTTAAGTTTTAATATACATATTAATAAAGGTCAAATTAGAGACAGAGCTGTGCTGACAAAAATGCCCCACTCTTAATTCATGCCTCTGCCCATCTTTTGAATATTGTTTCATTGACCTTTAGCATGCAGAAGAGTTAACAAGGTTCTACTCCTCCTACTCTACCTAAGTTTGCTCAGCTGATTCCTTGCCCTCGACAATGGCTGCAGTGCGATGAACTCGTCACTTAAAGCAACTGTGTTGGAGTACATCTATAAGTGGACAGAAAAGGGATGGTACATACAACAAGTCAGTGAGCTGTATTCATCACCTAAGAGACAGACACAGGACAAACTTTGTAAAGACATCTGTTCCTCCAAGAATAGGAAATATCATACATGGTACACATACATGACTGACATTTGTAGGGCTCTTGGCTTTGCTATCAAAATAATTTATTCTTCACTCTTAATACCACATGGTTATTCTGGAGAAAAACAAAGCTCAAAATAAATGCTGACAACTCTTTTTTTGATGTTTTTCTTGCTACTTTTGGTAAACAATGAAGTACCTGATAACTTTCTAACCACTTCTTCATCATTTGCAATCAGTGGTAATAGCATAAATCTGAAATAACAAAGATTACTGCATGTAGCAAAGGAATAATGTCACACGTAGGATGTGAATAGACCATATACTGTTTTAGCAAAAAAGAAAAAACCCCAAAAAACCCTTTTAGCAGGCTAGAAGATCTCTGAGTGGAAGTAGAGATTTCCCCCTTGGATTAGACCACAACAGAACATCTGGGTCAAGTTATTTAAAAGTGAGTGTAGTGGGACAAAAGGGAGATTAGCTTTCACACCCAGATAAAATGATTAGTTTACCACACGTCTCATTTTTAATCAGTTTTAGCCTATGGTAAAAGAACCAAAATATATATAAAGTACTTTCAACTTCTTCTTGTCTAAGGGTCCACTCTGAGGTAGCAAATATTTCCTATGTAATCCTTTAAGATTAAGTAATCCTATGTAACCCTTTATAGAAAAGGTAGCAAGAACTAATATCACTTTTTCTTATCATTAAGAAAGCTCTATACACATAAGTTTGCAAATGCTCTAATGTAGATTTCTAAAGATAAATGTAAATAAATCTGATTATTTACTTTTATGAAGAATTAAGTTTTAAACATGATGTTGTTAATGTATTTTGGTGAAATATAACTTTATATAGGCCAAGAGGAGGAGAAAAATGTGTTATCCCTAAAGATCTAGAAAAAGTATAAGAGACAATGTATTAAAAATAGTATTCTCTTACTGTAAATATTTATGTCTAAAGATTAGAAAAAAGGCAAAACTTTCTGATATATATTTAAGCAATATATTGCAAAGTAGAAAAGTTAGTAGCATACTGATATAAATATATGCATAGGCAGAAAGAGTAATCAATTATGCAAATTTATCCAGCCCCATTTGGAGATCAGTATCATAGAGCAACATCCTCATTGTCCTTATAGTTATGATGCTTCTGCTGAGAACTCACTACATACAGGCCCAGGGTTGGGTGCTTTATATTCATTATCTCAACGATCACATATGGTAGTAATGACTATTCTGATTTTACAGAAAAGGAAACTGAGGCCGAGGGATGTGACCTGATTAGGGACATACATTTTACAAATTGTTGAAATAGTACTTGAATTAAGATTTTCAGGCTTCAAGAGACCTACGCTGCTTCGGTGGTGTTAAAATGTATATTGGCTAGTATTGAGTTACCAAGACAAATAAATGCTAAAGACATGCTGACATGATCAATTGAAATTAAAGCTAATACATCATTTAGGAAGCCTAACTCAGGTCATTAAGTACTTAGGGAACAGTTATTCTATTTTTGAATATGCAACTAAATTTTCAAAATTTAAAGAAAATTTGCTTGGCCTGTAGCAAACATGCAGAAAAAAATCTCAATCTAGTACAAGTCAAAAAATCTCAACCACGTACAAGTCAAATACACAAAATGGCACATTCAACTAAATAGTTACCGTTTCTTGAGCATCTACTTTGTTACTGAACATTTCATTTAATCCTCATTACAAAGGTAATAAAACAGATATTTCTATCATAATTTTACTGCTCATGAGAAAATTGAGACTTAAAGTTACAGAGCTACCAAGTGTTAGAACTGGGTTTTGAACTGAGAATTATCAGGCCCTAAAGCCTGTATTCTTACACACTATGTAACATACTGTTAATATTTGCTGTAGCTTAATACTTATTGATAAATGTTTAGTAAGAAAATATATTTTACAAAAATCCATTCTGTAAAAATTATTTAGGTTAAAGAACTTATTTCATACTCTTGTTGAAAACAATGTAACCTGAAAAAGTATTACTAGAATTCTAATGTTTCTAAAGACATGGATATATATCCCAATTATATACCTCTGATAGAATGCTGTGATAATGTTACTTAAAACATATTTACTATTATTATCTGGACATAACTTGGTAGTCTTTTTTTTCTTTTACTTGATAGTCTTATATTTAAAAGTCTGAAGTTCCATTAATAACAATATAATTAAAATTTTTTTTGTCAGGAGTCAAAATAGAATTAACTTAAAAATATCATATTTAACAATATTTGTTTTACAAAATACTTGATACAAGAATGGATAATTTCCTATTCTGTGATATAAGCAAATTATAATGACAGCTGTTCATTGTTACAGAACAATTCTAATTTAAAAAGGTATTGTATATAAAGAGTGCTTACCTGTGCCTTTTCAGTATTTGTAGGATGGAGCTGTCGGTCAAATACTTTCTTCACAATATCAAGAAACAGACACATAACAACCATGAGTATTATGGCAAACCAAGCAGAACCACTTGATAGGAGCTGAATAAATACAAAGTACATATTCTGGGAGCCCAAAAATGGCCTGCAAAGAAAGAAGGTAGAACATAGTAGATATTCAGTAATTGTTAATTTTTCTTCTCCATATCAGTAAGATCAACTGAAAGAAGTAAATTTATTATTAGATAGGGTCTCAAAATTATTGAGGGGAATTTGTTCATAATATAATCTATCACAATAAACAGCTGAATCAATATAATTAAAATATAATATAGTCACTCACCAGAGAATCCCTCCATAAAACAAAGAAAATATAAAATAGAATATAATAGATCCCCAGGTAACAAGATGGTTGATCCAGGTCCAAAAATGAGTTTCCAAAGCCATCTAAAAAAAATTTTTTTTAAATCCTTAATACAAGGTAATATTTACTTAAATTAAACCTCTCAGATAAAATTCAAGAATAAAATGTAGTAATTGTAAGTGCCTAACGTTCCTATGGCAAAGTCCATCAGAACAGAAATATTAATAAAAGAGTCCAGTATGGAATTGAATAATTTCAAGTTTATAATGTTTTTCTTCTATGAGGAAGCAGCATTGAAATTTTCATGAGTACTTTATTCTCTACTACATCAGCCTAAAATAACCCATGTTGTCTAGCATTATATACAGAGAAGTAAAGTTTCAGAGATGAATATTGTGGGCTTAATCTTTATTTGGCCATAAAAATCAGCTGAAGCTTTCCAAAATAATGAACTTAAAGTTGTGTTTTTTTATAAAAATTAAAATTAATTAAAATATTAATCAGTGAAATTATTCATGAAAAAAGGGAAAAATATCTACCTACAGTTAAAGAAACAAAGAAAGTAAACTATGCATTACACAGATGCAAAATGTGTCATCCATGTTTCTAATTTCTGCACCATACCTTTACTGTGACTGTAATAACCATGACTGTGAAAACCAAGGTGCCAAATGTCCAGTTTCCAAACATCTAAACAGAAAAAAAAACCAAACATACCAAATCCATCACTGTATTATGTGTTAACATGATGCTAAATCAGATGTAAGGCAAAAAGTACTAAAAATCACTTGCATTATTTAAGACAGTTATATTTGAAATCTGTGACATTAGTAAAGTTAAAGCAGTATGAAAAAAAATCATAAAGCATATTATTATGCTTATTTTATCATGTAAAATGATCCTTTGGATAACATTATCAGATTGGAAGCCCAAAAAGATGGCTTTGAGACTGCGTGACACAGAATGTTTTTAGTTAGAATGATATGGTTGTTAGTGACTGCTTTATTCCTGTCATACAATAAAAATAACTCTTCAATCACAATTATTTTCTGAAACCATTCCAACCAGAAGTTACGAGAGATCACTTGACACTGTATTTCTGGACACAGTGTAGGCAGAGCAGGAGAAAAGAAATTTACACACAAAACCAATACCTGAAAGGAAAGATAATGGCCAATGGAATTTTTCCTCAAAGGATTCTATGTAAAAATGAAGTTAATGCCAGTCAAAGTATTTTTCTGGGATTTATAGCCAAAACTTAATAAGGTTTATTTAAAATGCTGAATCCCCAAAGACTGTCAGGATTTAATTTCCACTTATAAATAAGAACAGAACCAGAAGTTTATGTTAATATTAAGTTTACCAAGTAGTCAGTTTTTACCACTGGTTTAAAAAAGTATTTAAAAGGCTCTGTTTCTTTTTATTACTGGTGTTTAACAATTAGCATTTACTTGAAAAATTACTTAACCTCTCTGTATCTGATTTTTTTCACTTGTAAAACGGGGGAAGAAATTTACAGGTTTCCTTAAGAATTGGGATATGTAAAAATGACAGGGTGCCTGGTATATAATAAGCAATCAATAAAGAGTAGTTACTATCATCAACAATGAAACATCAATGAATAATCCTTCATTTGAGGGTATATTGGGAGTTGATTTTCAAAAGTAATGCAAAAGTCATACTAAACTCATTTTCCTGCTTTTATCATCTCTAGAAATGACCTGGAAATACTAAAAATCAATCAGTGTCACTCAACTCTGCTCTTGGAGGAATGCTTGCTACCTCTTTCAGGGCTTTGGAGAGAGATATTTGATACAGCCAAGGAACCTGTGCCTGGAAGTGGTAACAACCATACATGTCTATCCCTCAGTATTCTGGTTTTACTGGGCCTAGATTTAGGGCTAATGGTATCTTCCTTAGAAACAGGATTTAGGGCTCCCTCTTGCATTCAAGGCCCCAGAGAGGGCTGTAGAAACACATTCACATGGTCTTTTTTGTTGTTTTATAAAATTAGCGAAACTAATATATTTCAAACCAATCAGTTAAGACTCCTGTCTCTTTCCATTCTGACTTCCACTTGAGCCAGTTGATGATAAAGTGAACGGCAGAGGGCATTTTGAGATCAGGCTACAGAGAAGTCGAGCTGGGCACATTACATTGGCTTTGGTTAAGTGGGATGGAACCATTTATGTCACTCAGTTACATTCATGTACACTTATGTTTGTATTTATAGTTCTATTTTTTCCCCTTAAAGAGGGCCTGCCAAAATGTGTAATGTTTAGACTTTCCTAAACCTGGGTCTACCCCTGTTCAGAAGAGAAAGATGCTCAAAACCCTTTCTATCAGAATCTGCTTTTCTTCTAGATCACTTCTTCCAGCTGAATTTGTTACCTATTTAATAAGGCCAAATTTATATTCCAATTTAAAAAGGATCATTATTTATTTGTATACTCAACAAACAGTAATTGAGCATCTTTAAAAAAAATTTTGTTATGTTAACCATACATTACATCATTAGTTTTTTTTTTTTTTAAAGATTTTATTTATTTATTTGACAGAGAGAGACACAGCGAGAGAGGGAACACAAGCAGGGGGAGTGGGAGAGGGAGAAGCAGGCTTCCCGTGGAGCAGGGAGCCCGATGCGGGCTTGATCCCAGGATCCTGGGATCATGACCTGAGCCGAAGGCAGAGGCTTAACCGAATGAGCCACCCAGGCGCCCCACATCATTAGTTTTTGATGTAGTGTTCCATGATTCATTGTTTGCGTATAACACCCAGTGCTCCATGCAGTACGTGCCCTCTTTAATACCCATCACCAGGCTAACCCATCCCCCCACCCCTCTCCCCCCTGGAACCCTCAGTTTGTTTCTCAGAGTCCATAGTCTCTCATGGTTCGTCTCCCCCTCCGATTTCCCCCCTTTCAATTTTTCCCTTCCTAATTGAACATCTTTTATAAGCCAAATACCATTCCAGGCCTTGGGAATAAAGCAGTGCTAAGAAAAAGTTCCTGACCTCATGAAGCTTACATAGTGGAGGAGACATATTAATAAACAAATGTAAAAATATACTTTTAGGTAGAGATTAATGCTATGAAGAAAAGTAAATGTAGGGGAGGTGGGTGTCAAGAAGTGATGGAAGGTGAGGGAGATAACATTTTACTGGAGTGGGCAGAGAGGCCTACTCAACCCAGTAATGTTTCAGCAGACCTAAATGAATAAGGGAGTCAGTCACATGCCCACGGGTGAGAAAAGCATCCAGGTAGAAAAACAGCAGGTGAAGAGGTCCTAAGTCAGGAACAAATTGATCTAGTCAAGGAACAACACAACTAGTACAGCTAGAGTAGAGTGAACAAAAAGAACGGTGGTAGGAAATACAGTCCAATAGGCAGATGGAGTCAGGATGGATGAGATTTTTTTTATTACTGTAATTAGTCACTGGATGATTTTGTGCAGGTCATTAGATATACGATCAAATTTTCATTCTCAAGAGACCACCTGGGCCGCTGTGTGGAGAGGAGACAGAAGAAAAGGGAGTAATAAAAGCAGGAGCAGGAAGAGGCGGTACTACAGTGCGGGAAAGAGATGGTGAGATCCGGACTGTGTGGAGAGAAGTGGAAACAGTCAAGATATATGTGACACTAGAACCAATACGCCTGCATATCAGCTATAAGAGAAGGGAAATAAAAAATGATCCCTGGACTTGCCTGAGCAGTTGGGTAAAAAGTGGTTCTATTTGTTAATATAGGGAAAACTGGAAGGGAAATGGGTTTGCAGAAGCTATAAAATTCTATTTAGCTGTGTAAAGTCTGATTCCTATGTGATTTGTTAAGTGGAGAAGGTAGTTATTTGAATCTGAGGAGAGACTGGCAGAGATATAAATTTAGGAGTTCTCAGCATATACGCAGTATTTAAATGACGGGAAAAATGAGTTTACCTGATGTATGGATAAAGAAGAAAAAATGTCGTAGCACTAAGCCCTGGGCCACTGCTCCATCTAGAACAGTGGTTCTCCAGTGGGGGTGATTTCTCCTCCCAAGGGACATTTGGCTGGGTCTGGAGACATTTCTGATTGTCATACCTGGGGAGGGCATGCGTGTACACTACTGGTATCTAGTGGGTAGAGGCTAAGCATGCTGCTTAACATCCTACAATTCATAGGATGAACCCCAACAATAAAAAATTATTTGGCTCAAAATATCATTAGCGCAGAGGGTGGGAAACTCTGATTCTGGGGGCGGGAAGAGAAGACTGAAAAGGAATAGTCAGAAAGCCAAAGTAATAGAAGCTGAGAGAAGATAATGTGGCAGGTAGGAAGGCTTTGTAAATTGTGCCAGGTGGTTGAGTTCATAAGGGTTGAGACATGCTCTTGGATTTAACAATGTGGGGTTGGCTGGTGACCATAAAAAACATGGTTTTGATGGAGTACTGGGAGTGAAAGCCCCATAGGAGTATGTTCAGGGAGAAGAGAAGGCAGAAAGTAGAAATAGCAAAAAACGGTAACTTCAAATTTTGCTCTAAAGATACACAAAAAAAGGGCGCCTGGGTGGCTCAGTTGGTTAAGCGACTGCCTTCGGCTCAGGTCATGATCCTGGAGTCCCGGGATCGAGTCCCGCATCGGGCTCCCTGCTCAGCAGGGAGTCTGCTTCTCCCTCTGACCCTCCCCCCTCTCATGCTCTCTATATCTCATTCTCTCTCTCAAATAAATAAATAAAATCTTTAAAAAAAAAAAAAGATACACAAAAAAATACAGCAGAAGCTGTGCAGCAAAGCGGTAGGTCAAGCAACTATGGTTTTTATTAGAAGATAGGAGATACTGGAACAGTATGTGACTGGTTGGATCTAATAGAGGACAACAGATTAATGATGAAGAAAAGAGAAAAGATAATTGCAGAAGTAAAGTCCTAGGTTAGGCAAGAAGGAGCTTAAGAATAAACAAAAGATGAAAACTTTTTCTGTATTAGGTTCAACTGAACTATACAGTGATCTATAAGTGAATTACCTTCAATCAGTTGTTCAGTTCTCCAGTACAAACATTCTTTATTATAGATTTTAAAAATTTGACCAATTGCTGGGTGATAACCATAAGAAGCAAGGTATATTTTTCTGTTCTCCTCTAATGTATACTACATTTCATTTTCTATCAGTTGCTGGGAATATTACTAGTTCTTTAAATATCTGTCTCATGAATAAATGAACATACAGGGAAAGTCTATAATGAACTAGATAAAGCTATATTAATCATATAACCTTTTATTCAAAGAAATCTGTATTTACTTACAGGTATTAAATTGCATATGTGTTCTTGAATGACCTGGCTGGTAATAACAGTGGTTAAATCATTTACACTGAAATAAAAGATACTGTATTCTCTGGAGAATACAGATACAAAATGGTATATTTCTAGTCTTAACACAGAGCTCTTACCATTTGATGGTTAGGTTTCAACAGCTGATGACATGTATAGCACGAAAAAGAAATTAATTAAGGACACGAAATAAGGGGAAAATCATCATAATTTCAAGAAAAAAATAGTGTAAAAGATTTATTTTTCTTTCTCTCAAAATTACAACCTGAAATTTCATCTGTTCATTCTACCTTGTATTGCTAATTAATCTGGCAAATGGTCCACACCTAGAAGGGCTGATGAAGGGGTGAATTATTTTTTTTCCTTAATCCTTTCTATCTCATTAAATATTTAATGTGGTGGAATAGTATACAATATATATTTTAGAAGGGTACTAAGGCTCTAACAATTCCAACATCTCCACTGGAGAAGTCTAATTGGAATTATTCTAATTCTGTATTTTTGGAATTTCAATTATTTTAGTTTTGGGGTATAATTGGGTATAATTTCATAAAGAGCAAAAATCATTTATGGTAGACATTTTCCTTTGAGTTCTGTACACTTCAGTAGAACAAAAACGAAATGAACAAGCAAATTAAAAAAACCCTTATTTGGGCCAGATATCATTTTAAATAGTAGTTACCTAAGTTTGTAATTTTCACATCAGACCACTGAGAATGAGTGGAGTAGATATTAGCATTTGAGCTCCTGAGGTAACAGGAACTGTTTTTCTTTAATCCTTCTCCTTGTGAAGCCTGGGCTAAAACCACCAGAGCAGCAGAATGTCATGTAGGGTTGGGATGGGAACTCAGCTACCTCTGAAACTCTTCTGATATTTTCCTCCCTATATCATAGTTTTCTACTTTCACCATGCCTACAATTCCCTCCTTTCTGTTTCCTTCATTACAGTGTTTTAGTTTTCTAATATACTCTTAAGCAAGCCAGCATGCTTTGCCTTTGCATCCTGTAGAAGTCTGCTTTAACTGGAGGTGAACTCTTTGAATCTGAATTGTTCCTCCACCTTCTTTCCTATCTTAATCTTAAGTAGCATCTTCCCCATCTGTAATTTTAAATAGCTTTTTCCCTGAGAGTTACCTTGCTGAGATCACAGAAAGACAAAAGAAGCTACTTCCAAAAACACTCTGAACAGCAACATTGTCAGAGCAAGTGTGTCCCAAGATGAGATGACTTACTCTGCACAGATCAACAGAGGAAGAGATAAATTCTTCTTTAAAAAACAAACAAACCACAGTCATTTGTTTTAGTACCTCTTAATTTACTTAAATAAACATTCTTCATTGGTGTTTACCTCCCAATTATTTAGCTTTTTTATAAAAGTGATTTCATAGGTAGTCAAATTCATAGAAACAGAAAGTAGAATGGTGATTTCCAGGGGCTGGGAAGAGGGGGAAATGGGTGGTTGTTTATAGAATTTCAGTTTTTCAAGATGAAAAAGTTCTGAAGATCTGTTGCACAACAATATGAATATAGTTAACACTACTGAACTGTATTCTTAAAAATGTTTAGTTAAAAAAAGTACCAGATTCTTCTACAAAGCAGGAAAGAATATACAATAGGAAAAAGACTATCTCTTCAACAAATGGTGCTGGGAAAACTTGGACAGCAACATGCAACATAACAAACTGGACCACTTTCTTATATCACAAACATAAATTCAAAATGGATGAAAGACCTAAATATGAGACCTGAAACCATAAAAATCCTAGAAGAGAACATAGGCAGTAACTTCTTTGACATTAGCCTTAGCAGCTTTTTTCTACATGTCTCCTGAGGCAAGGGAAACAAAAGCAAAAATAAATTATGGGGACTTAGTCAAAATAAAAAGCTTCTACACAGCGAAGGAAACAATCAGTAAAACGGAAAGGCAACCTATGGAATGGGAGAAGATATTCGCAAATGACAAAGCCAATAAAGGGTTAGCATCCAAAATATATAAAGAACTTATAAAACTCAACACCCAAAAAACAAATAACCCAGTTAAAAATTGTCAGAAGATATGGACAGGTATTTCTTCAAAGAAGACATCCGAAGGGCCAAGAAGACACATGGAAAAAAAAAAAAAGACACATGAAAAGATGCTCATCATCACTTACCATCAGGGAAGTACAAATCAAAACTACAATGAGGTATCACCTCACACCTATCAGAATGGCTAAAATCAACAACATAAGAAACAACAGGTGTTGGTGAGGATGTGGAGAAAAAGGAACACTTGTGCACTGTTGGTGGGAATGCAAACTGGAACAGCCACTGTGGGAAACAGTATGGAGGTTCCTCAAAAAGTTGAAAATAGAACTATCCTATGATCCAGCAATTTGCACTACTGGGTATTTACAAAGAATACAAAAAAACTAATTCAAAGAGATACATGCACCCCTATGTTTAAAGCAGCATTATTTACAATAGCCAAATTATGGAAGCAGTCTAAGTGTCCACTGATTGATGAATGGATAAAGAGGAGGTACATATATACAATGATTATTCAGCCATAAAAAGAATGAAATCTTGCCATTTGCAATAACATGGATGGAACTAGAGAGTATAATGCTAAGTGAAATAAGTTAGAGAAAGACCAATACCATGTGATTTCACGCATGTGGAATTTAAGAAAACAAAACAAACAAGGGAAAAAAAGACAAAACAAGAAACACACTCTTAATCATAGAGAACAAACTGATGGGTTACCAGAGAGGAGATGAGTGGGGGTGAGGAGGTGGGTGAAACAGGTGATGGGGATTAAGGAGTGCACTTGTTGTGATCAGCACTGAGTTTCATATGGAATTGCTGAATCACTATATTATATACCTGAAACTAATATAACACTGTATGTTAACTGGAATTAAAAACCTTTTAAGTATCAAATTATATATATATATATATTTATTTATTTAGAGAGCACATGTGTACCCATTCGAATGCGTGAGCAGGGGTAAGAGGGACTGGGGGAGGGGGGAGAGGGAGAGAGAATCTTAGCAGGCTCCACACCCAGCATGGAGCTGGACGCCGGAATCAATCTCATGACGCTGAGATCATGACCTGAGCTGAAATCAAGAGCTGGATGCTTAACCAACTGAGCCACCCAGGCGTCCCTCAAATTATGTATTTTTAAATACATGCAGTTTACTATATATCAAATACAACTCAATCAAGCTGTTTTTGTTTTTTATTTTTTTTTAAAAAAGATTTTACATATTTATTTGTCAGAGAGAGAGAGAGGGAGCACAAGCAGGGGGTGGCAGGCAGAGGGAGAAGCAGGCTCCCTGCTGAGCAAGGAGCCCAATGTGGGACTCAATCTCAGGAACCTGCGATTATGACCTGAGCCGAAGGCAGATGCTTAACCAATTGAGCCACCCAGGTGTTCCTCAATCAAGCTGTTTTTAAAAAAATGCTTTCATGGAAGTCAGTTTTTCTATTATTTTTGGAGAACTTAAAATTAAAAAAAAAATATATATATATTTTAATATTTTTAAGTAATCTCTACACCCAATGTGGGGCTTGAATTTATGACCCTGAGATTGAGAGTCACATGCTCTACCGACTGGACCAGCCATGGGCCCCTGGAGGACTTAAAAATTTTTTAAGTTATATCAAGATCTGACTGACTCATTTCACTTAGCATTATGATTTCACTCATTTGTGCAATTTAAGAAACAAAACAAACAAGGGGAAAAAAGAGAGAGAGGGAGACAAAGCAAGAAACAGACTCTTAATTATAGAGAACAAACTCATGGTTACCAGAAGGGAGAGGGGTGGGAGAATGGGTTAAATAGGTGATGGGGATTAAGGAGTGCACTTGTTGTGATGAGCCCTGGGTGAAACATGGTAGTGTTGAATCACTATATTGTACACTAGAAACTAAGATAATACTGTATGTTAACTAACTGGGATCAAAATAAAAACTTAAAAAAATAAAACTAAAGTTTTTGTCAAAAACAAAGTAACATCAAGATCTCTAACAAATATTTTATTAGTGTTACCTTTTGTCAAAATTCTTTAAATGTGATCCTGTTGGATTACAGAGATAATTTAAAGTTTTATGTTAAGCTCATTTTTAGCTTTGAAAATAAGAAGATTGCAATATATTCCCCAAATTACTGTGACTTTTGCTCAAATACTTGATATTTGTGATAAAATGACACTACTGCATTTTAAGAGAAGCCCCAGGTTTTAACTCATATTCCAAACACTATGAGTATCTTAAGCCTGCATAAGGCTAGGCAAATTCTACATGAATTTAATTCTTTTACTATTTTGAAGAAAAACAATTAAAAATTAGTCACTATGTCTTTTTTAAATGGTGCTCTGAAGGTAAAGATCTGCCCATAGGAAAGCACCTTTTTAGACACACAAATACTCAGTCATGTCATATACATTCTTCCAGTCTTTCCAAATCTCAGAGAAAAATTTTCAGGATTCTTGTATTTTACTAAGGGAAAGGAAGACCTGCTCAAAAAGATCTGAGAATATATGAAGAATGAGTAGTTCTTTCCTAAGTTAAAGACAAAATAAGAATGAGAGAATACCTCAAAAATACTTGTTGAAAATTCACACCTATAATATTTATGATACTGCTAGACCCTCATACAAAAAAAATGGGAGTAGAACCTTAACTTCCCCTGAACTGTCCTATCCTACCTGGACTCCAAACTATTTCAACTCTTTCCTGCTCCTCTCTCAGGATCACTTATTTGCATCAACTTCATCTTTACCTTGAGCCACTACTCTCCCAGCACTTCCCCCTAATAATGTTTTCTACTTCAGGCTTTCAACTGTTTGTAAATTTCTTGGGCATACAAGAATAATTACTGGAAAACAGAAAGCATTCAACACATCCAGTGCTGAACAATGGGACATGGGCTAGATGTCTAAAAAGATTTTCAGGCCAGGAAGACCTAAGAGGTAGCAAAAGGACAGAGCTCTATGGGCTCAAACCTGAAGAACTGATGGTCTTAAGAGAGACTTTGGGAAAAAGAGGTAAGACACTCTAGAGGAAATGTAACAATGGCTTGGAACTAGAAACGAGCGCAGCACATTCGGAGAGAGCCAGCAAGGACAGTTTACACATTTAAAGAGGAGAGATTCTGGAAGAAGTAGATCAGAAGGGATTGTGGGAAGGACGGGGTCTTCAAAATAATGACTGGATGGTAAAAATAACAACTAACAGTGCCAAGACTTACTGAGTACTTCTATATGCTAGCCACTATGCCTAATGCTCTACATATATCATTTCATCCTCATAGCAAACCTATAAGGTAAGGATTATGCTCTTATAATTTTGTGGGTGAGGAAATGGAATCTTAGAGAGGTTAACTAACTCATCTCAAATCACTCTAATAATTTCAGGTGTCAGGATGTGGATCCAATGCACCTGATTCCAATGTGGGCTTCTTTTCCACTGTACCTAGTATTGGTGGCAGGGAGTAGTAGATTAATTTCTAGTGGTATATATCAGAGTGGTAGAACTGGTAGGCTAAAAGGGAAATGAAGTTAATGATTTACAATTCGAGTTAAAAAAAAGGAAACCAATAATTAATACAGGTGCTAAAGAGAACTTTTGTACCAGAGGCCAGTTTACTTTCATAAAGATTTTATCTTTGGGGGCACCTGGGTGGCTCAGTTGGTTAAGCATCTGACTCTTGATTTTGGCTCAGGTCATGATCTCAGGGTCTTGAGATCAAGCTCAGCAATGGGCTCTGCGCTGGGCATGGAGCCTGCCTGAGATTCTCTCTCTCTCTCTCTCCCTCAGCTCTGCCCGCCCCTCCCCCCGGCCCCCAGCTCTCTAAAATTAAAAAAAAAAATTATCTTTTGTATACAGTATGCTCAAGATTTAATTTCAGAAGAGTCATTAAACCCAAGAAAAGAATTTAAGTTCTCAAATTAAGGGAATACTTAAATTATGTAATAGAATATTATGCAGCCATGAAAAAATATTTTTGAAACATTTTTAATAACTTGGAAAATCACTTAGGCTATAATAGGGGGTAATTATAAGGCTATCATTGAGAAATAGGGGGATATAAATTATGAGGTTAATGGAAAATAGCAAAAAATAAAAAAGGATGGATGAAACATGTTAAAATCATAGAGGTAATTATACTTAGGAGGACAACAGATGATTTAATTTTCTTTATATTGTTTTCCATATATTTCAAATTTACTATAATGGACACATACTATTTTTAAAATCAGAAAAAAGGAGTAACTAGCAACAACAAATTTAATTTCCTTTCATGGATGACATACATGTTCCTTCTTCCTCATTTTCCTTCTGTTCAGTTTTCAACCCAGTATTTCAGGTAGAAATGGGCATACTTACTCATATTTCTGTAAGTTTGATGATCCTTGCATAGGTGGCACTATTATGCAGAAAAGCACTGGGCTAATAACTTGTTTCTCAAAGGAACTTAGGATCATGGCTAAGCACACAGGCTTTGAAGTCACACAGAACCGAGTTGGAATTCCTTTCTTGTAATTTACTTATTGTGTGACCTGAGGCAAGTTTCTTAACCTCTCTCAGGTTAATTTTCTAATATGCAAAAAGTATTTATGATATTTTCCTTACAGAGGGTTGTTATTATAATTTAATAAGCTAACACATACACATGACACAAAGAACTCAATAAAAGGTAGTTAGTATTTGAGAAGTGCTGTATTCTCTACGTTACACAAACTAGGATCATATTTTTGTCCAAAACAGGCTAAAAATATCCTCAAAAGTGAAGTGGCAGTACTATGTATGTTCCTGCACTACATCCTAAAGGGATCTGCATGGTTAAAATCTCTCTACAATTGAAATCCATTTCCTTCATTGTGCTTGCTATATTTTGTTATTATTTCATTTGCTTATTTTTTGTATCTCACACAAAACTAAGCTCCATGACTAAGTGTGTTAGTTAATCTCATATATCCAGAGCCTAGTATAATACACAGGTATGGCTGGTCCTCAATAAACATTTGTCAAACAGATAAAACTTCATATTCTCCCAATTGCAAATCCTGTACCTGTGTGTCTCAAAATATATTTTGCAATACTTAAGTACTGGAAAAAGTAAACTAAAGGTGAAAAGCATTTCCAATCTACCACAGTACCACTCTGCTACCACTTCCTTTCCTCCTTACTCATGCAGCTAAGCCTAGAAAGAGAGACCTAATTCCATCAGGAGTCAACATGAGCTCTCCAATCAGGACACAGTAACAATGTACTGTGTGGCACTCTTTCTCAATTTCACACTTCAGAAAAGTGGCCATTCTAAATAGTAACTTATAACATTCTCAGAATTGCTAGTATGTACTGAAGAGTAAGGTACCACTTCCTAAGGATACAAAAAAAAAATTCACATAATTAAAAGCAAAACTAAACACTAAGTCCTCATTTCTCATATGAAAAATATGGGTCATAATCTCTCTCCAACAGGATTATCATGAGGATTAATGGAGATGGAGCATGTAAAGCACTTAGCAAAATACTAACCACTAAATAGACAGTGATTATTATTAAAACACAATCCTGAAGTGAACCTCATTCAGAGGTATATCCCCTTGTGTGAATTTTTTTTTTTTTAAGATTTATTTGAGAGAGAGAGAGAGAAAGCGTGAGCGTAGGGAGAGGGGCAGAGGGAGAGAATCTTTAAGAAGACTCCTGAGCACAGAGCCTGAGGCGGGGCGTGATCTCATGACCCTGAGATCATGACCTGAGCTGAAACCAAGAGTCGGATGCTTAACTGACTGAGCCACCCAGGCGTCCCTGAATTAATTTTTGAATATCAAAATTGCTTAGTAACTTGAGTCTCATATTAAGATTTCATTGTATTCCCTTCATTTTAACTTTTATTTGAAATCTTTTTATAATTGCATTTTAATTTAATATCTACAATTTTATAATTTGAATTGAATTTTACTTTTTTTAATGAAAGTTATGAAAAATCAAACTAAATTAGGTTATTAACAAATATTCTTTAAAAAATGATATATTTTACCTGGCCATTTCCAAGCAGAGATGTATCTTTTCCTATTAGAAAATAGGATCCAAAAAAGAAAATAAAGGCATGACTGAAACCCAGGATGGTCCAATAAAGAAATGTTTTAATGCTTAGTTGACGGTTTTTACTAATGTCTCTGTATATTAAAAAAAAAAAGAAGAGAAAAAAGAGCATATTAGGATTCATATTTATTACCTACTATTACAATTTGATAGTTAAAAAACAAGATGGATATTTTATTTAAAATTGCTTGAAAATATTAGCAGAAAGAATAAACCTGAATTTATAAGTCACTGTTTATAATAATATACATCTGTGGAACAGCTTACAGTTCACTTAATGTATTTAAATACCGTTTCTCATTTAAGAAAGGAACATAATATAGGCATAATAATTCAGTTTAGGTGTGAAAAGTTGATCTATTTGTATTATATTCTGTTGTAAACATTCAGTCACTCTGCTAAGACTGTCTCTTTTTAGTAGAGTCATTTGAATTCAGCACTGAGGCTCCTAATCAATTTCATATCCATCAACAGCTATTATGGGAAGAACAGCCTGTGCTAATCTCAGGTCAAGCCCAGTCCTAGGTATCCTGGGAAATCAAGGTGAGTTATTGCCATTTCTGGATGACTGAATACCTTTATAAGAGTGGACATCTGGTTAATGAGGGAACCATAAGCTAGCTGGTCCTGAGGAATAATTCCACAACTCTGTGATTACTTGCTTGGTTCTGAAGAGGCAGGGATAACCCAGAAGATATGGAATGGGAATTAATGTCCTCAACCTCTCATTTTTGCATTGATTATGACTCATTAATTTGTCAATGCTAGAACATGAACTAATTTTTTAGAAATTCTAGAGACAACCAATTACTGAATAACTTTTGTGCACGTAAGATGGAATATTACTGGTTTTCAACAGTAAATGGAAATTACACAATTGCCCAATGCATTCCTATTATGAAAGTGTGCATTCCTAAAAACACTAGAAAAGTTATTCAAATTTTTTCTTTGATGTTCAACAATTATAAGCCATAAACTAAAGTACTTGCCTTAGTAAAGTATTAATCACCAAGACACTACCTAATATATTTGCTTATTTATAAGGTGCTTTCAAAAATTGGTAACTAGGTAATATATTATTTTCAATCAAAAGTGTTTCAGACATTTAATACTGGAAAATACTTACCGATAGAGGGTGGGCTTGCTCTGCAATACATGAGGATCTATATGCTGTTCCAATAGACTATATATCAGAATAGGTAGGGAAGTAAAACAAATATTGTATAAAGTCAGGTACACGCTGTCATATAGTGTCTAGAAAGAGAAATTGGTAGGAATTTTGAGATTCTAAACTATGTATTACTGTTATGTATATGATCACAAAGAAGTATATTAAAAATAAGCATTAGAATTATATAGCTTTTTCCAATTCACACAAATATCAATTTTAATAATTCCAATTTGCTTCTTACATAGACATAAACATATAATATTCAGATTTATATTCTTGTGGGAATTGGAACATTTTGTTATGTCAAGTGATCCATTTTTTTTTTTTAAAGATTTTATTTATTTATTTGACAGAGAGAGGTAGAGGCACAGCGAGAGAGGGAACACAAGCAGGGGGAGTAGGAAAGAGAGAAGCAGGCTTCCCACTGAGCAGGGAGCCCGATGCGGGGCTCGATCCCAGGACCCTGAGATCATGACCGGAGCTGAAGGCAGTCGCTTAACCAACTGAGCCACCCAGGCGCCCCAAGTGATCCATATTTATAGTGACTTGGATCTACATTTCAAGATTCTTCACAATTTGGTTACTGTGATGTAATTTTACACAATTCTCCTACATGCATCCTAGTCTTTATATTATTCCTTTGATATGCTATACACAAATAGTTTTGCTTTTATGTCTCTGTCTTCCTATCTAAGTCCTACATTTCCTTTAAGGCATTTTCCAATGCCCAAGCAGATATTTGGAATTTAGAGTTACAGGTTGTAAACAGAAGTGAAAACAGTGATTAAGGATAGAGACAACCCATGAAAAACCTAAGATAAACTATTATTTCTTTTTTTTGTTTTTAGATTTTATTTATTTATTTGAGAGAGCGAGAGGGAGCAGGGGGAGGGGCAGAAGGAGAGGGAGAGGGAGAAGCAGACTCCCCTCTGAGCAGGGAGCCCGACATAGGGCTCGATCTCAGGACCCTGGGATCATGACTGGAGCTGAAGATAGATGCTTAACCGACTGAGCCACCCAGGTGCCCAAGCTCTTATTATTTCAATTAATCAGAACAAAAGTCTTGATCAATTAGAGATGTATAGTGTGGTATGTGAAAAGGATGCTCAATTAGCCAAAAGCTGTAAGTCCTAGTATGGTATAGTTATTAACTTAGCTATGTGATCTTGGGCAAGTTACTTAATTTCTGTGGATTTCAATTTCATTTTCTATAAAATAAGACAGAGTAGATCAGGAAAGGCAAATATGTGACACGTGTACAACCACGGACCCACATGTGCTCATTATAGCTTACTACTAACCAATTACAGGGTTTTCTCTCTGAGCCTATAGCTTTAGAACCTTTTTGAATGTAGCATTCCTGGTGGTCTCTATCCATTATTTAGAATTAGCTTCTGAGATAAAGCTTATATGTCATTACTGGACACAGTCACTAAGCTTTCTTCCCAATCCAAAAAAATTCTATCAAAAAATAAATGAGGTAATCTCCCTATTAGTTACCCTGACATGGCTTGATACAGAGTTTACAGAAATATTAAATGTAAGTTGAAAAAAGTTACCCAAATTATCTCATAAGCTGTTTAAGAGTTAGTATCCTTTTTTTTTTTTTTAGAAAGCATCCAGGGGTGCCTGGGTGGCTCAGATGGTTAAGCGTCTGCCTTCGGCTCAGGTCATGATCCCGGGGTCCTGGGATCGAGTCCCGCATGGGGCTCCCCTGCTAGGCGGGGAGCCTGCTTCTCCCTCTGCCTCTGCCTCTCTCTCTCTCTCTGACTCTCATGAATAAATAAATAAAACATTAAAAAAAAAAAAGCATCCAGAATTGAATATATTTTGGTATTAACATTCATTTCAACTTGAAAATTAGAATAAATATTGTCAATGTTATACTGATCAAATACACTAATTAGGCAAGTTTTGTCTATTTATCTGAAGGAATAGGAAAAATGTAAAAAAATCCCTCCAACTATCTATCAAAAACTGAATACACATATCTTATTCTAAAAGGATAAATCAAAAGCTTCTATTTACTTACTTGTTGAGAAAACAAACAGTAGAACTGATATAAAAATTGGGGTGTGATAAAGCACACGTTCTGAAAAACAAGATTAAATGGAAATAATGAAAATATTTGGGTCTGAAAGAGAAATGAGTTCTAAAAATGGCTATTAAAGAACCAGAAACACAATCCCAGTTGATATGGTAAGTAGAAGATCTGCTCATAAGAACTTGTCCCATTATTTAACAATGTCTAAAAGAATTCTAAGCAGGACCACAAATGTCAGAATGAAAACACCTTGGACTCTTACTGCTAAGCAATGCCATAATTTTGAATTTACAACCTTCCAGCTATTATTCAATACTTTTCATATATAATACAATAAGTATAGTTTATTAAACTTTAGGCTACAATAGCTTTAAAATAAAAAATATTTAAAACAATAAATGGAACTAGGAAAACATCTTTCCATTTCAATATACTTATATCACAGCAAAAGTTAATAAGGTAGAGAAGAACTACCAACATCATTTATTAGCAATATGCAATCTGCCTGTGTTCTTTCATTGGCTTATAGCTATTATTTATAGAATATATGCAATATAAGATATTCTGGTGTACTAAATGTCTTGGTACTCAGGAGCTCCTAACATGGGTTCCACTGAAGTTCACCTCCCCCAAAAGGGTTAAGAGATAAAACAGTATTTCAACATAGTTTTCTTGTAATCCTATGTATTTTACTTTATGCATTTAAAGCCCCTTTAATAAGTAGTTTATACATCTCACTAGACTACCAAAAGGTCATTCACGGAACAAAAAAGATGAAGAACCTCTGCTTGAAACCACTGTATTGGACTTAAATTAAAACTTATTACTGGTTCAGGACAAAATAACATGAAAGAAATAAAATTAATTACATTCTAATTTGCATAGGATAAAATGTATCAATTTTAAGTGTGAATTTTGATGCTGACAAATGTATATACCCATGTAACCACCCCCACAATCAAATCAGAGAACTTCTCTATCATGCAAAGTTCTCTTATATCCCTTTCCAGTTGGTGCTATCATCTGAACCCTCGGCCTCAGGCAACCACTGATTTGCTTTCTGTCAGTAAACATTAGATTTATGACAAAAATCTTGATATATTCCATAAACTTATTTTTACCTATAGAAACAATTTTTAAAAGAATAATTTGAATGGTAACCGCATATCTTAAATTGAAACCTGTATTACTATGTCAGTAAACGATTGTAAAATATCTCCATGAAACTCACCTTATAAAAAAAATACTGTACAAGGGTAGCTATTCTAATATAATAAAAATGACCATGAACAAAAAGCAATTTGGAGAGGAATTTAAATCTAGCTATTGCATAGTCACTGTTCCTTGCAGCTTGTCTTCCTTCTTTACCCATGATTCCTATAATAAAGAAGACAAAACAGCAAGTTCATTGATAACTGTTAAGTGTGATTTTCATAATTTATCTGCAATATCTTAATTATCTATAGCAGCTGAACCTGGACTTAGGATCACTATATCCTAATATATAGCACATAGTAGATTCCCAAAAAGTTGTTCGACTTAAATCAAATAGGTAATTAATACAAAGCTACAATATATATACCAGGCATGTAACATCAAGTTTCAAAGACTCAGGATATAATAAAATACAATTAATATAAAAATAATATTCAAAGTTCAGGATCTAATAACATCAAGTTTTACACTAATAGACACAAAGTACTAGTTAATAGATTTCTAACGGAGAGAAGTGCTATAAAACAGCTTTAACTTTGTTATTTCCAGTGAACATAAAAAATATCCAAATTGAATGATTTGAACCTAGCAAAAATGAGCATTTGTTTAATGGTTTTAAAACTTTCACACAGAAGTCAAACAAAATGTGCTCTTTATTTATTGAACTTATTTAAAAAGGAACCCATGATTTTGTTCATTATTGGATTCAATAGGCAAGAAATATTTCAATAAATAAAACTGGAACAAACATTATAGAGCAAACAAAAAGACTTACAAGAATTGTATGTAAGGTTTGCTAAAAATTCTTGCATCATTAATAGTGAGAAAAGCTATCACACTCATAACTTTTTATCTTTCCACAATTGTACCTAAAAAGTTACACATGAAATAGCAATTCACCATATTTAAATGTCTATGTGCACACTTTGAACAAATGCCAAGTATATATATATTTTAAATGTTTAATGTGACAATATTGCTCCCTACTTGTTTCTTATCTAATTGAGATGGGACAAAATGTGCTTTTTAAAAGTGTACAATATCACTTGAAATTAGTACATAATTTTATCTGATAAATATGACTACATTTTTAAGGTTACAGTAATCTTTTAGGTTTCAAAAGAGTTATTGCCAAGTTTGTTTTTTTCAATCTGGAAACAGCTTTGAAAAATCATTTTTCAAAATTATAATTTTTATTTCTGTCATAAAAGGATTAAAATTTTCCAAAATGTATAGATAAAGATAATTACATTTATAACACCTAGAGAAGACCACTATTTTTGGTCTGTATCATTTTAGAATTTTTCCTTCTGCACTTCTTGGTGTGTGTTTAATATATATATAAACAAGTGTACAAAATGAGATTGTTTTATAATCTGCTATTGTCATTTAATACATATGGATATTGCTTATAATGTGTTTTTGTCAACATATTCATTTATTTTCTCAAAAAAAAAATTCCTGGATGCATAATTGCCAGGTCAATAGGCACACATTTAAAATTCTGTTATACATAATAATGCAGGGTATACCAATTTACACTCCCACTACTATTGTATACAAGGATTTGTTAATTCTATACTTTTGCCAATTCCAGGTTTATCATTTTTTGTAATTTTTGCCAATCTCATAGGCAATTTTACTTGTGTTTTTTGATTAGTGAGACTGAACACTTTTTTCATGCATTTAGTATTCATTTTAGGTATCTCCTTTTGTGACAACTGATGACTTACATCCTTCCACATATTTTACCAAAGTGTTTTTCTTATACTCCTTAACTTGTTAAGACCTCACATACTATAAATATTAAGACTTTGTCATCTATTTTGCAAATGTTCTTTATTAGTTTCAAGTTTAAAATTTGCATTTGGGGGTATTTACTTCTGCCACACATACTGATCTCTTCCTTTACTTCCTTGCTTTCTTTTATATTTTTACTAAAAAGATCCTTCCATACCTCAAATTACAAGATTACTCATTAAATCTTTTCTTCTACTACTTTTTGTGGTCTTTAAATTTTTTTTTTTTTTAAGATTTATTCATTTATTTGAGAGAGAGAAAGAGAGAGCACGTGAGCAGAGGAGGGGCAGAGGGAGAGAAAGAGAATCCCAGGCAGATTCCTTGCTGAGCACGAATGCAGGGCTTGGGGCTCAATCTCACAGAGCCTGAGATCATGACCTGAGCAGAAACCAAGAGTCGGATGCTCAACTGACTGAGCCACCCAGGCGCCCCTCTTTAAAGTTTTCTAAATCTTTAATCCATATAGAATTTGTTTAGCTATAAGCAATGGAAAGGAATCCAACTTCTTTTTTTCCCTGAATAACCAAACCAGTTATATATATTTTTTTATCACATAATGTCTCCCTACTTATTTGAAACATCTCCTTTGTTATGAACTAAATTTCCAGATGTTTTGAATCTATTCTGTTCACTGGTCTGTTACCATACTAGAATCAAACTGTTATACTGTAGCTTTTTATGCTTTAATGTATGGTATAGGAAATCATCATCAAATTGTTATGGAGATTTATGGGAAACGACAGTATACAAGTTAGAAAGAAAATTTAGTTATCATAATGAAGAGTTAAATTAGCCCAGAGTAAGGAATTGATCTGAGAGCTACACTGGAAATATTAGACCTGAGAACTACTTCATAGGACATTATAGAGGTGATTCCAGAACAGTGATTAGCCTCTTTTCTAACTCTAAAACTTTATCTACTTCATTAAAAAGCCTTCATACTTTTTACCTTTGTGTCTGTATTTGTATAATAAAGTTATTTAGGAAAACAGGTCAGAATATGGTTTAAATATAAAATGACTGATAAATATAATAAAATGATATTAGTAATCTAAATCCAACAAAATTTTAGGCAAAAATTGAAAAGAAATTAGAATAAAAGTTATTAAGTTAGAAAATTATTTGAAATTTTATATTTATTATTATAGTTTAGTATAATTTCTTGTTTCTAAAATTGTCATTAGAATGAGTTGCAGAATCTTTAGATTGAAAAATAAGAGTAAATAATAATAACACTCTATAACAAAAAATTGAAACCATGAGGAAGACTATGTAAACCACAAATTTAGAGTTTAAAAATGATAAAGTAATGTGAGAAAGTACTTTAAAAGGTACAAAATGGCAAGTAAAAATAAAATTACTTTATTATGAAGGAGAACTGGCAAAGATAAAATTCACTAACATGGTATTTATTTCCTTGAAAATTTGTAATTAAAGTATCCTAGGGATGCCTGGGTGGCTCAGCTGGTTAAGCGTCTGCCTTTGGCTCAGGTCATGATCCCAGGGTCCTGGGATCAAGTCCCGCATCCGGCTCATTGCTCAGGGAGCCTGCTTCTCCCTCTGCCTGCCATTCCCCGTTTGTGCTCTCAATCTCTCTCTCACAAATAAGTAAATAAATAAAATATCTTAAAAAAAAAATCCTAAATATTGGGCTTAAGTATAATGGCCTTCTGAGGGGGATACACTGATATATTACTACATTGCATTCAGATATTTGATATTGCACTTTCATCCACAAAAGTAAAATTCAAAATCACTAAATAATTATACCAACTTTAAAAATTCAGGAAAAAAATTAATCACCTATGCCGACATGTGCTTCTTGTATCATGCTTACATCATTAGCACCATCACCAACAGCCAATGTTATAGGTTTCTCAGGTGAGATTTTTATCAGTCTTATTACCTGAAAGATATACAATTAGTTATTTATTATAAAATTTCAATTTTCTTATATTATATAGTCATTTATCTGAAATGACTGTTATAAGAACAGTTGAATAATGAAAAAAATTAATTTTGTATTAGACAATAATATGCACTGGGGTTCATTTTCTGAGGAGATGTTAGGACTGTCTTTCAAAAATGTCATAGCAAAAGAGAATATTATCTTTGGATTTTATGATGGGAAGCAAGACTCTTAAATACAGCTTAAATGTGTAAAAAGCTCAATAATAATTGTGTTAGAAAATAATTACACATAAACTTTGTCAGGCAAAATTTTCTCTTTCTTAGGAAATTATTCTTTTTGTTTAAAGTAGAGGAAAGATAATTATTTTCTCTTGTCATAAAATTTAAGGAATTTTAAAAAGCAACCAAGATTAAATTCAATAAAATCAAAAGAAAGGTTTCTTTGGAATTCTTGAACATACTTAAAGAACCTAGGTATTAGCTCTTTTTGGTCTCTAGTTTTAGTCTCCACAGACTGGAGTACATGAATTGTAACAATATAGGCATTTTTGGGGCACCTGGGTGGCTCAGTTGGTTAAGCGACTGCCTTCGGCTCAGGTCATGATCCTGGAGTCCCTGGATCGAGTCCTGCATCGGGCTCCCTGCTCGGCAGGGAGTCTGCTTCTCCCTCTGACCCTCCTCCCTCTCATGCTCTCTGTCTCTCATTCTCTCTCTCTCAAATAAATAAATAAAATCTTTAAAAAAAAAAAACCAATATAGGCATTTTAACAAAATCCCATTAAGCCAAAAAAATGTTGATGTCTAATTTATTAGACCCATATGAGAAACAAGCAGTGTGTAGATGTGGATTTCAAAGGATATTTGTGAAAGATACAGTATAAGACCCAAATTTTAAATCAAGAGTTATAAAAAATATCTGTATAGACTTTCACTTGAAGCACAGCTGAAATTTAAATATTTTTTGTATATAGCTTTAAATCATAAGAACTGACTTTTCAACTTTTTACTAAAGTTTCATCACTTAATAGCCACTTTTAACAAAGAGAATGCAGGAATAAGCAGAGAACCACCTGAAGTGGAAGAACTGAAGTCTAACAGTCTTTCTCACAGCTAAATAACTTATGAAACTATAGTTATCACAATTCAATTTGTGTCTCAGCAAAATCACAAACTGATACCCATCAAAGACTTTGTAGGTCATTATGAATAGTTGAAACTAATATTCACTCTGAAAATTCCAAAGGTCTAATGCACTTGGTTAACATTCAAAATGTGAGAAGTGACTGACTTAGTAACATTCATATACTACATACTACCAAATAGGACTAGATAAGGCATTAGCCTTAAAGAATACCTTTACTTTTTTTTTTTTTTTTAAGTAGGCTCCATACCCAGCGTGGAGCCCAATGTGGGGCTTGAACTCATGACCCTGAGATCAAGACCCGAGCAGAGATCAAGAATCAGATGCCCAACTGACTGAGCCACCCAGGAACCCCCAAGAATACTTTTAGATCTAAATATCTTTCTGGAATGTTTTGTAACACAAACATACCTTTGCTTTTTGCAGTGGTGCCATACGACAGCACAATACAGCTGAACAATTTCTGCAAACTTCCATAAATAGTTTTTCATGCTCCCTGAGTGCAAGAGACAGACTGGTCCCATCCACCACCAGCCCGTGCTGAATCACATGATCCTCTTTAATTCTAAGAGAAAATAATTATACCCTGTTAGATACACTGAAGCCACATTATTTACAGTCATTTAGTAAATAAAAAATTCTTACAAAAAGATGGACCATTTACCCATAGGCTTTATTGTTACAAAACTGATATGCCAGGGAAGAAACTAAGTTATGATTACCTGAAAACTGAAATTAAGCAGAACTGAGAGTGACTGATATGAGTAAAACAGATGATACTCAGTTTTACAATGAATTGATACAGATATAGTAACTGTATTTTCTAAAATGTGAATTATAACACGTAATCAGAGGATACTTTCCCTAATTTTAGTATGAAAAATCTTATAAAAATAAAAACACTATTAGTTATACTTTAGGAAATCCTAATTTAAAAAAATTAAATGCAATCAACAATGTTCAGGAAAATTCATGAGCTAGATTCACCACGTGAGCAGGAAGGAATGAAGGAATCAAAATTGTCTTTTGATATTAACCCCTTCTATGAAATACCAGATATTACTATGGTGGAACATGGATAACACCTCTCTGTGGGCATATGCTATATGAGTACCACTCAAAGTATGATCTGATTACTGACAGCTGGGAAAACTGTTGCCAGGAAGAGACAAAAAGCTTGCATCAGTATGTGAATCAACTACAATACTGGGCACACTATTTTGTTCAACTGTTTCTCCCCATTCTCCCTTAGTAATAAGACTTTCGTGATAAAAGAAGCAGTGTCTAGATTTATATTCTGCTGCAAACTCCTTTATGTAGTTGAAGGCCAGCACTCAAAGTAGCACTGTGCTACATCCATAAAGTAAATACTATAGTTCACCACTGGGTTAACAGTATAGCAGACTGCTACTGAGAAATACCCCTCCATTTTTTTTTTTTTTTTAACTTGGTGTCTTGTTTTTTAAATTTTTATTTAATTTCAATTTATTTAAATTGAATTTATTTAAATTTATTTATTTTATTTAAATTCAATTTATTTAAATTCAATTAATTCATTGTATTATTAGTTTCAGAGGTAGAAGTTTGTGATTCATCAGTCTTATATAATACCCAGTGCTCATAACATTGCAAGCCCTCCTTAATGTCCATCACCCAGTTACTCCATCCCTCCACCTCCCTCCCCTCCAGCAACCCTCAGTTTGTTTCCTATGCTTAAGAGCCTCTTATAAGTTTGTCTCCTTCTCTGATTTTGTCTTATTTTATTTTTTCCTCTCTTCCCCTATGATCCTCTGTTTTGTTTCTTAAATTCCACATATGAGTGAGATCATATAATGTATTTCTCTGATTGGCTTATTTCACTTAGCATAATACCCTCTAGTTCCATCCATGTCATTGCAAATGGCAAGATTTTATTCTTTTGATGACTGAGTAGTATTCCATTGCATATACCACATCTTTATCCATTCATCTGTCGATGGACATATCCCTCCATTTTTATTCCATTTTTCCCAGCTTTGTTGAGATACAGTTGACATTTAACATTTAAGGTATGCAACGTGACGATTTGTTACACATATATACTGCAAAATGATTACCACAATTAGGTTAGTTAACACCTCCATCCCCTCATGTAATTACCATTTTTTTGGTGTGGTGATAAATTTAAGACCTACTCTATTAACAATTTTTAAATATATAATACAGTACTGTTAATTATAGTTATCATGCTGTACATTAGAATCCCAGAACTTATTCATTTTATATATAAGCTAAAGGTTTGTACCTTTTGACCATCATCTCTCCATTTCCCCCATACTCTGGCCTCAGACACCACCATTCTACTCTGTTTCTATGAGTTCAGCTTTTTTAGATTCCACCTGTATGTATTTGTCTTTCTTGGTCTAACTTATTTCACTTAGCATACTGCCCTCAAGGTCCATCCATGTTGTCACAAAAAAAATTTCCTTCTTTTATAGCTGAATAATATTCCTGTGTTTACTTACACACACACACACACACACACACACACACACACACACACTTTTCTTTATCCATTCATTGAAAAACAGATACTTAGGTTGTTTCCATTCTTGGCTACTGTGAATACTGCTGCAATGAACATGGTGGGGGGTGCAAATATCTCTTTGAGGTAGTGACTGCATTTTCCTTGGATATATATCCAAAGGTGGGACTGCTGGATCACACAGTTCTATCTGTAGTTTTTTGAGAAACCTCCATATTGTTTACCATAGTGGCTATACCCTCCTTTTTAAAAAAATTTATTGTTATGTTAATCACCATACATTACATCATTAGTTTTTGATGTAGTGTTCCATGATTCATTGTGTATAACACCCAGTGCTCCATGCAGAACGTGCCCTCTTTAATACCCATCACCAGGCTAACCCATCCTCCCACCCCCCT
>NC_138369.1:117511389-117528617 GCF_054177405.1 Leptonychotes weddellii | reverse complement strand
AAAAAGTCAGAATGTTAAAGGAGCTCCTAAATAAAGTTGATCTGACCACAAAAAACAGACTTAGAAAAAAAGAAAATGAATTTAGAATATAAATACTTGGGTAATTATCTTTGAACAATAAAATGCAGATTAATTTTCCAGTTTAGTCATATAAACTAGATCAGGATTTGGCAAGTGTTTTCTGTAAAGAGACAGAAGTAAATATTTCAATTTTTGGTTTTGTGAGCCAAGATATTAAAAGAGAGGAAACAGATTTTGAGAAAAATTTTTATTGACTAAGTAAAAAAATGTAATAATACTAATTGAACACAATTTTTTAAATAACATAAATCTACCAAAGAGAAGAATGGAAATCTTTTCTTTGGGGGCAGGAGGATAATATTTGGTTAATTGGGGTTTAAAGTTAATGCTCCCTATCATCAAAATCAATTGCAAATGTCTACCTCTTAATGATGATCTATAACGAGATTTTACATTTTAACACAATAGAAATATCTTTAATGAGATTTTATATTTTTGAATATGTTTTTTCAAACAGGTAGTATATTAAAGTGTCACTATTGTATAAGACTGCTGAATCACAGACCTGTACCTCTGAAACAAATAATACATTATATGTTAAAAAAAAGAAAAGAAGATAGTAGGAAGGGAAAAATGAAGGGAGGGAAGTCAGAGGGGGAGACGAATCATGAGAGACTATGGACTCTGAGAAACAAACTGAGGGTTTTAGAGGGGAGGGGGGTTGGGGGGATGGGTTAGCCTGGTGATGGGTATTAAAGAGGGCACGTTCTGCATGGAGCACTGGGTGTTATACGCAAACAATGAATCATGGAACACTACATCAAAAACTAATGATGTAATGTATGGTGATTAACATAATAAAATAAAATTAAAAAAAGTGTCACTGATTAATAAATACAATACCATCTAATTTGATAATAAAATAATAAATACTCCACTGTGCATTAAAAGTATGATATTAAAAGTCCATTTTTCTTTTGTTTGGACATGATGGATAAATACTGATAATAAAAATACAGTAAAATGTCATAGGGCAATATGGGTGGCACTCAAAACACTACTGATTTAGAATGGTGTCACTGTAAGCTGCAGTAAATCAAGCAGCAGTGAGAAATTATAAAAGTGCTTCATAAGGTCTCTGTCACAACCAGGCTATCGTGGTGTAAAATCTTTAACTGATGATATGTAAATGAACTAATGTGCCTGTGTTTCAATAGAACTTTACTTACAAATGTTTAAATGTGAATTTTGTAAGTTTCACATCACAAAATATTACTCTTCTTTAGATTCTTTCTCTTCCATTAAACAATGTAAAAATTATTTAGAGCTCATGGGCTATAAAAAACAGGCAATGGGCCATCTTTGACCCATGAGCCATAGTTTGCTGACCCTTGAACTCATGAGATAATTACATTCTTACCTTCTGGCAAGCTGCCTCAATTGTTCAGCACATTCGCTGTCTGATTTCTGGTTTATAAGTTCAAGGATATTCATGGTTCTGTGAAAATGTCCACATGATAAACTCACACTAACAGCTGTTTCATGTTTATCACCAGTTAGTACCCATACTTTGATACCAGCCATTCTCAATGCTTCGATAGTTTCTCGAACTCTATCTTGTAGCCTGAAAATAAAAGAAACAACATTAGCAGTAGAGAATACATCTTTGACCATTTTAAATATAAACCAGATAGTACATGTAAGGTAAATTCTGGACTCCCTGACTTAAAAATGTTATAGTATAGTGATATAACTGATTTTTTTCCCATTAGGGAAGAAACAGGAATAATCAAATTAGTGATCATCTAGTTAACATAACATCTATAACTTTATATTTTAAGAATTTATCTTCCAAGTTGATTTTTATAGAACCAAACTAAATATATGGTCTTCATCAACTCCTATTTTATTTAGAAAGTCTTAAATTTGAAATTAGAAGATTTTCCTCTTTTTTCATAAGAAAAATTTTCATATCAGTAGTTTAAAAATCAAATTATGGACAATAAAGGATGATGTAATTTCAGGTGAGTCTCAGAAATCTCATGAGGCCAAATGAAAGGTAAATGAAAACCTAAATTTTAAAAAATACAAACACTCTTAGAGACAGGTGGTGGGGAACAAAGACTAAATGGACCTCAGGGAATTCACAAACTAATGAGAAGAAAGTCTTTAAAGAAATAATTATAAGGTACTGCCACAAAAACAACATAGAACTATCTACAAAACATGAATACTTCACAAAGAAGAGAATTTTTAATCCTATTAGTGGTAAGGAAAGGTCTTATTGGAGTGGGGGTACTAACTGAGCTATACTTTGTAAAGACATGAACAAATGGATAAAGGAAAAATTATCCAGGCAGAAGGCACAGCCTTGCCAAAGAACAAAGGCACAAAATAGAATAGTTTTAACTAGGGCGCCTGGGTGGCTCAGTTGGTTAAGCGACTGCCTTCGGCTCAGGTCATGATCCTGGAGTCCCTGGATCGAGTCCCACGTTGGGCTCCCTACTCAGCAGGGAGTCTGCCTCTCTCTCTGACCCTCCCCCCTCTCATGCTCTCTGTCTCATTCTCTCTCTCAAATAAATAAATAAAATCTTAAAAAAAAAAAAAAAAGAATAGTTTTAACTATAGTTGTTCAGAGAACTACATACAGCTTGGTACTGCTGAAGCAGAAAGTGGAAGCAGGCAGTGGTGGGAAATGAGGCTGGAGAATTAAGCAGGTGTTTAAAGCCTTTGTATGGCACACAGAGGAGTATTCTAAAAATTCAAGCCTATAGGCAAAACTGTACATAGCAGAATTCTTTCATCTATTTAAGATATCCAGCTAGAGTAAAAATTGTATATACTGATTGGGAAAAATTAAGGCTTTAACTCTCTATTTTGATTTAAAATACATTATTATAGGATGTTAATAAATGGAATATATGTCATAAATTAGAAACACTTGGCTAAGAAAATTCTTACACGAGAAAAAGGATATTGCCTGTTTGATGCTTACCTGTCTTCCACTGCTGTAGCTCCAAGTAATATCAGGTCTTTCTCTATGAACTGGAAGACAGCTGCCAATTTCTCTTCCCGTTGTTGCAAGGCAGTCCTGGCTTCAAACAGACGTCTGTCTATTTCTTCATACTCTTTAGATGTCAACTGTTTATAGGCCATACACAGAGTTCTCAGCCCTTTCTAAAACAGAAAAATTAAAAACAAAAATTGAACAAAAATAACTAATGGGAAATCAAGAAGTCACTGAAATAAACGGAGGATGCCTTACCAAAAATCAATCACAAAATTTAAAAAGTACTATCATTTAGTAATAGGAAATAAATGAAGTGTCACAAAGCCCTCATGACCTGAGTTATGCGACGCATATTATCATAGCTCTTTTAATTTCTGATGCGTTCTTAAAAGTTGCTCAAAATAATTAAAGTTTTTAAATTGTAGCATATTAAAGCCTAGACAGGATCATAAAGATTATCTCACTGTGGTTTTAAAACTGTTTTACCTGGAAAGCCAGAAAGTTCTATAGGGGTAACTTCAGGACTGTCAAGAGAGAGACAGCCCCAGGTTCTACCCTTGTTTTAACACTTACAAATCCACTTTATATACTTTATAAGAAAATTTTTTAAGCAAAGGGGACCATAATTTCCTGAGAGTTTACGGTATGATGAATTTACAGTTCAAATAATGATGTAAAATAAATAATACTTTCTATAGTCACCAAATGATTTTAAACTGTATCATTATATAACTTCACTGGTGAAATGGAATTACACAACACTTAGCATTATATATTTGATTATCTGATTCTCCTGGGCATAGATTTTTCTTAGGTGCTACTATTTGAAAATTGGTGTCTACATCTAAGAGCTATACAAGTTCCTTCTCTTGCTGTACATTCTCCTCAGAAAAACCCAAAATAAATATATTTTTTAAATGTTTTATTTATTTATTTGACAGAGAGAGAGACAGCGAGAGGGAACACAAGCAGGGGGAGTGGGAGAGGGAGAAGCAGGCTTCCCGCTGAGCAGGGAGCCCGATGCGGGGCTCGATCCCAGGACCCTGGAATCATGACCTGAGCCGAAGGCAGATGCTTAACTGACTGAGCCACCCAGGCACCCCCCAAAATAAAAATTCTAATAACAGAACTTGGAAAGGGTACATTATAAAATACTACATGACACTATTCAGATTTCTAAATATTGATGTTCCTTGATTTACAAATGACCCATACCTATAAATAACTGCTTTTCTTAAACAATAGTTAAGGGACCATGAGAGTTATAAATATAGGAAACTAATTCATTTTACAACAAATATTTACTGAATGCCAACTATGTGCCAGTATTGTTCTGGATTAAAATGAGTGTAAGGTAGAACAATGTCTCTGTTCTCATGGATGTTACAGTGTGATAGATGAACTAGATCAGATGGGCAGAGATGAGTATAGAGCAATCATTTATAGAAATGCAGAAATGAGAGATCATGAGTTAAGACTAAGAGCTGCCTAAAAATTTTCCTCTTCACATGAATTGTAGCACTTTGTTTCGTAAGATTCTCCTACGTTCTTCTAGTAAGAGAGAACTAATTCACAAACCATAAAATTCACTCCTTTAAAGAGTACAATTCAGTGGTTTTTTATAAGCGTATTCACAGAGTTGTACTATTACTACTATCTAATTTCAGAACATTTCATCACCCCCAAAGGAATCCCATATCCATTAGCAGACACTTCCCTTTTACCCCTTCCTCTAGCCCCTGGTAACCACTAATGTGCTTTTTGTCCCTATAAATTCCATTATTCTGGATATTTCATATAAACAGAACATGTGACCTTTTGTGACTAGCTTCTTTCACTAGGCATAGGAACTTTTCAAGGTTCACCCAGGTTATAGCATATGAGTACTTCATTTCTTTTAATGGCCAAACAACATTCCATTATATGAATATGACACACTGCTTAATCCATGCATCCGCTGATGGACATTCAGATGTTTCCAACCTTTTGCCTATTTAGGAATGCTGCTAAGTTTTTGTGTGAACATATGTTTTCAGTTCTCTTGGGTATATATAACTAGCAGTGAACTCCTGGGTTATATAGTAACTATATTATTCTATGTTTTATGAGGAACTGTTAAACTATTTTCTAAAGTATTTGTACCATTTATAATCCCACCAGCAATGTATAAAGGTTCCATTATCTCTACATCCTTGGGATTCCCCTATATTCTTTAAGTAAACTCCTCTTTTTTTTTTTTTTTTTAAGATTTTATTTATTTATTTGACAGAGAGAGACACAGCGAGAGAGGGAACACAAGCAGGGGGAGTGGGAGAGGGAGAAGCAGGCTTCCCGCGGAGCAGGGAGCCCGACGCGGGGCTCGATCCCAGGACCCTGGGATCATGACCTGAGCTGAAGGCAGACGCTTAACGACTGAGCCACCCAGGCGCCCCTAAACTCCTCTTTTTAATATATTAATTTGAACGGTCTTCGCAGCCAAAAAAGCCCTAGCTGTAACAGTTTCAAAGAAAAGACTTGTATTTTAGCAGGTTAAAAGTCAATTTTTATTATTTTTATTTTTTTTATTTATTTTTTTAAAGATTTTATTTATTTATTTGACAGAGACAGAGATAGCGAGAGCAGGAGCACAAGCAAGTGGGAGTGGGAGAGGGAGAAGCAGGCTTCCCGCCGAGCAGGGAGCCTGATGTGGGACTTGATCCCAGGACCTTGGGATCATGACCCAAGCCGAAGGCAGCCGCTTAACCGACTGAGCCACCCAGGCGTCCCTAAAAGTCAATTTTTAACCAAAGAATGTAGAAGCCAACACATAATGTAACAGAACTGCAGAAATTCTATACTTTTTGATAAATTACTAATGCAAAAATGAAGCCTTAAATCTTTCATATGTATATCTTTTAGAGTTTTATATATCTTAGAAATTTACACTCACCAAAGCAAATTCATCTACGTGAATTCTGGTTTTTTCTATTTCTCCACCTACACATTTAGGAAGAATTGATGATTCAGCTCCTTTAGCAAATAAAAGCTTCTCACCTAAAAAGAAAAATCAGTTATCAAACTCTTAATATTAGATAAATAAAAATTCATAAAAATTTAGATAGGTTACCTGAAGGTGCCTGAACAATTACACTCATTCTCCTACGATCTGAATCAAATTCGAGAATATGAAGCAGTTTATACCTAAGGAAAAAATAAGACCAAAAGCTTACTTTTTTTTGAATAATATTAAGCGAATATTTGAAAAGAACCCCTATAAAAGTAAGAATTAGAACAAGAAATTAATCTCAACTACATTTTCAAGATGGGTTATGAATCATTAATAACACAAGATTGACATTTATTGAGTACTTACCAAATGCCATGTACTTTACATACCTTATGTCATTTAATACCCATGAGAACCAAAGAAGGTAGGTCTTATCTCATTTTATAGATGAGGACTATTAAACTCAGAAAGATTAAGTAATTTTCCTAAAGTCAAATAAGCTTGTGAGTGGCACAGCAAGGATTGGAATCCAGATCTGCCCAGCTTCACGTTTTTCTCACTAAAAAAGGTAATTGATTCTCAACCCTCTTTTCTGCCCAAACATACCTGAGAAATACAACACACTCACATTAGTAACAGAGGATCATCATAGCAGTGATTCTGAACCTGACACAGTGAACGTATGTACAGGTGGGGTAACAAATGCCTTTATAAGGAGTAGTAAAAGAGTATGTGTGGATAGGTCAGGTGTGGCTTGAAGTTTTCTGGATAGATTTATATAGTGATATACATACATAATGATGTGTACATCTCAAAAAAAAAAAACAGAGTGGGATGATGGTTCATAAGTTGATGAAATGAGCTAGACAGGCTTCTACATGAAAATAGCAAAGAATGGGCTCTATTTTAGTTTGGAAAAGCACAATTTGGAAAGGGACAGCTGGAGTTGAGATATGACTGGAATTGGTAAAACCATGAAAGGTATGAATAGAACAGGAATGGACTAATTTATCAAGCAATGTAAATATTGGAAAAAGGCAGCTGTTCCTTAATGTTTGAAAAATAAAATCATAGGAAATATGAAGAAGTTTTTCTTTATTTATTGAAAACTCATGAAACTCATTATCCCAGGGGTGTATAAAAATAAACATATGAGTAAATTCAAGAAACATTAAGCTAAAATACAAATGAAAGAGTCAGAGTAGGATATTGTTATTACTGTGATGAAGTACAACATAGTATTACATCATTCTAGAGCAGGGGTCAGTAAACTTTTTCTATAAAGGTCCAGGTAGTAAATATTTTAGGCTTTGCAGGCCATATATGGTCTCTGTTGCATTAAAAAAAAAACAGAAACAATCCCTCAACAATGTAATGAAGTTTGCAGGCTGTAGGTCAGATATGACTTATGGGCCATAGTTTACAGATTCCTGTTCTATATTAAATACATAGAAAACTACAGTATAGAAAAAAATTACCGTTCCAGTTTTCCAAGTGTTTTAACTTCCATAGTTTCTTCAGAATGGCCAATAAATACAATGCCAATTCTAGGGATTAAAAGATAAAGAAATATAAGATTTACGGATGATATTTCATGTTTCATAATATGTCATTATAACTTAGCATGAATAAAAACATTTAAAGTATACATTTAAGATGTATTTTAAAATATTTCTTTGAATATGGCATTGTTTTTAAGAACATGAAGAATCAGAGTAGGTTCAAAACAATACATACACAAGTATTTCTCACAAATTATATTCTTTATATTTCGTAGTAACCAGATTTTAAAAGATCTCTTCAAAATATGATTCAATGCAAGCTTGACAACAACATTAATAACACATATAAAATTCTCATTTACAATTTAGAGTGCACTTCTACCTTTATGTGTTTATGAATTTTGTCTGACAATTTAAAGTAATTTTCTAGTATATGCACATTTTCATTTAAAAGGTGTTTTTCTGAAGATTTGGAAATTAGATCAAACTACCTTGCAGCAGCTTCCACTAAAGCCTTTTCATCTGGTGAAGATGCATAGTATTCCAACTGGGAGGGTGCAAAGTTGGATTGCCAGGGACCATCACCAATGCCATCAGTCTGAACATTGCTAATCTGTACAGTGTGACAGAGACTGACTGCTTTAAAGAAGAGATCGTGTTCTTTAATCTGTAGAAAGATAATATTCTCAATAAAAATACCACTCCCAAGTAACATTTAGAAAACTGTAAGCAGAATCCGAAAAAAATGTCAATAAATACAGTTAATAATTTGGTTATCTTTGATCTACAACAGGAGTGCTACAATCCTGAACTGCCTGAATGCTAGCTGGTTGCTTCTGACTCCAAAGAGTAAAATTGCTTATAACCCTTCAACATAAGAGTATCTTTTTAGGAAACATAGCCAAATTGCAAGTAAAGATGAAAACTCTTTTGTGGAAAAAGTGAGATTTCAAAAAGTATTAGATACATTTAAATTCTATTTCTTAGCAAAGTCTTTTCTTCTTTACTTCAAGGCAGTAAGGGTTCTCCACTTAGTCTCATTTAAATACTCAGAGAACTAAGGCAGACACATATTAATTTGCAAGTAAAAATGGGTTGTGACTACAAATTCTCAGGGCTGAATCAAAGGATATACATTTCAAGTATATATTCCTTGCCCCACTGACACTTAAATTTTTTCTCCTACAATCCAGTAACTATCAAAGAGAATTATTTAAAATGAAATTCCAATTTATTAATTTAAAAGTTGCTTACCAGTTCACTTTCATTTTCAGGACTGGTTCTAAAAGAAGAACTGGTTGTAAGATGGGTTAAGTTGTTAAGATGGGATAAACTATTAAGGTAAGATAAGCTTCCTTCTGAAGAGTCTGGTGTTGGTCCTTCAGATACAAGTCTACCATTGATTTCTTGGTATTTTATGCCATTAATTGAACATTCCCGAAATTGCATCTCATTTTCTGTCAGTGTACCAGTTTTATCTGTAAACACATACTCCACCTAGAGATGGAAGATAAAAGAAAACAAACTTTTATGTTTATGGTCCTATGTTAAACAAAAAAACCTTGTCCTCCTCTGTCTCCTAAAGTCAAGCTTACCTATTAACATTAGTATACTGATGTTGAGATTTTTTTATAATCTAAGCACAAATAAATAAAGATGCACAGAAATAAAACAGGGTAACATAAAATATTTCAAATCTATATAAACTTTGAAGTTTGTGGCATTTTTAGGTGCATGTTCATGTGTACAGCTGACTGATAATGTGGGATTAATACTTTTTTCCATCTCCTGGATAAGGTGTTTTCAAGTAGTAGGACCAAGAATGATCTTTGAGCAAGGGTGGAAGGGATGCCTAATAACCTAGAAATGTGAAATGGTATGTGGTCCAGAAGTGGTCCAGAAGAAATGGTACAGAACTGGGATCAGGAACACAAAGTGATAGCAACACAAGAAGTCAGAGATGGAAAGTTGTCTAAAATATTAGATAGATGGAGGAAACTGAAACCAAGGGTAGAAAACAAACTCAGTGAAAAGGAAAGTGTTTAAATGAAAAAAAATATATTTTAAGATTTATTTATTTATTTGAGACAGAGAGAGAGCACAAGCAGGGAGGAGGGACAGAGGGAGAAGGAGAAGCAGGCTTCCCGCTGAGCAGGGAGCCTGATGCGGGACTCGATCCCAGGACCCTGAGATCATGACCTTAGTGGAAGACATGCTTAACCAACTGAGCCACCCAGGTGCCCCTAAATGAAAATATTTTTAAAAGTAGATAAGACAAATAATTTTACTACTCTTTTGAGACAAATTCTGGAAAATTAACCCTATAAGAAGGTAGGTCCAAAAAGAGAAGGATGAAATAGTCAAGTCTTGATACAACTAGGATTATGGTGAGGATTTGATTAATGCAATAGTGATCTGAGAAAGTTGTCATTTAAAAAGGGAGGTACACATCACAAGGAAAAACAACAACTATAGACCAATACCCCTTATGAAAATAAACACAAGCTAAATCTAGGAACATATAAAAAAGAGATACACCATGAATATGTGGTGTTTATCCCTGGAATTCAAGATAGGTTCAACATAAATCAGTCAATGAAACCTACCACAATAATACACTGGTACTTATTCTTTATTCCTTTATTAAAATGATCATCTTGACAGACGCAAGAAAAGCATTTAACAAAATCTAATACTCTTTCATGATAAAAACATTCAACAAATTAGGGATAGAAGTCTATTTCTTCAACCCGATAAAATATATCTACAAAACCCCATAATTAGCATCCTATTTAATGAAGAAAGACTGAATGCTTTCCCCTAAACTAAGTTCAGGAATAAAGTAAAGATGTCTCTTCTTGCCACTTTTATTCAACATTGTACTGAAGATTCTAGCCTGGGTAATCAGGCAAGAAAACAGAAATAAGAGGTATTCAGATTAGAAAAGAGGTAAAACCATTTGTAGACAACACGACCTTATATATAGAAATTCCTAAGGAATCCACTAAAAAACTACTAGAACTAATAAATGAGTTCAGCAAGACTGCAGAATAAAAAGCTCAACATACAAAAAGGGAGGCAGAGTTAAAGCTGGAAAAAATTGTTAGGACCAAGAAAAAAAGTGAGAAAATATACCTTAAAGTTCATTTTGTTGCAAATAGTAAAGATAACTACAACACCTGAGATGTAGGAATTCTGCTATGTAAAGTAATAATAAAAGCCAATAATTGTACAGCAATCACTATATTGCCAGCACTGCTAAGTGTTCTAACTCATTTGATCCTCCCAACAACTCCATGAGGTAGGTACTATTATTATGTATATTTTAGAGAAAAAGAAACAAAGGAAGAGTTAGGTTAAATAACTTACCCACAGAGCTAGCAAATGGTGAAATTAGAAATAAAAGATGAATTATTTTATCTTTCCTATGTGGTATTAAAGACTGTCCACTACTTACAGCAAATGTTGAATTATAAAGATGGATACAGAGAGACGTCACTTACCTATACAAGTTAATAAAAAACTTCTAGATCAGGAAGAATAATAAGAATAAGGTATAAAAAAATTATGATATAAAATATCAGCAGTCAGAGAGAAATAATATTTCAAAGATGATTAGAATAGACACAGACCTATCAGTCATGGAGGACTCTTTAGAATTTAGAGGATAGAGATAAATAAAAGAAATTAACTTTGATATTTAAAAATATACAGGGGCACCTGGGTGGCTCAGTGGGTTAAGCGTCTGCCTTCGGCTCAGGTCATGATCTCAGGATCCTGGGATTGAGCCCCACATCAGGCTCCCTGTTTAGCAGGAAGCCTACTTCTCCCTCTCCCTCTGCCTTTTTTTGCTCCCCCCCCAAATAAATAAAATCTTAAAAAAAATAAAAATATATATAAAATCAAGTTTTAACTTTTAACTTTAGGGCTTATAGAGAGGGCACTATACACCATCATAAGAGCAGTTTCTGCTACAGTATGGAAATGAAAGGGCACAGAATATGACAAAGTAGCTTTCATTGGTATAAAAATAGATAAAAGAATAGAGGCAATAAACATATTATGAAATACTTGCAGGCTTAAAAGTAAAAAGAGAGACTTAGATGAATTATAAATTTAAAAAAGTTATCATTTAAAGTTTCTTATAGAGAGAGCAAGTAGGAGTATATGCACAAACAGTGTGAGGTTCCAGAAAAACAATATTCTAACATGAAGAAAAGAGGAAGAGGGGAAAACTGGGATAGAAAAGGTCAAAGGAAAGAAAAAATGGGAAAAAAAAAACCGTGTTCAAAGAAGCAGTAAAAACAGGCTATGTTTTTAGACCTTGAATAGGTGATACATAATTAAAGAAATGTGACATGAATTAATATTTAGCAGAAATTACTAAAGTCTCTTAAATGCTAAAAATAAATGGATCAACTTCTGGTTAAAAATGGTAGGTTGAGCAAATACAATTATCTCTGTTCCTCTTGAGACTTTACTAAAATAAGAGTAAAGAAAAAAAAAAAGAACAAAAATAATGGTAGATGAGAACATGAAAAGGGAGATATGACAAGTTTGGAAGATGGAAAGGAGATGAATGAGTGGTAAGTGACTTAACAAAACTTAGAATATGAAACCTTAGCAATGGGAGAAACCCTTTCCCAAAAACTCGCAGGAAGTAGATGTACCAGCTACTACTGAATGTGAAAGTATAGGATGAGGCTGAAAATGAAGGTACCAGGAACAGTCTGAAACCTGAAATCCACTCATAACTTGCAAACCTGAGACTGCCCTTCATCTATCTGAGTAACAGTTGGAAGGTTTATTCTCTAAGAAGGGGACTGAACCAAAGGGAATCTGAGCCCCATGGAAAGCTGAAAACAGGTCTGAGACAGCTGAAAACAGAAGTGTTGACAGTATGCTAAAAACAGGGAGACTTCTACTGGATGGCTCTAACAATCACAAGCAGCAGAGATACTAACTGTAGTCATTTTCTCTGGGGAAACTGAGGAAAGACCGGTACTGACACTAGGAATATGTCAAAAAAACAGCTGGATGGCGAGGCTTTCCTAGGGAAAATTTTTAAGCTTGTAAGGAAAGCCAAAGATTAGCATTCATTTGAGGATTACTCCTTAAAAGAAAGGTAGAGTCTAAAACAAATTACAGTCAGTTCTGCTATAACACTGTCTTGAAAATATGAATCTATAACAATGTAACTCATATATGAGGGAACAATTTGAGCATAATGTGGGCTTTGCATTTGGTTATGCACCATTTCCTCTGTGAGAAACACCAGCAAACTGCACACAAGGAACACATGAAATGTACACATCTCAAACAGCTACCAGCCACCTCAAGTCACCACAGGTGTTAGAAGCCATAGCCATCCACTTCTATTTTCAGATAACCTTCCTTTCAATAGTTCACAATGACACACAGGTTGCAACACTTCTCTGATGGTCACTTCCACAATTAACCTTCTGGTCTTTTTCAAGACAAAATGCCACATGTATTATAGTATTTATGTATTTTTTTTTTTAAGATTTATTTATTTGAGAGAGGGTGAGCGCACGCAGGTGCGCACGTGAATGGGGAGGGTGGGGCAGAGAGAGGGAAAGAGAGAATCCTCAAGCAGACTCACCACCAGTGTGGAGCCCCATGTGGGGCCTGATCCCAGGACTCTGAGATCATTACCTGAGCAGAAATCAAGAGTCGGACAACCAACTGACTGAGCCACCCAGGTACCCCAGTATTTACGTAATTCTTAACAATTTATTTTAAATGTGTTACAAAATTTTTGTTGCACTCCTAATCCCATTAGCCCTGTGGTTTTTACTAAGTAATTTTACATAGAACAGTAATTTTTAGGATTGCTTTTTCACATTATAGCAGAACTGACTGTATTGAAAAAGGAACTAGGAGCAAACAGAAAACTTTAAATAACCATCATTAATATCCTCAGAGAACTAAAAGAATAGATCATACTCAAGAAAAGGAATAAGATATAATTAAAAGAAGACTCTTCAGATATAATGGAATATTAGAAACTAAAAATATGGGGTGCCTGGGTGGCTCAGTTGGTTAAGCGGCTGCCTTCAGCTCAGGTCATGATCCTGGAGTCCCGGGATCGAGCCCCACATTGGGCTCCCTGCTCAGCTTCTCCCTCTGACCCTCCCCCCTCTTGTGCTCTCTCTCTCCCTCTCACTTTCTCTCTCTCAAGTAAATGAATAAAATCTTAAAAAAAAAAAAGAAATTAAAAATATTACAACAGAGGGCGCCTGGGTGGCTCAGTTGGTTATGCGACTGCCTTCGGCTCAGGTCATGATCCTGGAGTTCCTGGATCGAGTCCCGCATCGGGCTCCCTGCTCGGCAGGGAGCCTGCTTCTCCCTCTGACCCTCCCCCCTCTCATGTGCTCTCTGTCTCTCTCATTCTCTCTGTCTCAGATAAATAAATAAAATCTTAAAAAAAAAAAAAATTACAACAGAAATAAAAAAAAACAAAAGTTAGGTAGAAAGATAAAGTTGACAAATTCTCCCAGAATTATAAAAACAAACAAGTAAATGAAAATTGAAAGTCAAAGAAAGAATTAGAGAATCAAGATAAATGATCTGAGATATCCAAATACTAACTTAAAAAAAAAAGACATGTTATCAAAGAAATAATATAAGAAAAATCCCTGGAATCGAAGTACACATATTTTTAGACTGAAATCGCTCACAGAGCTCATTGTCCAATGAAAGAAAAAAAAACTCACACCAAGGTATATCATCATGAAATTTCAGAATTATCACATAAAGAAAAGATCTTAAACACTTCCAGAGATAAAATAATAGATCGCACATAAAGAACTGGGAATCAGAATGGCACTGGATTTCTCAACAGCAACACTGGAAGCTAGAAAAAAAATGGAGAAATGCTCTTAAAATTTGAAGGAAAACAATTTCCAACCTGGGATGCATTATACAGCTAAATTATTAATCAAGTACAAAAAAGGAATAAAGAAAAAAAAAGGGAATAAAGATATTTTCAGCCATGCAAAGCCTCAAAATATTTTCCTCTCATGCATCCTTTTCCAGGAAGTTATTAGATGTGTTCTACCAAAATGAGAGAATAAGCCCTAGGTGGGCTGACACAGGATCCAGGAGATCCAAAACAGGGGAGAGGCAAAGGAATTTCTAGGGTGATAGTAAAGGGAAGTCCTTGGGTGACAGCTGAGAAGCAGGCCCAGACATAAGTCCATACTGAAGAAGACAAAAGTCTCCAAAAAAGCTGCCACCAAAAGAAGAGAGAGAAAAGGAAAGGAAATCCTAAATTACCTCATGTGTTTCAATATGTAGAGAGATGTTTCATATATTCATCAGAAACTTGTTTGTGCAATTAAGCATGAAAAAACAGAGCAATTAATTCTAGGGAAAATAATATATAAAAAAGAAAATGTAATTACAGTATCATAGGGCACACTTAAAGAACTTGAAATTAATGAGCAATACTAAAAGAGTCAAAATAATGTCAATAAATATTTATTAAATCTCTAATTGTGATATAAAAATATTAGGGGGTTATGGGGAGGCAAAGTGAGTATATATCTGGGTATGTATATATAAAACAGTAGCATAAGATTGTATCTTTATATCCCATAATAAATGTCTAAAATTTAAAAATCAAGAAAGAATACTATATAGTGCTAACTAATGGAAGAAACGATTTCAGGTTTAAAAATGGGAAACAAGGGTGCCTGGGTGGCTCAGTCGGTTAAGCATCTGCCTTCGGCTCAGGTCACGATCTCAGGGTTCTGGGATCGAGCCCCATATCTGGTTCCTTCTCAGCGAGGAGCCTGCTTCTCCTCTCCCTCTCCCCTTCCCCCCTGCTCGCTCTCTCTCTCTAATAAATAAATAAGATCTTTAAAAAATAATAAAAATGGGAAACAAGAGTTAGGTGTGGAGGGAAGTAGGGCTATTTTTTGGTATAAGCCTCATAACATTTTTCTTTGTACATAATATTAGTCTTTGTACATGGACTGTTTCAAGAAAAATAACAAATTAGAAAAACACAATAAAAAGATCCTTTTACCTGTCCAAGCTCTTCATTCAGATCAGAAGTATTGACTTGAGCTTTCTGACCTGATTCTTCATGATAGAGATCAAGATCCCAGCCAATAAAAAATGACCCAAGAAATTTCTGCATTTCGACTGTCACATATAATGAAATTGGAATGATGAAATTGTAGAGTACCAAAAAAGCAAGGAAGTCTGAAATGAATCTCAGAATCTAGGGAGAAAAATGATTGTTTGATAAGAGAAAACATATGAGAATTTCCTTAGTAATACTGAAGAACATTAGCAGAAAGTTTCATGTCTAAACAGATCATCAACTATATTCTGAAGCAGAAGTCTCATGAATTGAAATTCATTTTTTGAATTGTTTCTTTAATACATTTCTTTTGTTCGTTTTATTGTTCATTAGAATCTTGAACAAAGTAAAAGAAGAAAAGGTTAAATTTGAACTAGTTACTTTTCAGAAGCTACCAAAAAGCCTGGTGTGACTGAAACAACCTTAAGCAAAAAAAAAAAAAAAAAAATTATAATTGTAACCCCTGCAGTATACTTACCATTCCATTTCCACCCTTCGAAATCACAGGTAACTAAAAATTTACTGCAACTTAAAAAAACTATTTTAAGAACTGCTAGACCAGAACTGCTGGCAATGAAAACACTTACAGATTATATAGTAACAGCTTACTTCAATAGCATAGCAGTATCACATTTTAACGTGTATTCTGTGAAAGGTAAAATACCTAATTATGAATGATATGGAAAATATGTTCTGCGATCTGCTTTGTGGTTTCTTGAGATCCACATCTGTCTTCCAATACTTGTATTTTAATCTAATGTGAAATCTGGGGAATAATTATTTACCAAAATTGCAGGTTAAATTTTCCTGGTAGTCCATTTATTCAGTTTAAAACTTAATATGACATATTTTGTGTTATTACTTCATACCATCAATAGACTGACAGACTCCTTGAATTATTCTGACAGAACTGAAAATCAACTTACTTTTTTCATTCACTTTATAACACACAGTAAATGGAATAAAAAACTGAATTTGTAGTTTTGAAGGGGAATGCCATTATAGAGGATTTAAATTTTTGTGATCTCTTGTAACTATTCAAGTCATGCCATAGGGAATACAATTGCTTATGCCCTAAAATGCAAAAAGCATACCAGGATAAACATGCTGGCCACTCTTCACTTACAGTGTCTTTTTGTCACCTTTCAGTAGTAATGGTTTTAGGAGATTATAGTGGTCACTCCTATCAAAAGTCACTATCGAATCAGTAACTGCCAAAGAATAAAGTTTCCTTTCCAGCAGAGTCAAGAACACCATAAAATACCTTACTACTATTTCTTTGATGTTCTGTTTTTTGGTTATACCAAGGTTCATCCCATTTTTCTTCAGCTTGCCATGTATACTTCAAGATAGTACTGATGATGGCTTCAGAAATAAGGATTATTAGATAAATTATCAAAAATGTATTCATTGACCTGAAATGAGGGAAAAAAAAGAATATAAAACATGTCAATTTTGTGTTACTATATTCATCTGCCTGGAAATTTTATACGGGTATTAAGTAAGAAATAAAAATATATAAGATGTCATGGTAGCTACTTAAAGGAAACAGTCTTATCCAAATGGCCAACAGACACATGAAAAAGTGCTCAACAT
>NC_138369.1:117421696-117510889 GCF_054177405.1 Leptonychotes weddellii | reverse complement strand
AGCCAAACTATGGAAAGAGCCAAGATGTCCATCAACAGATGAATGGATAAAGAAGATGTGATATATATACACAATGGAATATTATGCAGCCATAAAAAGGAATGAAATCTTGCCATTTGCAATGATGTGGACGGAACTGGAGAGTATTATGCTGAGCGAAATAAGTCAATCAGAGAAAGACATGTATCATATGATCTCACTGATATGAGGAATTCTTAATCTCAGGAAACAAACTGAGGGTTGCTGGAGTGGTGGGGGTGGGAGGGATGGGTGGCTGGGTGATAGACATTGCGGAGGGTATGTGCTATGGTGAGCGCTGTGAAGTGTGTAAGACTGTTGAATCACAGACCTGTACCTCTGAAACAAATAATACATTTTATGTTAAAAAAAAGAAGATAGTAGGAAAGGTAAAATGAAGGGGGGGAAATCAGAGAGGGAGACGAACCATGAGAGACTATGGACTCTGAGAAACAAACTGAGGGTTCTAGAGGGAAGGGGGGTGGGGGGATGGGTTAGCCTGGTGATGGGTATTAAAGAGGGCACATTCTGCATGGAGCACTGGGTGTTATGCACAAACAATGAATCATGGAACACTACATCTAAAACTAATGATGTAATGTATGGTGATTAACATAACAATAAAAAAATAAAAATGAATAAAAATAAAAAAAATAAAGAGGGCACGTACTGAATGGAGCACTGGGTGTTATACGCAAACAGTGAATCATGGAACACTACAATAAAACTAATGATGTAATGTATGATGATTAACGTAACATAATACAATTTAAAAAAAAATAAAGGAAACAGTCTTCGTATTTTAAGAAATGACCATTCAACAGAATCTATTTACCAGTGATAAAATAACCAATACATAGGATTATAAGCCTATTTGAATTAGTTATATTACTGTTCAAAATGCTTCCAGTAAATGACAGCTTTGACCAGTTATTCTCGCCATAATTATTCTAAATTTTTTAACATTTTCAGGTAATTTTAAGTGTAAATATAACTAACATTTGTGTAGTATTAAGATTTTACAAAACTTTGTTACATCCACTAAGTTGTCTAATCTTTGTAAAACCTCTGTGAGATCACATCCTTTTTAATGATGAAGATCAAAGCCCAAAAATCATTCTATAAATTTACCAAAATCACACAAGTCAGGAATTAACTTTAGAATCCCTGTTCTTTTCACCAGGCAAGCTTGGTATTGTCGTATTTCGCTAGGCAAGCTTAACATTACATCTCTGATTCTTTCATCAGCATTTTGTAATTTTCAGCACACAGATCCTGTATGTATTTTTTTAGATGTACAACTAGGTATTTCCTTTTTTGAGAATGATTGCAAATGGTATTGTTTTTAATCTCAGTTTCTGTCCTTGGTGTTTCTTTTCATTTTTTTTTTTAAGACTTATTTATTTATTTTAGAGAGACAGCAAGCAGGAGCAGCAGGAGGGGCAAAGGGAGAGAATCCTCAAGCAGACTCCCCGCTGACTGCAGAGCGTGCCGTGGGGCTCGATCCCAGAACCCTGAGATCATGACCTGAGCTGAAATCAAGAGTCAGATGCTTAACCAACTGAGCCATCCAGACACCCCTGGTGTTTCTAATCTAAGTATTTAGTTCTGTGATAGTTAATCTTATGTGTCAAGTTGACCGGGTTAAGCAATGCCCATACAGCTGGTAAAATATTATTTTGGGGTGTGTCTATGAGGGTGTTTCTGAAAGAGAATAGTATTTGATTCAAAAGACTTAGTAGAGAGACATGCCCTCACCAATGTAGGTGGGTATCATCATTGAGGACCCAAATGAAATAAAAAAGACAATTTTTTTCTCTTTTCTTGAGCTGGGACATCAGAGCTCCAGGTTTTTTATCAGTGGCCAGCTCCCTGGTTCTCAGGCCTTTGGATGCTGACTGCATTATGCCATCAGCTTTCCTCGTTCTCCAGCTTGTAGATGGCAGACTGTGGGACTTCGTGGTCTCTACAACCACGTGAGCCAACTCCTATAATAAGTCTCCTCTTACATATGCCCATATATATCCTACTGGTTCTGTTTCTCTGGAAAACCGTAATACAAGTGCTGTAAATTTCCTTCTCAGTAGTGCTTTAGCTTCATCCTATAAAATTTGATACTGTATTTTCATTAACTTCTGGATATTTAAAAAAAATGTTCTTTGAGATTTCCTCTTTGACCCATTGATTATTTAGAATTAAGAGTTCCAGCTGCTCCATATCCTTGCCAATACTTGGAACTTTTAAGCTTTTTAATTTTTGCCATTCCACTAAGTATATGTTGGTATGTATCTCTTTGTAGTTTTAATTTGTATCTCTCTCATGACTAATGATGTTGTACACTTTTTTGTATGTTTATTTGCCATCTGTGTATTTTCTATGTGAAAATTTCTCTGCTCCAGTCTTATATCCATGTTTTTCATTGCATTGTTTTTCTTTTTATTATAGACATATTATAGACATATGAGCTCATTATATATTCTGGATACAAGTTCTTTGTCAGATACATGTTTTATGAACATAGTCTTTCAGTTTGTGGCTTCCCTGTTCATTTCCTTAATTGTGTAGTGTGAGAAGTTTTGAATTTTGAGGAAGTACAGTTAACCAATTTTTTCTTTTGTGGTTATTGGTTTTGTGTCCTAGGAAATATTTACCTATCCCCAGGTTGTGAAGATTTCTTCCTAAGTTTTCTTCTAAAAGTTTTATAGTTTTAGCCTTTACACTTAGGTATATGACCCATCTTCAAAAACTTTTTAGTGTATGATATGAGGTAGGAATTGAGGGTTATTATTTTTTTTCCCATATGGATATCCAATTACTGTTACATCATTTATTGAAAAGACTATCATTTTCTTCATTGAATTTACTTAATGCTTTGGCTGAAAATCAACTGACCATATATAAATGGATCTATTTCTCAACTCCACTGAAAAATCTTTTTTGCTAATACCGTACTACATTTACTGTAGCTTTTTTTTTTAAAGATTTTATTTATTTGAGAGAGAGAGAATGAGAGACAGAGAGCACGAGAGGGAGGAGGGTCAGAGGGAGAAGCAGACTCCCCGCCGAGCAGGGAGCCCGATGTGGGACTCGATCCCAGGACTCCAGGATCATGACCTGAGCTGAAGGCAGTCGCTTAACCAACTGAGCCACCCAGGCGCCCCGACATTTACTGTAGCTTTATATTAAGCCTTAAAGTCAGATAATATAAATTCTCCAGCTTTTTTTTTTTTTTTAAATTCTCCAGCTTTTTTAAGAGACTGTTTTCTTCATTCATTCTACATATGCATTTGAGCTACTACATTTCAATATGCATTTTATTTATTTATTTATTTATTTATTTATTTATTTAAAGATTTTATTTATTTTAGAGAGAGGGAGAGAGACAGCACAAGTGGGAGAGGGAGAATCTCAAGCACACTCTGTGCTAACCATGAAGCCTGAGGCAGGACTTGATCCCACGACCCCGAGACCATGACCCAGGCCAAAAATCAAGAGTCAGATGTCTAACTGACTGAGCCACCCAGGCACCCCAGATATGTATTTTGGAATCATCTTGTCAATTACTACAAAAAAGCTTGCTGGGATTTTAATTAGTATTGAAAGAATCTTCACATCAACTACAGCTTAACAGTGCTGAGCCTGCCAATCTATTAATGTGATTTCTCCATTAAATAAACATCTCTCACCATGTTTTGTAGTTTTGACCTTGCTAAAACTCACTTATTAATCCTAATAGTTTTGTTGTTGAATGTGTACAACTGTCTCCGTGAAAAATCATGTGTCCTCTGGTAAGGACAATTTTCCAGTACTTATGCCTTTTATTTCTTTGTCTTGTGGCACTGAAAAAGGCTTCTAGGATAATGTTTAAAAGAAGTGGTGAAAATGCATGCATGTTCTGGAGATGAGTCCTTACAAAATATGTGCTTTGTAAATATTTTTCCTAATCTGTGGCTTCTCTTCATTTTCTTTTTTTAGCAGTGTCTTTTGGAAATGTAGAAGTTTTATTATTTTTTTAAACAGTGACATAGTGTTATATTAGCTTCAGGTGTGCTGAAGTTTTAATTTTGATGAAGTTTAATTTATCAAATTTTGGTTTTGTTTTTGATTCCTTTTTTGTATGTTTCTTATCTAAGAAATCTTTCCTTAACCCAAGGTCACAAATATTTTCTCCCACGTTTTATAGATTAAGTTTTTATGTTTAGGTCTTACATTTTGAGCTAGTTTTTTGTTTGTTTTTAAAGATTTATTTATCTGAGAGAGAATGAGAGAGACAGAGAGAGCAGTGGGGAGAGGGAGAGAGTCTCAAGGGGGCTCCGCACTCAGCATGCGGTGCTCCATCTCACAACTCTTGACATCATGACTTGAGCTGAAACCAAGACTCGAACACTTAACTGACTGAGCCACCCAGGTGCCCCTGAGTTGGTTTTTGTATATGGTGGGAGGTAAGGGTTAAAGTTTGGTTTCTGGCATATGGACATCCAATTGTTCCAGCACTGTGTGTTGAAAAGACTATCCTTTGGTGTGGACCATTTTTTAAAAAAATAAATCTCTGATAGATAATAGGGCTATCTAGACTTTCTGTTTCATCCTGTATCAACTGCTTTAAGTTGTATTTTCAAAGAATTTATCCATTTCATCTAAGTTGAAAAATGTAGTTACATAAAGTTGTTCACAATATTTCTTTACCTGTGGATAAAGTGACCACAGTAGATAGGATCTGTACTGATATCCTCTCTTTCATCCCTGATGTTGGTAATTTTGTAGTTTTCTCTCCTACCACTTCTTTTTTCCCCTTAATCCCTTAATCTAGGTAGAGATTTACCAATTTTGTTAATATTTCCAAAGAACCAAGTTTTGGCTTTGTTAATTTTGTCTATTATTTGTTTTCTATTCTATTGGTTTCAGCTCACATCTTTAATATTTGTTCTCTCTCTTCTCTGATTAGGTCAAATTGCTCCTCTTTCTTTAGCTTCATAAGGCAGAAACTTAGATGACTGATTTGAAGCTTTCCTTCCTTTTATATATATAATTTATAGCTAGAAATTTCTCTCCAACTTAGGCTTTGCCTTGAGTCCACAAATTTTGATTTGTTGGATTTAAATTACCACTCTGTTTTTTCTCAAATTTTAGAGATTTTCAATTATTATTTTTTCAAATAGTTTTATTCTGCCCCTTTTACTCTCTCCTCTTTTGGACTCAATTAGATAGATAGCTTAGTATTGTCTCACATGGCTCTGAAACTCTGTTCATTTTTCTTCAATCATTTTTCTCCCTGGTCTTCAGACTGAATAATTTCTATTGCTTTTTTAAATTCACTGACAATTTCTTCTGCCTTCTTCCATCTGGTGTTGGGCCCATCTAATGGCACTTACATTTCAGGGATTATATTTTCGGTGCAAGAATATCCACTGAATTTTTTTTTATAGTTCCATTTCTTCCCCCAAGTTTTTTATTTAAATTCTAGTTAGTTAACATACAGTGGAACACTAGCTTCAGGTATAGAATTTAGAGATTCATCACCCACATACAACACCCAGTGCTCACCACAAGTGCCCTTCTTAATTGCCATCACCTATTTAACCCATCCCCTGCCCACCTCCCCTCTGGTAACCATCAGTTTGTTCTCTATACTTAAGAGTCTGTTTCCCACCCCCCCCCTTGTTCATTTGTTTTGTTTCTTAAATTCCACATATGAGTGAAATCATATGGTATTTGTCTTTCTCTTATTTCGCTTAGCATATTACTCTCTAGCTCCATCCTCATCGTTGCAAATGGCAAGATGTCATTCTTTTTTATGGCTGAGTAATATTCAATTGTGTATATATACCACTTCTTCTTTATCCATCCATCAGTTGATGGATATTTGGGCTCTTCCCATAATTTGGCCTATTGTTGATAATGCTGCTATAAACATCAGGGTGTATGTATCCCTTCAAATCAGTAATTTTGTATCCTTTGGGTAAATACCTAGTAGTGCAATTGCTGGATCATAGGGCAGTTCTATTTTTAACTTTTTGAGGAAACTCCATACTGTTTTCTGTAGTTTCCATTTCTTTGCTGATATTTTACATGTTTATTCACATCTTCCTTTAGTCCCTTGAAAATACTTACAGTATCTGCTCTATAGACCTTGCCTGCCAACTGCAAGATACAGAACGTTATGGTGACAGTTTCTAATGAATGCTTTTTCTCTTAAAAACAAGTTACATTTTCTTTACAGGTCTACTTATTTTTGATTACATTATTGGATTTTATAAATAATTGGTTGTACAGATTCTGTACTCTTTTACGTTCCTCAGAAGAGTGCTGATTTTCATTTTAGCAGAAGTTAACTTGGCTAGGCTCAAATATCAAAGTCTATCTCCACTGCAACAGGCAACAGCAAAATGTTCTGTTCTTTCAGCTTTCTGATACTGTTTTTCTGTCAAGCCCAGTGGAGTCTCCTATGCACATGTATAGTTCCAACAGTCAGCCAAAGATTTGGGCATAATTTATGTGCAGGTTTCGGAGTTCATTCCCTTCTGTGGCTCCCTCCCTTACCTGGTTTTCCTCTGTCTAGCTGTTCTTCCAGCTTTAAACCTCCTCTAGCACTTAAATCTTGTAAAGATCAGGCTCTCTGATGCCCTATGCAGCACATGAATTGGGGAATGCCTTCAGGCAAAAATCTGCACTCTTAAATCTTTCCCCTTGCTCCTGCCACCTTTCAGGAGTAGACTCTGCCATTTTCTGTCTCCTTTGTGTCACTCTCTTGTATTTTCAAATACTTGTTTATGTAAAAAAAAATTTGTCCAGGTTTTATAATTGCTATCTGCAGGAGGGTTAGTCTTACCAAGTGATTCTGGTATTATCCAAGAGTATTTATTTTAAAGTCATAATGTAACACCTACTATAGGCCAAACATTGTGCAAAATGCTACATATATACATCTCTATTCTCAAGGATACCATCTTTTGTTGACTGATATATATTTTTATAAATATAGTATTTTAAACATATATGAATAATACATATTCATGTGTAAGTAAATGAAAATAGTTTTCTTACTTTTCTACTGCAGATCGTTTCTGTGACTTGCTCTTGTAATTTAATGCCATCTTAGTTTCCATTCCAGTGTAGATAGCAACTCCTGCAAAACATAACAGTTCTTTAAAATAATCCACTGGCATATTTCAAAAGAGAGGTTTACTCACTAGCATGAAAGAAAATGTATTATTGTTACAATTTGCCTTTAAATCTTTTTGGAGTTTTTAAAGGGCTTTCCAAGTCCAATTTTGGGGAACTCCAGTCACTCAACCTGCTGGATGGGAAAGGCACAAGGGTTCTGTTTCTGAGTTATAATTAATATATCTGAATGAAAGAGATATTATTAGAGTTGAAAGTGATGGAGGAAAAGGATTTGGAAAGGTAAACATAGCAGGGAAGGCTATTATAAATAGAGTAAACACTGTTAACGAAGACAGAAATGGAAAAGCACTTTGAACAATGGAATGCAGTCAGAATTTGAAAGGCCCTGAATGCCAGAAACTGGGGTCAAGACATAATTTTCTACCACTGGAGAGATAATATGGAATCTGTCAGAGTAAATGAAGTAAACAAAAGGAAGGTACTATTTTAAAAATGTGTGCCTATATGAATGACTGAGATAAGCAAGAATGACAGTAATAACGGTCTAAAATTGGGGAGTGAATGAAATTAGTTAAGACCAGCTTTATAAAAAACTTTGCAGTTAGACCTTAGAGTGCTACCTCTGCCACTTACTAGTTCTGGGCCCTTGGGCAAGTTATTTAATCTAAGTCTCAATTTCCCCATCTTTAAATAGGAAAAAATCCCTCAGAATTATTGTGAGATTTGTTATGACAAAATAGCAAATGCCTAGAAACAAAGAGATGATCAGTAAGTATTCACAGCCATCTTTAAAGAGTGAAGTCTGAGAAGCAGTGTAGGATTCATCATGCTCTCTTTCTAAAGATTTGTCCTAGAATTTTCACCAGTATTCTTTAGAGGCAGGGATTATAACTCAGATGACAAAGCGCACTGAAATTACAGAAATGGGAGCAATCAGCCAGAATGATATGCAACAGACAGGTGGGGCTGAGGTGACAACAGCAGAACTCAGCTAAAGGCATTCAAATATACGTTTTATTTTAAGAATGTGAAAGGTGTTCCTGCTAGAGGGATGTGTTAAAATACAGCATTGCATGAGAGGGTCTAAAAGCCCTGGAGATGTTTTCTGGCTTTGGCCATCAGAACATGATGGTTTTGTTTTTTTTTTTTAACTATAATATACATTACATACAGTTTATCATTTTATTCATCTTAAAGTGCACCATTTGGTGGCCCTTAGTACAATCTCAATGTTGTACAACCCTCACTAACTTGACATTTTTATCACCCTCAAAGAAAAGCCTGTTCCCATTAAACAATCATTCCCCATTCCCCTCCACTCCCCAGCCCCTGGGAACTACAAATCTACTTTCTGTCTCTATAAACTTGCCTATTCTGGGTATTCCAAGTAAGTGGAATCATACAATATGTAGCTTTTTATGTCTGGCTTCTTTTACTCAGCATGTTTTCAATGTTTATCCATGTCATAGCATGCACTAGTACTTCATTTTTTATGGGTGAATAATATTTCATTATATAGGCATCTTACACTTTGTTTATCCATTCATTAGTTGATGGATATTTGGGCAGTTTCTACCCTTTGGCTATTGAAGAGTGCTGCTATGAACATCCTGTACAAGTCTTTGAACACTTACTTTCAATTCTTTTGGTTATATACCTAGGAGTAGAACTGCTGGATCATATGTAGAATTGCTGGGCCATACAACAATTCTAGGTTTAACTTATTGAGGAACTGCCACACTATTGTTCATAGCGGCTGTGACATTTTATACTCCCACAGCACTGTATGAGGATTCCAAATTCTCTACAACCTCACCAATACTTGCTGTTTTCTGCTTTTTAAAGGATATACATATCTTTATCAGAGAGCCTCATACTGAGAAATAAAATATAGCACAGTTAATAGGAAAGAAGAGAATGAAGAAGAGAACCTCAAAAGCTGTAAACATTCAGTGAATAACAGGCTGGGCAGTATATGAAAGGCCATTCCTAAAATGGGAGGAGCTAGCTGACAGCTAAAGGTTATCAGGACTTCACAATGTGCCTAGAGTTGACTCAGAACATGTGAATTATTTAGATCTCCAACACTAGAACACTATTTATTCATCCTTTTGATCCAGTCAGTATACATTCCAATAATACCTGCCATTAAATACCACCATTAAAATCAGAATTATCTTCTTAGCAGTGCTTCACAAGTATCCACAAAAGAGCAAGGTTCTAGTCTACTATTAAAAAATAGGGATTAACAACAAAAAAATACAATACAAAATTTTATTAACACAGTCTTTGCAAGAAAATTATTACAGACATTTGACTAAGTAAATTATCCAACCAAAAGACCACAAATGCTATGCTTTAAAAAATACTTCATATAGGGGCACCCGGGTGGCTCAGTCAGTTGAGTGTCCAACTCTTGTTTTTAGCTCAGGTCATGATTTCAGGGTTGTGAGATCGAGCCCGGTGTCAGGCTCTGTGTTGGGCATGGAGCCTGCTTAAGATTCTCTCTCCCTCTCCCTCTGCCTACCCACCCCCACTTGTGTGCATTCTCTCTCTTTCAAAAAGAAATACTTTATATAAAACATCAACATGAATCTATAATTAAAAATTTTCAATATAGGGAGCCTGGGTGGCTCAGTCGGTTAAGCATCTGCCTTTGGCTCAGGTCATGATCCCAGGGCCCTGGGACTGAGTCCCACATTGGGCTCCCTGCCCAGTGGGGAGTCTGTTTCTTCCGCTCCTCTGCTCCTCCCCCTGCAAGTGCTCACTCTCTCTCTCAAATAAATAAAATCTTAAAAAAAATTTTTTTTCAATATATACAAACCAAAAATTTCTTTTGTGTTTTTTAACCTGGCTCCACGAAGCAAGAGACTCTCCGGCCCCAGAGGTCTAGGGAGGAAAAAAAAAAAAAAGCATTGAATATATTAAAAATTAAATTAAATTCTAAAATGGCATCTTCAGCAGAAAATCCCTAAGCTACAGTTACAACACTGCTTCCATATAAAACCAAAATCTTGGTTACTATAAAGCTGTTTAGGTCAATTATGATGTTAGTGACCATAACAACAATTATCTGCTTTAGCATTTCAGGCACTTTAAGATCAGTGGCTCAGAAATAAGACTACACCGATAAATAAACTTACAAAGCCATCAGCTGCAAGATTTTTAAACATAAAACACAACAAAAGATTAACCAATGATTTAAAAATGTTTAACATAATGAAATTTAAAATTTTTGTGCAAAATTAAAGTTTTTAAATGGAAAATAAAGAATTAAAACGCAATGTAAACATGAATTATAGTATGATTTGTATATAAATGCATCAATTCTTCATAATTAAAATTACACTGGATAATAAAACATAATGTATTAAGTGAGTTAATACTTTAGGCAAGATCGACACTACAACTTGACTACTTGCATTGCATACTCCTTGGAGCACAAGTCTTCTTGCTGTTTGAATTTCTCTCCATAAAGGAGATACAAAACGAGAAAGAATAACTAGAAAGGAAATTGTATTTTCTTAGTGATAGCAAAATGGTAAGACTGTTATGGATAAGTAAAAAAGCCTTAGTTTTGTTGATATTCCTTATGTTTTTCTGAAACATACAGATACAGTTACCAAAATCAAACAGAATCTGAACTAATTCTGAAGACATCTACAAATCCAAATGAACCAAGGAGGATCAGGTATTTGGGACATGGTTAACAAGTATGGTTTTATTAGATAGTCATATTTAGAGCACACTCCATGGATATTCCAAAATCAATTATTCAGGAGGCATAAAAGCTTTTTCACTTGGTGTTGGTTCCAACAATGAACAGAAAAACTTTGAGCTCACATTGATATATAAAATTGGGATATAATGATAGAAAGCTTTCAAATTAAAAGATAATTCATCAGTTCACTCAGGTTGCTTTAGCAAAGAACATGGCTAATCTTTTTAACCATTTCAGGTGCTGGGTAACATAATTGATCTTTTGCTTTACCAGCCACAATATCTTAATGAAATTCAGATTAGTATCCACATATATATTCCACTATGTCACTCTAAAATCAAAATAAAACCTAGTCATAGTTATTCAGCAGGGGGTCCTACACTTACAAAGACTTTGTTAAGGAGTTTACTGAATGTGCTCCTATGTTAATGTTTATTAAAAATGTGAATTGGTGCTGAAGTATCATGATATTTTTGGTGGCTTGTTTTGAGAACTTCATTTCAAAAATGCTCAATTCTTCATGTTAGTGACTTATTTCGTGCAGCCTGTATTAACTGAACACATCTCCAGAAAAGAGGTGGAATGCTAATTGGACTAGAAGTTCAAGGGCTGATTCCAAGATTTATTCTTGATTTGGCTTTGTGGTCATGAGTAACAATATAATCTCATCATATCAACACATTTCTGAAATAACTCAAAGCCTTTCATGCAGGAACCAGAAATTAACCTGAATATTGAAGGCAAACACACCAAAACAACCAACTAAACAAAAAACCAATCAGAAGAGTAAATAAGAGGTTCTAAATTGGCCACTAAATATGACATTTATACTGGTCACACATTATATAAAACGTTTTTTGTATTCTAGACTTTAAGTGCGGTGGTTAAGAACTTCAATAAGAATGGCTGTTTCCTTTTATGTTACTACCTAATACCACCAGAAAAAGAAATACAAGTACACAAATAATCTTACTGAACTATTTTGATATCATTTCATGGGATTTTTTTGTCCTTACTCATTCCTGCTACAAATTATTAGAAGATGAAATGTTAAATGCTTTTAAATTAACCCTTTTCCATGATGTGCTGCTTACTTACCTAATCTCCCTTTAACTTGATTTTAGTCCCTCCCCAATACAATTCTCACATAATAGTATTTGGACAATGCAAATTACTCTTACCTTACAATTTCTTCCATTTGTTGAGTTATTATCATTCGTCCCATGAATCTATCAAAGAATTCACCATGTTACAAAAAAACCAGAAGTACTTAGGACATCAATGGGTGAAAAATTTTTAATAGTTTTGGCACTATTCTCGTACATGAAACAAAACTTAACCTTTTGTTTTTGGAATGGTCCATTTTTAATGTTAGAAGTTACGTAAGTAAATACTTATCATTCATTAAGCTTTAAAAAACTGATATTCTTGCCATCTCCAATCTAGCTATGAATGAGGTAAAAAATGAAAAAAATGTTTTCAAAATGGCAATGAAGGGGCACCTGGGTGGCTCAGATGGTTGAGCGTTTGCCTTCAGCTCAGGTCATGATCCCAGAGTCCTGGGATCAAGCCCCACATCGAGCTCCTGGCTCAACGGGGAGCCTGCTTCTCCCTCTCCCTCTCTCCCTGCTCATGCTCTATCTCTGTATCTCAAATGAATAAATAAAAAAATCTTAAAAAAAAAAAAAACCCAAAATGGCAATGAAAATGTCTTATCTTATTATTAGTTTAGTGATCTAATTTGTAATTTCTACACAAAGATGCATATATTATTTAGCCAACAATGAATGCTCACACATACCACAGTTTATTAAGTAAAGTCTCCTGACTAGAATCATTCATTCACTCACCAATTGATTCTATGCATGCATTCATAAATATTCACTGAACGACGACCATGTGTGAGTTAAGTGGTGGGGATTGAGTAGTTAAGCAAAAACCTATCAGTGAACTCCAGACCTTCTTTAACTTTTGGTTGCCTGAAATCTAGAGTAAGTGGCCTGTTATCATAATGGATTTTCACAGCCTGGCCTTTCAGTTCCAACTTCCACAACCAGAACAGCTTCATAGCACAGAGTCAATTCAAGTGTACAATCACTTTCTACTATGGTGAGGTAAATTCTAAGTTGAAGCAAACTCTAGACAGAACTTTCATGTCAATCATTTCCCTAAGCAAAGAAATAAGCATTCCTTCCAAATGTCCCTATTATCCCCCGTTTCCAGGTCACAGATGCTTATAGACTTCGGCTTCATTGTTTCTTGCTAATCTCCTACTTCTACTTCCTTCAGCTCCCTGTATCAGGGAGCAGCACTGAGGTTTTTTTATTATCTCCACATAATGGAATTTTATGTAGTCCTGATTCCAGCCTCAACTTTGGATTTAGATTCAAAGAACCAATTCAGCTGCTATTTCCCTCGGTAACTTATGGAGATGATGTGTGATCAGTCTTTTGATTTCCCTGAGCTAAATTCCAAAAAGAGACCTATTTGCCTTCATTTCATCTGTCCTGTTATCCTTGATTCTAAGGTACTCCTATCTATTTATGCTGGTTCCATACTGGATTAACTCATCTTGCACTTTCCCTAGCCATTTCTCCAAACCCACACTTTAATTTGATTCAAAATGGAAATTGTTTCATTATTCTCTTTTCTGATTATAAAGACTACCTACACTGAAACACACACATTTTATAAAATGATTTAATTTAGAGAGTTTAAAAAGACATCAAGAGGGAAATAAGAATCACTGGTAATCCCACTACTCAAATATAAACACTGTTAATATTTTGGAGTATCTTTTCCAGACTTTTTTTTCATGCATATACCTTAAAAACAAAATGGAATCATGCCATAAATACTGTTGGTAACATTTTCCCTCACTTAATATGTCCTGTCAAAAACAGATCTACATCATTATTTTTAATGGCCACATACAGCACTGCATTTTGGGGGTTACTGCATAATATAAATAATTCACTGCTGAGGGAAGTGTAGGTTTTTTTCCACCTTACGGATAGTTTAAACAATGTAGCCTTGAACAACCTTGTGTATATATCTTTTCATATTTTCATTAAGATACATTCCTAGGAGAGTTTCATTATTTCATTAGAAAAAATTCCTAGAAGTGCAGGTGCTGAATCAGAGTTTAAAAAATTAAGAGTTGTAAAAATAGAAAGAACCAAAGGAGCAAAGGAGCCCATCCCCCTCCCAACTCACCTCTGACAACCACCAGTTTGTTCTCTGGACCTAAGAATCTGGTTTTGTTTTGTTATGTTCCACATATAAGTAAAATTATATGGTAGTTGTCTTTCTCCGGCTTATTTCATTTGGTATAATGCCTCTAGAGGTCCATCCATGTTGTAAATGGAAAGATCTCATTCTTTTTTATGGCTGAGTGATATTCCACTGTATACATACACCACATCTTTACCTACTCATCTATCATTAGATACTTGGGTTGCTATAAATGATACTTTATCCATTCATCTATCAATAGATACTTGGGTTGCTATAAATATTTTATCTACTCATCTATCAATAGATCTTGGCTACTGTAAATAATGTCATAAGCATAGGGGTGCATATATCTTTCAAATTAGTGTTTTCATTTTCTTTAAATACCCAGGAGTGGAATTACTGGATCATACAGTATTTCTATTTTTAATTTTTTGAGGAATTTCCATACTGTTTTCCACAGTGGTTGCACCAATTTACATTCTTATCAACAGTGCACGAGGGGGTTCCCCTTCTCCTTACATCCTTGCCAACACTTGTTACGTCTTGCCTTTTTGATACCAGCCATTCTGCCTGGTTTTGATCTGCATTTCACTCATGATTAGTGATGCTGAGTATTTTTTCATGTGCCTGTTGTCCATCTGCATGTCTTCTTTGGAAAAATGTCTACTCGGGTCCTCTACTCGTTTTATTTATTTATTTTTTAAAGACTTATTTGAGAGAAAGAGTGCACTCAAATGGAGGGGGAGAGAGAATCTCAGATGATAGCCACCCCCCCACCCCCAGCATGGATGGGGCTCAATCCCACAACCCATGAGATCATGACCTGAGCTGAAATCAGGAGTCAGATGCCACCTAGGCACCCCTCTTCTACCTGTTTTTTAATTGAAAAAAAATTTCTTTTTTTGGTGTTGAGATGAATTAAGTTTTTTATATATTTGGATATTAACCACTTATCAGGTATATCATTTGCAAATATCTTCTCCCATTCACTAGGCTCCCTTTTTGTTTTGTTGATGGTTTCCTTTGTTGTGCAAAAGCTCTTTACTTTGGTGTAGCCTCAACAGTTTATTTTTGCTTTTGTTTCCCTTGCCTGAGGAGACATATCTATAAATACGTTGATAGAGGTGATGTCCACGAGATTACTGCTTATGTTTTCTTTTAGGAGTTTTATGGTCTCAGGTCTCACATTTAGGTCTTTAATCCATTTGTGTGTGGTGTAAAGAGTGGTCCCGTCCTAAACTTATACTTTGCTCATGGCAATAAAAATTAGTCCAATGTTTTTGTAAAGGCCACAGATTAATTTTAATCCAACAATTCTACTTTTGCAGCTCTGTCTTTTCTTAGGAAATAATCCACTACTATACCATACCTGTACAAGTCTGCTTCTGGTTGCTGACATTCTATCACAGCTATGAGTGTGTCCAAACTGGCAACTGTTTGTAATACTGCTGTTTCTGGAACAGCCACGTGTGTCTGGGAAAATTAAAAAAAAAAAAAAAGGATTACACTGCAGTTTCAAGAGCCAAATGGGACCTTAGGTATCATCTATTTCAAATCTCTTTTCAGATGAAATCATAGTATACTGTACTTGAGATCACTTAGCTAGATAGCAGAGGAGAAAGATTACAAAATAACGAATAGCAAAAGGAGCTACAATGATTACCTGCCTAGACAGACCATTTGCATATAAAAAAAAATTAAGTCTGTATTTTTTTTTTTTTTTTTTAAGATTTTATTTATTTTTTGACAGAGAGAGACACAGTAAGAGAGGGAACACAAGCAGGGGGAATGGGAGAGGGAGAAGCAGGCTTTCCGCGGAGCTGGGAGCCCAATGTGGGGCTTGATCCCAGGACCCTGGGATCATGACCTGAGCCGAAGGCAGAAGCTTAATGACTGAGCCACCCAGGTGCCCAAAATTAAGTCTGTATTAACAGTCACTATTTGCTCAAAGTTTATTATAAAGCAATTTAATAGGAAAAAATACGAATTTTCACTTTCATATTCTGAAAACTAAGAACAATTTAAAGGTGTCCCTTATCTAAAAAAGCACCAAAATATTAAAGGATAACATTTTTTCCTAAAAACACTTTCCATTTTTCTTTAACTTGATTAAACCACATGAGGCTACCCTTGAAATACATACATAGCATTATTTCTTTTAAAAAACTTATAATTTTTAAAAGCTTCAGTGATTTAAAAAATTTCTTCCTTAGCAAGTCAAACAAAGGAAAATATTACCATAACCCAAAAACATTTTGTTCACCCAGAGCAACACTTATACATATTCATGTACAAACATACATGTACAAACCTTCAGGTTAGTTTCTCCATCCAAACTAGCAGTTGTAACATGACAAGAACCATCAAGTCGATCTGACGACAGAAGCACCAAATCTGCAGGGAAAATTTCATCTTTGGCTATTCGAACAATATCACCCACCTATAAGGAATTATGGGAGAAAAGTAAATATACAGATTTTATGAGGCAGAGACTTACTTTTATTGAGTTCTAAACAGATGGCCTATCACAATATTTTAATGTAGGAAAGTAGGCTTTTAACTAAAATATAATCAGATTAGAATTTGTGATACCAAAATATAATTGATTTACATTATTTACTAAATGCATACCCGAATGTTTTTTGATCTCGTTTTTACAAGGCCACCACTTCGAACAACATAAACAGGAGCTCCATTTACTTCATTATCTGACTTATGTCGTAACCAATCTTCATATCCCTGTAAATATCAAAAGAACAAAAAAAATACCCTTTTTAATGTAATTAGAAGATACTTTTATTGCATGAGAAAAAGAAACATAAACACTTCCTCAAAACATTTATTTCATTTACCAGAATTATATTAGGCTAGTTTGATGCACACAACTCATGGTATCTGACATTCATTCCTCCTAGAAGCACTCTTCTCTTGGTGCCCTTACACACATGTTCCTGGTTTTCATAGTACCTCTCTAGTTACTCCTCAATTTCCTTACAGGAGACTCCTTCCATGTCAGCTTTATGGGCCCCTTTTTCACCCTTCACTTTCTCACTACAAGATTTCTTCTATACCCATGTCTTCAAAAAGTCCTGAAATTTGTATCTCTAGCCCATATCTCTCTTTTGGACTCAAACTTTAATATCTAACTGCATCCTTAATATCTCCATCTTGATGTGTCATAGTAAACATTTCAAAACCAAATTGATGATATTATCCCTCCAAATCTATTGCATTTTCAATGTTCCCCATCTTGACAAATGACATCAACATCTACTGAATTGCTCTTAGCAGAAATCTGGGGAGTCATTCTTGATTCATACCTTTTCCTATGTTTATTCAATTTGTAAGTTCTATTGCTTCTATGTAAAAATGATATTTTAATCATAAAATATAAATTCACAGAGCATTACTACAGACAACAGCAAAGAAAATGAACAGATTTTTAAACTGAGGTTGAGTTCTTTCATTTTCTTAAACAATAGGCCAACAGAACTAATTATATTATGTACTTAAAAAATATGGTAGGCTAAATGCATTGTCATTTAAAAAGGGGCACAGACATAAGCATTTCAGAAAGAAACCTCTGATTAAATGTTTAAGGAGTGGCAATTTTTTTAAAGTGGAAATGGCTTTCTGTGCCATTTTATTTTTTTAAAAGATCTTATTTATTTATTTGACAGAGAGAGAGGGAGAAAGAGCACAAGCAAGGGGAGAAGGGACAGAGGGAGAGGGAGAAGCAGGCTCTCCGCTGAGCAGGGAGCCTGATGTGGGGCTTGATTCCAGGACCCTGGGATCATGACCTGAGCAGAAGGCAGATGCTTAACCGACTGAGATTTACCAGGCACACCTTCTCATGCTATTTTAGAGAACATTCAAGAACTCAGGGGTGTAGCATAAATACAGATAATGGAATGATATCCAAGAGATAGCATTAAGTGATCAAATGAGGTACAGAATGTATTGTGTTCTATGCTATCATATATGAAAATAAAAGTATGCCTGCCTATGTGAACATTCTGCCTATATATCAGGACTAATGTACAAATATATCAGGAGAGGAAAACAGGGAATTGGGGGTTTAGGAATATAAAAAACTTTTACTATATGCTATTTTGTACTGTTTCTGTTTTTGAAAAATATGTGCATCTATTACTTAAAAATATAACACTTCAAAATATAAAGCAAATTATATTAAGGAGTACTTTGAAGGTCTTTTTTTTTTTTTTTCGGGGAGAAACCTTTGGGAAAGCATTCTTTTTTTTTTTTTTTTTTGGGAAAGCATTCTTAAGATACTTAAATTTACTTAAATTACATTGACCTCATTTAAGATGTAGTATGTCGATTTTAGAGAAATTTAACTGAGAGTCAAAACATCTTTTCTGAAACTGTCAAAAAGCACAATTCCTTTTATAGTCAGATGGCATTAATAGCTGAGCAACAATGATAAAAACATTATCTTTTAAAACACAAATTCACAAAATCTAATCTACCCTACATATTACTGCCAGATTAATGTTTCCAAAACATTGTTTTAATTCACTATCTTGTTCAAAACCCCCTCAATAACTCTCAATGCTTATAGCAAAGAATCTTCCAACCTCTTTTAGTATTAACCTACGTTTCCAGTATTATCTTTTAATACTTCCCTCTACAGGGTCAAACATTTAGTCAGACATGTCATTCCCCAAAATAGGTCTTGGCTTTTCCTGCATTTAGCCTTTGCCTAAGTTGTTTGTTTCTGTCTCACCTTCTTCACCAACTGTCATTTTACCAATATTCCAAGTTTCATTTCTATTATTTATTCCACAAAACCTCCCTGATTATCAGATGAAGTGTTCCATCCTTTCTCTGAATACCTAACACCTCATTGGCTCTTTCTAGTACCTTATTAAACTATAATTATTATTGTATTTGGTCTTATCTTCCCTACTTCATAGGTTTTAAGTTCACAGAAGGCAAAGACTTTGATACTTACCAGAGCACTATATCTTGCATTATACAACTAGCAAGAAGACTTAATATGTAAGTATGATTGGAAGAAGTTAAACAAAATAATAACTTCATTCAAATTAAAGTGTAAATAACTGATAATAAAGCTTTTCCTATTTTGATAAAAATACAAAGGCAGACTAAAAGGGGAGAAGACAAGGAAGGAAGATTGGAACATGGCAACTTCCACTTTTATAATTTTTCCAAAATTGTGTTCCACTAATCTATAGTGATGGATATATAAACCTGAACAGTACACACTCTGGTATGAGTGTGTTTCTTGAATGAATGAAACTTAGGAACAGTTACTGCACAAGAGAAAATTCTGAGTTCTGAAATCGTTCCTGAAAAAGGGAGAAAATCCTTATAGATCAAATGTTCTCTTTGAAAATTATGACCTTTCGTATTTCTTCTTTTGCCTTAGTTGTCAAAAAGCTCTCAAGTAAATTTAGTACTCAACTGCAATAACCATACTAACAGGTTTGAGGTATAATCTTCCCACTTCCTATCTTTAGATTTTATGTTTTACTTAACTCATTTTGGAGGAAGACAGGTTGTCAATTGTCATTATCATATTAAACTCTCTCATTTTGCAGATATAAATTCACCACTGTTTCTCAACTCAGTTAATGGCACCGCATTTCAATTAAACCCAGTCCATATTTGGCCAATACACTGGGAAATCAGGGTAAGACGTTTTATAACATGTTGCATTGCTTTAAAATATATTCAAGAGGTTTATTCATTCATTTATTCATCTATCAAACAAATGTTTATTGAAGGCCCAATATGTGCATGACTTTGTTCTGGTCACTGGAAATAATCTGGTATATAAAATAAAGTCTCTGCGCTCATAGAGCTAAACATTCAAATGAAGGTAAGAGATAAACTAATAAACATTTATTTAACAGAACAACAGGTAGTGACAAATGATATGAAGAAAAAAGACCAGATCAGGAAATGAGAGAGTAACATGGTGGTCAGGAAAAGCCTAAGATATCCATGTGGAAATGTTGCACAAACATTTGTATATATGTGTCTGGAGTTCAGGGAATAGTTTTAGAATACACATTGATTTGAGAACCATCAACATATAAATGGTACTATAAACCACTAGACTAAATGAAATCACTTAAGAAGTAAAGTATATATAGAAAAGAGGTCCAAGGGACAAATATATGTTACTTCGATGAAATAAATGACATCTACAAAACCAAGTTAAATATGTAACTGTATGAAGTGATTTGGATGCTTTTAAGCCTCCAATAAAGCAGTAAAAGGAAATCAAACTTAGTGAAAGCAGTAGCATGGTATTCTGACACACCAGATTTATAATGTAACTGTTAATCCATCGATTCCTCTTATCCTTCTATGTAAGTAATAAAGAATATACTACACCCCAGAATTAAAGAATGTTTGTCAATTTTATTTCCATGTCAATTTCTTTTTAAATTTTTTTATTAACATATAATGTATTATTTGTTTCAGGGGAACAGGTCTGTGATTCATCAGTCTTTTTTTTTTAAAGATTTTCTATTTATTTATTTGAGAGAGAGAGAATGAGAGAGAGCACATGAGAGGGGGGAGGGTCAGAGGGAGAAGCAGGTTCCTTGCCGAGCAGGGAGCCCGATGCGGGACTCGATCCAGGGACTCCAGGATCATGACCTGAGCCGAAGGCAGTCGCCTAACCAACTGAGCCACCCAGGCGCCCTGTGATTCATCAGTCTTACACAATTCACAGCACTCACCAAAGCACATACCCTCCCCAATGTCCATCACCCAGCCACCCCACCCCTCCCACTCCACCACTCCAGCAACCCTCAGTTTGTTTCCTGAGATTAAGAGTGTCTTACGGTTTGTCTCCCTCTCTGGTTTTGTCTTGTTTCATTTTTCCCTCCCTTCCCCTATGATCCTCTGTCTTGTTTCTCAAATTCCTCATATCAGTGAGATCATATGATAATTGTCTTTCTCTGATTGACTTATTTTGCTTAGCATAATACCCTCTAGTTCCATCCACGTCATTGCAAATGGCAAGATGACCTCTTTTTTGATGGCTGCTTAATATTCCATTGTGTGTGTGTGTGTGTGTGTTATGTGTATGCACCCCAATTGTCAATGACAATTGACACACAGCTGCTCAGAATCTCATTTTACATTGCACACACACACACATATACATATACCACATCTTCTTTATCCATTCATCTGTTGATGGACATCTAAGCTTTTTCCATAGTTTGGCTATCATGGATATTGCTGCTCTAAACATTGGGGTGCACGTGCCCCTTCGGATCATTACATTTGTATCTTTGGGGTAAATACCCAGTAGTGAAATTGTCCATGTCAATTTAAATCTTATCCCTAAATCTTATAAAATGGAAATTTATCATATTTACAATTATAATTCAATTAACTCCCTTTCAGGTGGAAGGGTCATCTATTTAACTGGGCCCCTGACAAGATTTTTTGAGAAGTGATAGCTATTTAGACATGACATTTCTATGAATTTCTTTATTTCTTACTCAGCATGTGTATCTAATAATCTTGCTTTTCTATACCTATATTTTAATATCAATTCAAGATTTGGTTGAAGCTATTTCCCCTAGGGTATTACTTTATATAAAAATGAACATCACCAGGGAAAGTTGTAGAAAGTAGGAAAACACTATACAATTTTTATTCAAAATGGTCATGCCAAAAGTACACGCTTCACTCCCTAGAAATATATCCCTTTTGAATTGTACTTCCTTTAAATATTGCCAAACCTACAAAGATGATTATAATAATTAATCTGTTTCATATATAAATTGGTTTGTACATATAAAATGCTTGTTTTTGGATGCTTCCGAGGTGTGTCAAGGGAACAACATATTTTAACAATGGTAATCATTCCATGAGTCCCTAGTACCTGAAATATAAAAGTGGCTTAACTCAGTTTAACTTTACCATATGCAATATCAAATTTGTTGCTTTCCTATGGAAATTATTTTCACAACAATAAATGTTAGTTTGAAGTGGAAATATTTAGCAACTTCTAAATGATTTCGGGGGGGGAATAAAAAGTATTTTCATACCTGCTTTATGGCGGTTACTGTTATCACAAAGAATAATGGAAGTCCACTGGTAATTGGACTGGTAGGTGTATCAATCATAAGCTAGATTTACAACAACAAAAAAAGAATACAGAATATTAATATTTTTACATTGTATACATCACACTATTAACATCTAAAATCTCATACTTATTGGGAATTCTAAGAACACTATATAAAATGTGTATCATGGTCCAGAGTAAAAAACAGGACAGAGATATCATGCACACAGTTTAGTTCACAGTTTCACCAAGTTTATTTTGTTGGTTATTATATGAAGTTGGTAGAGTATCTAAATCTACTGCATACCCACAAATACTGCTAGAATGGACTCAGTCACCTCTCCCTTTTTAACAGAGTACTTAAGGTCTTTCTCCTCAGTATTTGCCTAGAAGCAGAGCTACAGCTGCTCAGAATCTCATTTTACATTTCTTTGCCCATCCTGGTAAATGCTGAAAAGTCTGTCAGCAATTTTTACACTGGAATTCAGAATAAATTCACCACTTAAGAAGAGAGAACAAGGAATGGGACTAGGAAAAGGATTTTTTTTTTCTACAGTGATTTTGTCACATCTACAGAGCCAGAGGGTAGAGCTCAGAAAATGATGCCGTAATTATGATCTAAATCAAACAACTGAGGTTTCAGTAAATTGCTGGAGAAGTAATTTTTGCAGTAATTATGTTTGGTTAGTTAAAAAATGGATCTAATGGTTTATTAATGTTCCTTTACCCTGAATAGGCCAATTATATTTGTTCTATTCCACAGACAAGCTGAATTCCTGATCTTAGCTAGTAATTTCACAAATGCATGTGCTAATGTGGACACGGTTAATATAAATTCTCACTTTTCAAAAAAAACCAAGCTGATGTTCTACTGACAGCAAATCAGAAGTTCCTTCTCTGTTTATGAAGGAAAGCAAATTTTTAAAAAAGTAAATGTTTCCTCAAGCTTTAATCACTTGACAATTTTTTTTTTCTGAAATTCCAGGTTCTATGAGAGAAAAGTTCAGTTTATACAAAAATTCAATGCCACACTGAAAGAGATTGCTAATGTATCATCAGAAAAGAATAACCCCTTTAAAAGAAAATGGCAATCACTATTTTTAAATTTTGACTTATACTCAAATTTTATAAGCTGTTACTCTTGACACTTTGATATTAGAGAAAAAAGGAACAATATGAAAATTAAGAAACTGTAAAAGAGTTCATAATGAATAGAGATTTAAGAAAATGGTCCCCAGAATAAAAATCTGTACTCATGGGGATACTTAAAAATTAAAATTAAAAAAAAAAATCTTAAAATAAAACTAAAATTTAAACTGAAAACAAAGGGAAAGCCAAAAAAAGATTTTCATGGACAAAGATGGTTCCGTAAGCAGAAATGTGCCAAAAACATGTGCTATATATTAAAAGCCAAAATATTTATGTTCTGAGGCAGAGCAACTGAAATGTAAAATTGGCTTTGATTATGGTTATCAACACCACAGCGTATCAGTGATGAAACAAAATAAAATTAATCTTAAAATTCATAGGCTATTTTTTAGAAATCTGCATGTGGTTTAAATCACAATATTCCCTGATTACAATGGGGAAGCTCTGCAGAAAAGAAAAAAAGATCCCATAGTCAAATAATTTAGAATGCAATGCAACTTTTCCCTGAAGATATAATTTTAGAAATCATTCTATATTGAGTGATAAAGCTTACCTGAACCAAAAATATAATAAGAAAATAAAAGTTTGCCACTCTTCTGAATTGTTCAAATAAATTTTTTGGAACAAAATTCCACACAGTATACTAAAAAAAAGAGAGAGATGGGTAAGTTAATATTTAAAATAATATACACTATATCAATGTAATAATAAGAAAAGTAAAATCAGATTTACTAAGTCCTTACACAAATGATGTAAATCTTGATGCTACTAAAACTATCTGGCTTTTAAGAGTTTCAGAACTTTTATTCTATACTTTTTTCTTTCTTATACTATTTATTGGCAATTTTAGTGTAATTTAAAAAGATGAGATAAACTGGAACCTACCAATTTTGCTATTAAATTCTTGATTTTTTAGGAGTTGGAGATGACAGATCTAAAACAACATTTAATAATTTATTTTGGACTCTGGTTACACAAAATTGAACTAATGTTAAAAATAAATAAGAGCTGATAAAAATGCTGACACTAGATACAATTTATTTTCTATTTTATGTAGCTCAATGTCAGAAATAAAGGAAATGGTATAATTATTTGATTATTCTTTGTTAAGTACAGAATATGGAAAAATAACCTAGAATGTGAAAAAGATTAAAAATACTTCACAAAAGTGATCACTAGTATAACCACCAAGAATATCTCATAAAGGCATAAAAATCTGTCACAATGTCAATTTTTAAAGTAAGACAGTCACTTAAATGACCTTGGATTAATCTCTCTGCACCCCACTTCGTGCCTCTATAACATGAGGAAAATGATAACCATAGTGTATAGGGTTGTTGTAAGGTTTACATGAGCTAATATATCTATGAAGCACTTAGGACAGAAACTGGCTCATATTAACCTCTATGTGTTTGTTGTTATATTACTAATAAGCATATAAGCCTATAATGCAATATTATAGGGGTAGGGTAAAACAGCACAAATTCTACTTGTGTCACTAACTGCTCACAACACTTCATATATGAAACAGGAAACACTTTGTAGCATTGTTACTTTATCCTATATACATTCTCTCAGTAGCATGTAAGATTCTTGAGGCTAGGGACATTGTTTTATTTACTGCTCTATCTCCAGCACTTACCACTACTACTCAGCACATAGTTGAAGATCAAAACTTTAGCAGAACAGATGAATACACACACAAACACACACACACATACATAAGGTTGAAATGAATTTTTTTTCAGATAACTATCCTATGTCAGGCAACGAAGCCTTAATGGTTATTGACGATTTTGAGATTTGTAAGGAGGCAGTTTTCCTACTTTTCTCTGGTGCAATTTAAGATGGTTCTAATTTCTGAATTTTCTTATTTGAAAAATTCACTTCATCAGTTGTTTGAGACCTGAAATGTCCTTTCCCATATGAATAATTTTATAAATAGAGTTAGGTTCCCAGAAGAGCCCACAAAAGCCTGTTTGACCCAAGGATATATAAGCAGTACGATACCTAACAACATTTCTCTCAGGTGAAATTATATTTTCAGTTCTACTAAAATATCTGAAACATATTTTCCTATGGTAGTGGTACCACCAGTGGCTCCAGAATCTGGGAGTGGGGAATATGTTCAGGGTTCTAGAGAGAAGAGATGTAGGTAGATGCTTTCTATTCACTGCTCAATGTGAACATATAAGATGGTAACTTTGGGTCATATCATCTCCAGCTGATCTTAACTGGAGTAAAAAGACAGTTGTCCCTATAGGGGTCAGAGTATTCCAGGTAACACCCTTAGTCACCAAATCAAATATATAAAATTTCACAGGAATCAAGTTGGCAACGTCCTAAGTTTACATCAATCTATTTAAATCATAACAGTGACAATATATTTTGTCTTCCAGAATCTCAAAAAGAACAAGTACAAAAATTGGAAGTACGGTAATTGATCTCAGGATATTTTCTTTGGCTAGTTCAATAACACATGGAAAAACTCAGAATAAATAATAATTTCTTATGAAAACTAGCTTACAAATATTAGGAATTGTTTCCAGGTTTTCTAAAATACAAATATATTAATAGACTGAATGAGGCTAAATTCTGTGCTTATCCTATCATATGTAGCGGAGGAACTATAGAATATTAAACAATATAAAAATATTATAAGAAAAAGAATGATTTATTACACTTTAAATTTTAGTTATTATGTAATAATGGTCAATAAAAATAAATTAGTATAACTTCTTTAGAGCTATATATATGACTATACAATTGACCTTTTTTCTCAAATTCTGACATTAGTAAGAAAAACAAAACATAGTTATGAAATTAAATCTTTTCCAACGAAGTTAAAATTTAAGATAAGGTAGTTACTATGGTAAATTAAACAGAGATATCATGTACCTACAATGTGCAAGACACTTGCACTATGAGAGAAACCAAGAATTTTTTTTTGTTTTTTGTTTTTTTTTTTCTTTTTAAAGATTTTATTTATTTATTTGACAGAGACAGTGAGAGCAGGAACACAAGCAGGGGGAGTGGGAGAGGGAGAAGCAGGCTTCCCGCCGAGCAGGGAGTCCGATGTGGGGCTCGATCCCAGGACTCTGGGATCATGACCTGAGCTGAAGGCAGACGCTTAACGACTGAGCCACCCAGGCACCCAAGAAGTTTTAATATTAGAGGAAATTAAGAACAAAATATCAATAGCTATATTCAAAGATTAAGTGATGGAATATATAGAGAATTAAAATGAAAAGCAGTCAGTGAGAGAAAAATTTAATGAAGAAGGTCATATTTGACATGGGCTTTAAAAGGTAAATATTCAATAGGCTGAAAATAGGGGGCAATTATTATTTTTTTTTTTTTTAAGATTTTTATTTATTTATTGACAGAGAGAGACACAGCAAAAGAGGGAACACCAGCAGGGGGAGTGGGAGAGGGAGAAGCAGGCTTCCCGCCGAGCAGGGAGCCCAATGCGGGGCTCGATCCCAGGACCCTGGGATCATGACCTGAGCCGAAGGCAGACGCCCAATGCCTGAGCCACCCAGGCGCAATAGGGGGCAATTAGAGGGAGACCATTTCAGGAAAAAAACACAGCATGAACACAGGCAGAGAGGAGGAAAGTTCATCATGACTTTGTGGGATAGAAAATAATACAGTATAGAAGAGTTTAAGGGAATAATAAGGGAGTAGAAAGGTAGTTAAAAGAGAATTTAGAAAAAGTCAGCCCCATTTATGGTCAGGAAGAAATGGACACTGTCTATATAAATACCTAGATTCCTGAATCTGTGGTCAAAAACATGAATTTTATATTTCCATAAAAACATGAAATCTACAATCTCTGCAGGAACATAAAATCTACATTTAAAAAATGTGGTTATCAACATGACATCACAGCAAATCACAGTAGTAGGGAAGTTCAACACGGGCTTATGGAATAGCAGGTAATCTAGTTTGGAAGGAGTATGAGAAAGCATTAGTGGAATAATAAGGTAGTAATGAGAGAGAGAGTCCTCATATGCTAAAAAAAAAAAAAAAGGAATGTTTATTTAAATATCTACATTTTTGAAACTGTGGTCAAAAACAATAAACCTAATACTGCTGCATTGAATACAATCATATAAAGATATTTAATCCCAAAAGTTTTCCAGGACACTCAGCTTTCAATACTGGCAGAGGACTAAAGTGGTCCTGTAACTCCCAGCAGATAAGAATTACAAAAACTAGATTTTAAAAATGGATCCTGGAAAGTATCCAAAATATAGATAGAAACTGGAAGAGAGTTTAATTTTAAAAAATGTAAATGGAGGGAATATGAATTGTGAACTATGGCTTCTTACCCTACAGATACTATCCAACTCTCAAACCTATGGCAGCAAACAGTAGGGAAAAACTACACCCTTACTACAAAATATGACAGAGATTTGAGTTTAGGACTGGAAAGGTAGATGGACATTTAAGGGGAAAATACTGGTAGTGAAAGAACCATGCAAGGAAAATGACCCAAATTCAGAATGTAAATTGTCCAAACCTAGGCTGACAGCTGAACTCTGCACCAAAAACAAATGAACTGCTGATATACGCAACAACAAAGATGAATCTCAGGATTACTGTTACATCAAAGAAGCCAAACACAGAAGACTCACACTATATGACTGAGTTTATATGAAATTCAGACAAAACTATAGTTATAGAAAACAGATCAGTGGTTGCTAGTGCTAGAGGTGAAGAGGAGGAGGACTGGCTGTTAATTTTTTAGTGATGGATATATTCTATATCTTGATTTGTGATGGTCACATGTTATATATACATTTATCAAAATTCATCAAATTGTACACTTAAAATTGGTGAATTTTAGTGTATTTAAATTAGACCCAAATTAAAAAAAAAACTTAAAATTTTTAAGAAGGACTTTTTTTTTTTTTTAAAGATTCTACTTATTTTTATTATTTGAGAGAGTATGCGTGCACTACAAAGATGCTTCTGAAGGTGATCTATTAAGCAACAGCAATGATCTAAGGAGAACTTTACCCTTAGTCTCTTTAATTCACATCCTCTCTAACTGCACTGTCCAATAGGTAACCACTAGTTGCATATGGCTGACATTTAATTTAAAATAAATTAAAATTTAAAAAGTAGCTTCTTCAGTGGCATTAGCCACATTTCAAGGCCTAACTAGCTCTATATAGCTACTGGCTATCATAGCAGACAGCACAGAAAACATTTCCTCCATCATGAGAGAAAAGTCTATTGGGACAGCATGACCCTGTAATCTTCAGTTTCAAGATAAACTAAGACAACTTAAAAATGTCATAGAAAGGGGCGCCTGGGTGGCTCAGTCAGTTAAGCAGCTGCCTTCGGCTCAGGTCATGACCTCGGGGTCCTGGGATCGAGCCCTGCATCAGGCTCTCTGCTCAGCGGTGAGTCTGCTTCTCCCTCTCCCTCTCTGATCTCTCTCTTTTGCTCTCTTTCAAATAAAATATTTCAAAAAAAAAGTCATAGAAAAAAAAAATGAAACAAGGAAGAATATGTGAGTGAAGCAGTACCTTGGTACTATTAAATGTTTACAGAAGAGTGGTAAAATTGGAGGAAGTCAGGCTTTAATGTCATATAGAACTGAGTGCAAACTCCAATCTTGTCACTTACTAGTGCACAACCCTAGGTAAATTATTTCCCAACACTTTAATTGAAGAAACAAATATAAAATGAGCATAACGCTTGGCAAAAGCTACCTCAAAGTTGTAAGAATTAAATGATATGAGATGTACCTAACATAGTGACTGGCACATAGTATAAATATTAGTTCCTCAGTTTAATTGCAACTAAGGATAATTTTTGGTGTGTTAGTTAACTGGTATTAACAATTGGCAACTCCTTTTACTTTACAGTTCACAATTTTGGTTAAAGATAAATTTGCCACAACCATGTCCTTGAATTTTTAAGGATATAAATGTATACTAGAATATACAAATCACTTTTCAAACAAAATGGAACATATCTATAGTTTTAATATTAAGTGTTAATGCTTACCTTAGATGAAATGATCCGGTTATCTATAAATTTCTGAGGTGTGTAAAGGCCATTCTGAGGAAACCTGTTGGCTATGTAAATGGTTCTTGTGTCACTTTGATGTGGTGGGTCAAAACCCTAAGACCAAGCAAAAGAAAAATAATGATCAATAAGTTTAGTTGTTATGATTCTTTACTGTTGGTTTTATTTAACTAATCAGATTACACATATTATTACTAGACTTGCATATAGGCTCAATCTATCTAATTATTAGCAAAGTTAAACCATGTATTTTTTTCTTTCTCAGGTAAACTAGTATATTATTCTCAAGTATAAATTAACAAGGTAATACACCTGGTAATGAAAAATGATCCATACTCTGTTAGAAATGCTACCATAAGGGGAAAAAAAGTCATATAGAAGATTTACAGAAGCATCTGAGGATAAGACTTCTTTCCTTCCCTTTCATTCGTGTGGGTTCCTTGCCTTGCTTCTTAATACGGATTCCTACTCAGTGATGTGGAAATCCTGTGTAGTGATGGCCTAGCCAGCACCTATCACATCTGATGACAAAGGTTTATTATTTTATTTCTTCCACACCCAGATCAACTTGGTTTCAAAGAGCTTTGATCCCACAGGCCTCACAATGCACTGGGTAGGGTCTTGCCCAGATTCATTCCACATAATCATCTCTTTGTGCTAGTTATATTATCAATCAAATCCCTGAAATATGGATATATAATTCTGGCCTGAAAATTAGGAAACCATCTCTCAAGGTACATTTAGTAATGATCTCCAATGTAAAAGTTTTCACTGGAACAAGAATACTGACACTTTATTCCCACAGTATTTTACTATTTTCCTAGGTGACAAGTGAATCTTCAATAATCCTCTGGCAGATCTTGGGATCCTTTGACAGGCTGAAAGCAATGACCAAAAGCAAGGCCTTTTTCGGGGGGTTCTATCTGGCAATGATTTGAAATTTCTCAGATTTTCATTTTTTTCATGGTGGTCAATGGCTATTTACTACTGCTACTAAATTACTAAAAAGTTAACTAAAGTTGGTATTCTGGATCCACTTGTAGATATTAAGGACTCTAATTTAGTAATCTACTAAGTGATGTGGCTGCCATTCAACGCTTAGCATCCCTGTAAAATTTCCATTAAGCACATACATACACAGACAGTGGAAATTCCCATATTACCTAGAGGTCTATTTTTGTTTAGTACATCAGAATATCAACAGTGCTATCTATAGGTTTCAACTTCTGTTATTCTTAGTTTAAAAAAATTTATTCTGTGATCTTAGAAATAGCTAGTACAAGACTGTGAAAATTAAATGCATTTGTATGCTCCATAAAAAAACCATGAAGTTTCATTTTATTTGTTCATGCTATTTATAGTGATGACCACATTTTGTGGATGTGAATGTGCCATTATGTGTCTGATTTCAAAATCAGTTTCTTCAAAGATAAAATGTGGCATGCATATTTATCTTCCTCATAAATTTTCCTTTAAACATTTCATAATTGTTCCCTATAATAACTCATGGGAAAAAGGCAGGTCTCAAAACTGGAGTTGGAACTCATTGCTCTATCTAGAATATTGCAATCATCTTATAGATATATGCCATTATCCATTCAACAAATATTTATTGAGTTTAAGTACCATGTGAATCCATGTAGGATTCTGTGATTTGTTAATTACTCAAGCAAATCACAATATGCTCCAACTCAATAAATAAAAATGAATGAACAAAGAGTTTACATGCTACTGCTATAATCTGTGGCTGTATTTCTCAAAGGAGGTTCAGATGAAGTTTTCCAGTAAAGTTCATAAAGTTACAAGAGGGACAGACACACAGGTAACTGGAACATTAGACCGCATGAGGCATATTTATTCCACATCCACTCTGTAACCATGTAAAAATAATAGTAAGTTACATACCATGTATGTAAGCTTTTGGGATAAATTAAATTAAAAAAAGTAAATTTGTGGTTCTGAAAGAATATATAAATCTTTTTTTTTTTAAGACAGCGAGCAAGTGCATGTGCATGTGTGTTCACGTGAGGGTGGAACAGAGGGAGAGGGAGAAAGAATCTTAAGCAGGCTCCCATGCTCTGTGTGGAGCCTGATGCAAGGCTCGATCTCATGACCCTGAGATCATGACCTGAAATGAAATTGATAGTCAGATGACTACTGACTGAGCCACCCAGGTGCTCAAGAATATATAAATCTTTAAGAAGATGTCAAGACAAGTGAGACTGAGAACCACTGATGAATTTTATTTTTCGCTAAATTCCACCATGACTGGAATGTATTACTATGTACATCTAAAGTGACGAAACAAAAAGCCAAAGACTCCCCCAAATTACATATGTTATTTATATATTGCAACACCTCATTCATGACTTTCTAGGAAGCAAATACTCATCCTTCTCCATTCATCTCTACTGGCTGTACCAGTAATCACATACTAAAGTTTGAAACTCCTTAGATTTCTACAATTATTTCAAGGGGATATACTGAAATGTTTTAAAAATAAAATCAATTTTAAATTAAAATGAATTTTAAATGCAGAATCACTATATTCCAAAATATCATAATTTAACATAATTCCAAAAGGAGAATGATGAGTTTTTCCTTATTCTATAACATCCACTTATACATTTTCAGTTTTTTCAGTTGTAATTAATATACATCTCAATCATTTTATAATCAATGGTATGCCTATAGGTGTGGGTATTTTTTTTTCCCACACAAAATAGTTAAATTTTATATTTATGACGGTATAAATTTTATATTTGGGACAACTAGATATCCCTTATGGAAAAACCCTCTAACTTTAGTTCATTAGCATCACCTTCTCTGCAACAAATTAAGTCAGCCACAAGCAATAAAAATAAAAGAATAAAATTGTCCAAAAATTTAAAAAATTACTTAGAGCAGGATCCATAAATGGGCTTCAGGTCTGTGAATCTCTGAAACTGTATGCAAATTTGCATAACGTGCATTTTTCTGATGAGAGTGAGCACAGGTTTCACTGGTTTTTCATGATGTAAAGAAGCTTAAAACCACTTACCTACTTTACTTGCTTTATAGTCAGTACTCCATCTCAATATTGCAGATTTTAAAAGAGAATCTATGTTTCAATAACACCTCTACTCTTTTTAAAAGCAGTCTAAACAAACATTGTATCAAAAGTAACTGTACAGCTATACTGTTAGTGTGAGGTTCAAGTATTCCATGCTTTTCTAGCAAGGATTAACTGCAAGTCATGGCACTGAGAAAGAAATACAGTCTGAACTTCCTAATCACTAGGTCAAGGCTACATGCCAGGGTTGGCACACATTACATTTTCTGTTGTCATCTCAGACTACCCATTCACACCTTTAACTCCTTGGTGCTAGCCTGCTTCGTTCTCCTCTGATTTCATCTTGCCCTGGGCAAAGAAACCAGGATAGATTAATGCTATTCTAGTCACCCTGATTCTATTTTAATTCCTGCTAAAAAGTAGCATCTATGCTTTGGAAGCACACAAATTTAAACTATTTAAAAATAAAAAACTCTCATATTCTATGAAAGTATGAAATTCAAAACCTCTTTTCAGTCTGAATTTGTGAGCATATGTTAAAGTCACAGGTATTAAAAAAAAAGTGAGTAAGGTAGCAAAAATCTCAGGATGGCTTCTTGGGGAAGAACTGACAACAAACAGGATTGGTTTGAAAAGAGACTCCTTTTGTAACCACAAACTGATGAGACCTAGGGAAACCAAACTAGTAAACAGCTTTGTAATTTTTAGAAGTTAGTCTTTGGCACACAGCAGCACCTAGAAATGAATCATAACATTTTACATTTTCATACCAACTATACCAGCCTCTCCATAATCTTAAAAGCTCAAAGATTTTATGAAAAATACAAACATTACAAATAAAAGCACTAACAAGAGACTAAAACCATAGTCCTATAATTAAAATTGTTACACTTCTTTAACATAACTAAGAAAACATCATCTTTAGGGTTCACAGTGATCAAAGTAAATTTGTGCTTCTTATTCTTATGTGATTTATTTACTCTAAAATATAAAGAAAAAAGCTTCAAAACAAACCACACACCAAAAAACCCACCAAAACTCCAAAAACAAAAAAAGAATCTTCAGAGTCAAAACTTCAATACCACTTTTATTAAAATATATGAACAAAAGTTTTATGTCACATACTTTATTATATGACAGAAAGTAATTTTTGTTGGCTGTATGCTACAATGTACAAAGGCACATGAAAATGGCCTAGCAAAAATGTAATGATACTGGGAAAGAATGATTTAGTGTATTTTATCAAATCTATAAACTTAATTGTGAATTACTGTTTACTGGACATAGACTTTAAATAAAATACACCTATATGAAGGTACGGTAACAGCAAGATAATTTTACACTGTTAACAGAAAGGAAGGTGACAGAGAGTAACTTAAAATGCCCGTGATATAAACAAACACAATAATTAAACATTTTTATTTCATGTTATATAATTTTCATTTTAGGACTTAAGGTTGTTTGCCATCAAACCAGTCTGGGCTTCTAGGAACTTTGGCTTACTGCAATGGTGGGTTAGGACTGGCTTTCTAACTATATGATAAAAATTTACAGTGATCTTTGACTCAAATTCTTAAATCATCTGTCAATGCTTTACTACAGGAAGCTCATCTCTGATGGTTTTATTACTTCCCAAACTTGATTTCCTATACACCTCCAGCAAAAGCCTCTTCATCCTTCAAGTTTCAGCTTAAGAGTTTCCTTCTCAGTGGAGTTTTACCTGACACTCCTTTTTCCCCAGAAAAAAGGGAAGGCACCTGTTATTTATTATGCTCACCAAACCTTTTGCACACTTTCATTATGGATTTTATTAAACGGAATAGTAATTGCTTGTCTGTATATCCATCTCCCCCTCCAGACTGAAGATTCTTAAAGGCAGCATGTACCAATTAATTACTTAATGAATATTTACTGAATGGGCTAAATTCTCTAGTTTTGAGGTTCCTGGTTTAGTTTTTAAATATCTTTAACAACTTTTCTACCAAATTAAATTTAAATTCAATGATATTTAAATGAAAACAGAAAAACTTTAAAAGTGATTCTGCAAAGTGAAATCTACTATTACTAGTAAAAGAAAGGCTCATAAGAAGCTTTTCATTTTGCTGTTCCTAGATTTATCTTATTCTCATCAAAGCCGTTTGTTAAAGCTTTACTGTTGATTGGGGTTCATTTCTGGATGTCAAAGAAACCAAATTCTATTAGGGAAATGCAAATCAAAACCACAATGAGATACCACCTACCACCCATCAGGATGGCTATTATCAGAAAAAAACCCACACCAAAACAGAAAACAATTAGTACTGGCAAGAACGTGGAGAAATTGGAATACTTGTGCATTGCCAGCAGTAATGTAAAAGTGGTATAGCCTCAGTGGAAATATGGAAACTCTTCAAAAAAAGTAAATACAGAATAATCATATATGATCCATCAATTCCACTTGTGGGTACATACTCAAAAGACATGAAACCAGAGCCTTGAACAGATATTTGTATACCCATGTTCAAGGCAGTATTATTCACAATATCCAAAAGGTGGAAGCAACACAAGTGTTCATCAACAGATGAATGGATAAACAACATATGGCACATATGCACAACGAGCTATTATTCAGCCTTAAAAAAGGAAATTCTGACACATGCTACAGCATGGATATACCTGAAAGACATTATGCTAAGTGAAATAAGCCTGTCACAAAAGAAAAATACTGTATGATTCCTCTTTTTTAAAAGATTTATTTATTTGAGAGAGCGCGCGCGCATATCCACACACGAGCAGGGGGAGGGACAAAGGGAGAGGAAGAGAGAGAATCTCCGGCAGACTCCCTGTTTAGTAGGGAGCCCAACATAGGGCTCAATCCCACAACCCTGAGATCATGACCTGAGCCGAAACCAAGAGTCACTTAACCGACTGAGCCACCCAGGTGCCCCCGTATGATTCCTCTTATACAAGAAATAGCCAAATTCAGTCAGCCAGCTGTTTAGTGAATGCGAGCATAGGGAGTTTGTGTTTAAAGGTTACAGAGTTTCAGTTTGGGAAGATAAAAAAGTTCAGGACATGGATGGTGGTGATGGCTGCACAACAATGTGAATGTACTTAATGCTACAGAACTGTAGACTTAAAAATGGTTAAAATGATAAATTTTATGTTATATATCTATTACCACAATTAAAATATCAATTAAAAAAATCAATTTCATCCATATGAAATTTTCTGATGGATTAGAAGAGTCCTATTTGGTCGTAATTCAATCATTATAATAATGAATGTCTTTTGTTTGTTAGACTGGTGATTTCCATGTATGGCAACAGAGACATTTATAATAAAAATAAATGTGTGAGGCTGTTTTAGTTTAGATCAAATTTAAAAATCATAGACTAAAAACCCTAAATTTGATTTTTTTGTTGCTGTTCTGCCTATCAGGTTGGACACTGACTAGACAAGAAGTGAAACTGGTAAATCTTCTGTGGTATCCAAATTAGAGACAGATGGGTAAAAAGAAATTTCTTTCTTTTTTTAGTGCACGCGTGTGCACGCGCACGGGACAGAAAGAGAGCGAGAGAGCGCGCACACACATGTGACCAAGGGGAAGGGCAAAGAGAGGAAAGATTCTTAAGCAGGCTCCGCATGGAGCCTGACATGGGGCTCTATCTCAATACCCTGAGACCATGACCTGAGCCGAGATCAAGAGTCCAATGCTTAACTGACTGAGCCACCCAGGTGCCCCTAAAAAGAAATTTCTACACAGGTTTCTCACATACTTCCGAGCCTTCTTCTCCCCTCACAATCATACACAGCAGTAGCAATGAAGATGGCTTATAGGTAGGTCCTCCTTAGAATATCAGAAGCAATGAGTTATAACTGAGACAGGCTGGAGACATGTTGTCAGTCAAAAAACAGATCTTTTACACAGTATATCCAAAGTTTAATAAAAATATCAAGCACAAAGACACAACCACAAAATTCTAAACAACAACATGAAAAAGCATACTGAAGTCAAAGATCAGAGAAACAGGGTGAATCCTATTTAGTTATTTAGGAAAGAACTGGCACAGCCACCCCAACTTCTAGCAACCATCACCCTCATCAGGCAGCAGCCATCAACACCCAGGCAAGACCCTTCACCAGCAAAAAGATTACGACTTGCTGAAAGCTGAGACTATTGTTAGCATTTTTTAGCAATAAAGCATTTTTAAACAGAGGTATGTACATAGCTTTTTTAGACATATACTGCTGCAAACTTAATATAGTATAAACATGAATTTTATATGCACTAGGAAACCAAAAAATTCATTCGACTTGCTGTATTGTGATACTCCCTTTATTATGTGCGGGGCTCTGGAACTGAACCCACAACATCTCCAAGGTATGCCTGTGCACTACACTTTCACAGCAGTCTGCATTAGTGGCCATGGATTCACAATGATGATACCATTTGATTATTATGTCTACTGACATCATGACTGCACATTCACATACTGTAACAGGTATTATTTAATAAGTGTATTTCTTTATTTTTCCTTCATATAACAACTTCAGTTTTGATGTTGATTTTTTAAAGAAGTTATTAAGTAGTCAGTCAGGTTATGTATTTAAACTTTAACACAGGATAAGAAGGGATGAAGCATTTATAAAATATTTGTTAGGGTCTGAAAGGGTGGAAAAGCAACTAGGTACTTGGGAGACCAAAATATAAGTTATAAGTATTCACTGTTTTGGGTCTATAACAGAATCCCTTAAGTTAGAAGCTGCTGCTTTTACCATGAGCAGCAGTACAGTATAGCCAGTATTCATACTAGGAAACCACAACAAGTATTTCCAAGTACAGATTTAAACAGGGTAATGTATTAGGTAAAAAATTATAAACAATAACAACATAAAAATATATTGAAGTTAAAGAACAGAGATGCTAAGTGAATCCTACTTAGCTATTTAGACAAGAATTGAAACAAAGAGTAGAAAACAGCAGGGTAGAAAAATGATAATTACCTTATTAATTTTATATTGCTGGGAACCTGAGAAACATGAAGAAAATAAAACATGTCCATACAAGGTAAAACAAACAGGACCCAGCAAATCTTAAAACTATTGTTACAAAAATTTGAAAATTAAACTTTAAGCAGAGAAATTATTATTTCGCAACACTGGGTCCAACTGACATAATTCTAAAAATTTATTTTTAAAAAAACACAAGAGTATTTTAGCTTATTTTCAGTTCTTCCAGGGAGCAAGCAGTTCATTTACCTTGCATAATGACTATTAAAATTGTACTGCTGATCTGCAATTCTTGACTTCTACATGTAATGAAAAGAATTTACTTTAGCATGCAAAGAGTATTTGAGCACTTTCTATGTGCTCTGTAGTAAGCTAAGGACCACAGGTGATAAAAATAGATGACTTGGTCCCTGCCCACTTGGAGTTGATAAAACCTTAGTGATTTGGCCTTATTTACCTCAGATATCACCTAACTTCCTATTTCTACTCACGTATTTAAGATCAGACTAGAATTATTTTCTGATTTCAACATGGGACTCCCTGCATAGTTATCTAGAAAGCAACTGGATATTTTTGTTTAGATGTTAAGGAAAGAGGGCTGAACTTGAGATTGGAACCCAGCAAGCATAATGATGATAGTTAAAATTAAAAAAAAAAAACATGTATAAGACTGCCTATTATGAGTATACAGAGGAAGAAGAGAATAAGAGCAAGAGATGGAATTCTCAAGGCTATCATTTAAGATGCACGTGGGAGAGAAGGAATAAGCAAAGGAGAAAGATCACCAGACAGGAAGGAAAACAGAGAAGTAGTATGGCAGAAACACAGGAAGAAGTTGCAAGAAGGAATTATTTCATATACGTAAAGAGAAATGAGAACTGAAAAAAAGAGTGCTGAATTTAATAATTAGGAAATCACTGGTGGCTTTTGTCAACACAGTTTGAGTAAAGTTAAAAGGGCTACAATGTATTGATTGAATGGGGATGAAGAGGAGAGTGGGGAAGTGGGGGAGAGTGATTAACTACAGCTGGATCAAATGAAAGATTTTTTTTTTTCGTGTAAATGAATCATATATTCAGGTCTGAAATGAAGGATCTGATAAAGAGGGAGAAAAACAAAGCTATGAGAAAGAAAAAATTATTGAAGATCAAGGAATTACTAAATGTAATATGTTATCCCAGATGGGATTTTGAAGCAGAAGAAAGAATTTTCTTGAAAAAATAACAATGTCTGAATAAAGTATGGAGCTTAACTAATAATAACGCATTAGTATTGGTTCATTAGTGTAACAAGTGCAGCCTAGTAATATAAGATGTTAACAATAACAGAAAGTGGGTGTGGGGCGTCTGGGTGGCTCAGTCAGTTGAGCATCCCACTCTTGATTTCAGCTCAAGTCATGATCTCAGGAGCCTGAGATGGAGCCCTGAGAGCCCAGCATCTGTCATCAGCAGGGAGTCTGCTTCTGTCCCTCCCCCTCTGCCCCTGCTGCAGCTCATAGGCTCTCACAGGCACTCTGTCTCTCTCTCTCTCTAAAATAAATAAATAAAATCTTATTTAAAAGAGAGCTAGAGGGGCACCTGCGTGGCTCAGTCGTTAGGCGTCTGCCTTCGGCTCAGGTCATGATCTCAGATCAAGCCCCACGTCAGGCTCCCTGCTCAGCGGGAAGCCTGCTTCTCCCTCTCCCACTCCTCCTGCTTATGTTCCCTCTCTCGCTGTGTGTCTGTCAAATAAATAAATAAAATCTAAAAAAATAAATAAAAATAAATAAAAAATAAATAAGAGAGAGAGAGAGAAACTGGGTGAAGGGAATCTACAGGAATTCTCAGTATTCTTTTGCAACTTTTCTATAAATCTGAAAGTATTCTAAGATAAAAAAGTTTATTTTTTAAAAGTTAAAAAAATAGGGGCGCCTGGGTGGCTCCGTCGTTAAGCATCTGCCTTCGGCTCAGGTCATGATCCCAGGGTCCTGGGATCGAGCCCCGCATCGGGTTCCCTGCTCGGCGGGAAGCCTGCTTCTCCCTCTCTCACTCCCCCCTGCTTGTGTTCCCTCTCTCGCTGTGTCTCTCTCTGTCAAATAAACAAAATAAAATCTTTAAAAAAATAAAAATAAAAAATAAAAGTTAAAAAAATACAGTTCTCAAAAACAAGTACATCTACGAATGTAAGCAAATACACACACACACACACACACACACGGTCATAGGTGCATTACACTAACCTAGTTTTTCTCATTTTGCATAGATCACTGACAACTTGATCTCAATCTATAGGAAACATCATCATTAGGGAACTCATGGTCTAGGAGATATTATAAAAACTGTTAAAAGCATCTCTGATTACTTAAGAATTTTGACTTTTACTGTCTCCTAATAAATTCCTAAGTTTCTTTTTTTTCAAATTCTGCAAATATGTGCTGGAAAAAGGGCTGATCAACACTGAGTAGGCACTGCACCAGTTTCCTTTAAATTTGCATAAAGAGTTGGAGCAGTCAGGGGGTCTGCTGAATATCTAGATAGAGGCCAGTGTCTTTACTTTTAAATTTCAATAGGAAAACACACGTTAGAGAACCACTTACCTTTCAATAGTAAAGAATCAAGTCCACCTTCACATCTTTGTTAGCATTTTTCAAATTTGTATATTAAAGAGTACAGTGGAGAACCGAGATAAGCAAGAATATTTATATTCCCTTTGTAGTTCAGGAGATGCAAGAGTAAAGAAACAATTTCCTAGGTAACAGATGATTAAGACCTGAACCGACTATATACTACTTAAGTTTTGTCTACCAATTGCACTCAAGGCAAAGGACTCTTCGAAGCAAAATCTTACAATACCAATATGTAACACAAGTATTTATTGGGAAAAATGTGCTTGATACTATATGAGGCAGTGTACCAAATTTCAGTAAAAATATCTGAACATTCTGAAATATCAAGCTACTTAGTATGTCATTTATTAAATTATCCTATAATTTAATTTTTAAAAATTCAATTTATAAATATTATGAGCATTGACTATATATTAGGTATTATGCTCAGTATGGTGGAAATACCAAAATAGAAGTTAGGGCCTCTGTTCTGGATAAAACTTCATTTAGAAAAAATAAGGCCTCTTAATAAGCACAAAAAAGAAACAAAATATCAAGTAAAATTAGTAAAATTTTGACTGAAATAGTAGTAACTCATTAGATGACTCGTTTTTTTTAAGATTTTATTTATTTGACAGAGAGAGAGACAGCGAGAGAGGGAACACAAGCAGAGGGAGTGGGAGAGGGAGAAGCAGGCTTCCCTCTGAGCAGGGAGCCTGATGCGGAACTCGATCCCAGGATCCTGGGATCCTAACCTGAGCTGAAGGCAGACGCTTAACAGCTGAGCCACCCAGCTGGCCCTGATGACTCACTTTTTTCCCTATAGAAAATTATCAAATACACCTTTCTGAACAGAGTTAAATGTACGACATAATTTCATTACAGATATAATAAAAGTTATTAACAAAAATGGAGTATATTTTTTCAGCATTTCCAATTTCTATTTCAATACCACAAACTTGTCAAACTTCAAAATAAAATTTTGAGTCCCTAAGGTTCAGAACAGACAAAAAGGAAATTAAAAACTTGAAAAAATTCCAAAAAATTTGCCATGCTGTTCAAATCCAATTTATATGTACGGCATTTTATGGTAGATAACATTTTCAAGAGGAGATACACATTAAGGTACAAGCAAGTCCTAACTTTTTCTGGTACCTAAAATATTACGTCAACTTGAGAATGGCCATTGCTGAGTAACTAAAAGAACTCTTGATCATTTCTCTCCTTTTCCTCTATGAACCTGTCACTCCAGAGTACCGCTGCCACCTAGAAATTTCTCCTAACTCATTTTCTAGCCTTGCCTCACTCTTGAACAGACTTAAGATGGCAGGATTGGGAATGAGAGAGATAGGGAAAACTGCTGCTGCTGCTAATTCTCTTCCACACTGCTAAACTCCCTGGAAAAACTCTCTGGGTTCAAGTCTTGCCACTGGTATTCATTAGCTACTGACCTTGGAAAAGTCCACACTTTGAGCCCTTCCCTTTTCTTCACAAAAGCAAACATGGATAAAATATCTTTTTTTCTTTAATTAAGAAGACTTAACTAGCCTTAAAATAAGATAACCATTTCTGTAATCAGGGGCTGAGCCTTTGGGACTCTGTGTCTGGAAAGAAGCAGTTTGAAGTTCAGTTCCTATGGCATGATAAGGATTAACAGCACCCCTTTGTACCTGGGCCCTAGGGTCAGGTTCAACTGAAAAGGAAGCTGAAAAAAGCTGCATACCTTTAAATATGTATAAAACCTCCAAAGAGATAATAATATCTACTTTTTTTAAAAAGAAAATATTCTGAGAAAAACCAAGCAGATATGCATCAAGAAAAGATGGAATTGAGAGATCCAATAAATTCTGGAAATAAAAAACAGTCATTTAAATTAAAAATTCGGAGGACAGGATGAACTCTAGACTGGACACAGGTGAGAGAATTAGTGAACTGGAAGCTAGAACTAAGGAATTCACAGTGAAAGCAGCAGAGAGAAAATAGATGAAAAATATGAAAAAGAAGTTAAAAGCCATAGAAGACAGATTAGTATCAAGCAAGAGTTCTAGACTGAGAAAATTAAAGGCTGAGAAGCAATATTTAAAGAAAAAAAATGGCTGAAAAATTTTCTGAACCATAGCAATAAAGCCTTCAGATTGAAAGCAGACACAAGTGCAGAGCAGGAAAAACATGAAAAAATATGACAGATACAGCAAAATAAAATTGCAAAATATCAAGGACAAAGAGATAATCTTAAAATCAATGGGACACAGATTACCAACAGTAATGGCAATTAGATTAAAAACATATTTTATACCAGCAATTATAAATGTCAGAAAGCAGTTGAATAAGAAGTACCTTCAATATGTTGAAAGTAAATGTTAATCTAGAATTGTGTATCTACCTAAATTAGTGTTCAATAATAATTATGAAATAAAGACATAAAAACTAAAACAGATCATCCCTCCAAACCCTTGCTTAAAAATTACTAAAGGATGTATTTTATTAAAAAAGTGAACCCAGAGAGATGAGGTGGTACGCAAGAAACGATGGTGAGTTAGATTAGCGATTGATTAGGGCTGGGGGCTAGAGGTTTGGGGGGATGGAAAGTGGAAGTTAATTGGCAGGGAGTTTCTTTTAGGGGGTATAAAAATGTTCTAGCATTGGACTGTGGTGATGGCTGCACAATTCTATGGATATACTAAAAAAACTGAATATTTTAAATGGGTAAACTGTATGGTATGTGAGATAAGTCTTAATAAAGCTGATAAAAGGAAAAAAGCAGAACTAAACTATTACATAATAGTAATGTGGAAGGTGAAAGAAGAAAAACTTAAATCCCTATATTATTTGTATGTGGATAGAGGTACTCAACAGGTATAGGTAGAAAATCATGAAATACAATCCACAGCTTCTACCTCATCAAAGAAAAAAATATGAAAAGGAACTTACCAAATTCAATACAAAGCCAATCAAAATCCTAGAAAGATTCTCCACAGAATTAGACAAACTGATTATAAATAGCATATGGAATAGTAAAGTTCAATGCAATTCTGAAAGAAAAAAAGGACTGGGGTCTGCTCAGCCAGATATCAAGACTTATAAAAATACTATAATTAAGACAGTGCGTAACACTCCACTTAACATCAATGGATAGATGATCCAAGCAGAAAATCAACAAGGAAACTTGTTGGCTTCGAATGACACATTGGACCAGATGGATCTAACAGATATATTCAGAACATTCCATCCTAAAACAGCAGAATACATTCTTTTCAAGTGCACATGGAACATTCTCCAGAACAGATCACATAGTAGGCCACAAAACAAGTCTCAACAAATTCAAAAAGATCAGAGTAATACCATGCATCTTTTCTGACGATAATGCTATTAAACCAAAAATCAACCACAAGGAAAAAACCTAGAAAGCACACAAATACATGGAGGTTAAATAACATGCTACTAAACAATGAATGGGTCAACCAAGGAATCATAGAGAAAATAAAAAAAATACATGGAGACAAATGAAAATGACAACACAATTGTCCAAAATCCTTGGGATGCAGCAAAAGCTTTTTTTTTTTTTTTTTTTTAAGATTTTATTTATTTATCTGACAGAGAGAGAGAGAGTACAAGCAAGGGGTGTAGCAGAGGGAGGGGGAGAAGCAGGCTCTCTGCTGAGCAGGGAGCCCGATGTGGGGCTTAATCCCAGGATCCCAGGATCATGACCTGAGGCGAAGATAGACACCCAACTGAGGCGCCCCAGCAAAAGCTTTCTAAGAGGGAAGTTTATAGCAATACAGGCCTATTTAAAGAAGAAAGAAAAATCCCAAATAAATGACCTATCCTTATACCTAAATGATCCAAAAAAAGAAAAACAAACAAAACCCAAAATTAGTAGAAGGAAGGAAATTATAATAAAGATTAGAGCAGAAATAAATGAAATAGAAACTAAAAAAAAAAAAAAAAAAAGAACAGATCAATGAAACCAGGAACTAGTTCTTTGAAAAGATCAAAAAAATTGATAAACCTTTAGCCAGACTCATAAAAAAAAGAGAGAGAGAACACACAAATAAAATCAGAAAGGAAAGGGGAGAAATAACAACCAGCACCACAGAAATACAAAAGATTGTAACAGAATATTATGAAAAATTATATGCCAACAAATTGGACAACCTAGAAGACATGGATAAATCCCTAGAAACATATAGCCTCCCAGAAATGAATCAGGAAGAGAGAGAAAATTTGAACAAACCAATTACCAGTAGTGAAATTGAATTAATAATCAAAAAACCCCCAACAAACAAAAAGTCCAGGACCAGATAGCTTCACAGGTAAATTCTACCAAACATTTAAGGAAGAGATAATACCTATTCTTCTCAAACTTGTCCAAAAAATAGAAAAGGAAGGAAAACTTTTTAATTCATTCTATGAAGCCAGTATTACCCTGATACCAAAACCAGATAAAGACACTACAGAAAAAGAGAACTACAGGCCAATATCTCTGATCAACATAGATGCAAAAATCCTCAACAAACTATTAGCAAACCAAATCCAATGATACATTAAAAAAAGGATTCATCACAATCAGTGGGACTTATCTCTGGGATGCAAGGGTGGTTCAATATTCACAAGTCAATCAATGTGATACATCACACCAATAAAAGAAGGGATAAAAACCATATGATCATTTCAATAGATGCAGAAAAAGCACCTGACAAAGTAGGACATCCATTCATCCCGCAACAAAGTAGGATTCAAGGGAACATACCTTAACATAATAAAGTCCACTATAAAACCCCACAGCTAACATCATACTCAATGGGGAAAAACTGATAATGTTTCTCCCAGGATCAGGAACAAGACAGGGATGTCCACTCTCAGCACTGTTATTTAACAAAGTACTGGATTTAACATAGTACTGGAAGTCCTAGCCACAGCAATCAGACAAGAGGAAGGAATAAAAGGCATCCAAAACGGTAAGGAAAATAAAACTTTCACTATTTGCAGAAGACATGTTATTATATATAGAAAACCCTAAAGACTCCACCAAAAAAGTACTAGAACTGATAAATGAATTCAGTAAGGTCATAGGATGCAAAATCAACGTACAGAAATTCATGCATCTTTAAACAGTAACAAATGAAGCAACAGAAAGAGAAATTAAGAAAGTAATCCCATTTACAATTGCACCAAAGATAATAAAATACCTAGGAATAAACTTAAAGAGGTGAAAGCCTACTTTGAAAACTATGTAACACTGATGAAAGATATTGAAGACAACACAAACAAGCGGAAAAATATTCCATGCTCATGGATTGAAAGCACAAATACTGTTAAAATATCCATAGTACCCAAAACAATCTACAGATTTAATGTACTCCCACCAGAATAACAACAACATTTTTCACAGAACTAGAACAAATAATCCCAAAATTTGTATGGAACCAGAGAAGACTCCGAACAGCCAAAACAATCTTGAAAAAGAAAAACAAAGCTGGAGGTATCACAATTCCAGATTTCAAGTTATACTACAAAGCCGTAGTAATCAAAATAGTATTGTACTGGCACAAAAATAGGTCCATGGATCCATGGAATAGAAAGCCCAGAAATAAACCTGTTTATATGGTCAATTAATCTCTGACAAAGGAGGAAAGAATATGCAATGGAGAAAAGACAGCATCTTCAACAAATGGTGTTGGGAGAACTGGATGGCTACATGCAAAAGAATGAAACTGGACCACTGGCTTATACCATACACCAAGATAAAATCAAAATGGATTAAAGACCTAAATGTGACACCTGAAACTATAAACATCCTAGAAGAGAGAAAAGGCAGTAATTTTTCCAACACTGGAGGCAGCAAATTTTTCCAGGTATGTCTCCAAAGGCAAGGGAAATAAAAGCAAAAATAAACTATTGGGACTACATCAAAATAAAAAGCTTCTGCACAGCAAAGGAAACAATCGACAAAACTAAAAGACAACCTGCTGAATGGGAGAACATATTTGCAAATGACATATCCATTAAAGGTTTAGTATCCACAGTATATAAAAAACTTATACAACACCCATAAAGCAAATGATCCAATTAAAAAATGGGCAGAAAACATGAACAGATATTTCTCCAAAGAAGAAATACAGATGGTCAAAAGACACATGAAAAGATGCTTAACATCACTTGTAATCAGAGAACTGCAAATCAAAACTACAATGTGATATCACCTCACACCTATCAGAATGGCTAAAATAAAAAACACAAGAAACAATTGGTGTTGCAGAGGATGTGGAGAAATAGGAACCCTTGTGCACTATTGGTAGGAGTGCAAACTGGTGCATCCACTATGGAAAACAGTATGGAGAGTCCTCAAAAAGTTAAAAATGGAACTATCCTATGAACCAGTAATTATACTACTGGGTATTTACCCCCAAAATACAAAAACTCTAATTGAAAGGGATACATGCACCCTTATGTTTATAGCAGCATTACTTACAATAGCCAAATTATGGAAGTAGCCCAAGTGTCCATCAATAGATAAATGGATAAAGAAGATGTGTTATACTGATGTGAGGAATTTGAGAAACAAGACAGAAGATCATAGGGAAAGGGAGGGAAAAATGAAACAAGATGAAACCAGAAAGGGAGACAACCGTAAGACACTCTTAATCTCAGGAAACAAACTGAGGGTTGCTGGAGTGGAGGGGGGTGGGAGGGATGGGGTGGCTGGGTGATGGACATTGGGGAGGGTATGTACTATGGTGAGCGCTATGAATTGTGTAAGACTGATGAATCACAGATCTGTACCCCTGAAACAAATAACACATTATATGTTAATTAAAAAAATTAAAAATAAATAAAAATAAAAATAAAAAAGATGTGTTATATACACACACACATACAATGGAATATCACTCAGTCATAAAAAAGAATGAAATCTTACCATGTGCAACAAGTATAATGCAAGTATAATATTAGCAAGTATAATGCTAAGCGAAATAAGCCAGTCGTAGAAAGACAAATACATATGATCTTGCTTAAGAAACAAAACAAATGAGGGGCGCCTGGGTGGCTCAGTCGTTAAGCGTCTGCCTTTGGCTCAGGTCATGATCCCAGGGTCCCAGGATCGAGCCCCGCATCAGGCTCCCCGCTCCGTGGGAAGCCTGCTTCTCCCTCTCCCACTCCCCCTGCTTGTGTTCCCTCTCTCACTGTGTCTCTCTCTGTCAAATAAACAAATAAAATCTTAAAAAAAAAAAAAAGAAACAAAACAAATGAGCAAAGGGAAAAAAAAGAGAAAGAGCCTAACTAAGAAACAGACTCTTAACTATAGAGAACAAACTGATGGTTACTGGAGGGGGATGGGTGGGAGGATGGGTGAAATAGGTGAAGGGGATTAAGAGTGCACTTACCATGATGAGCACTGAGTAATATATAGAATTGCTGAATTGCTATATTCTACACCTGCAACTAATATAACACTGTATGTTAATTACACTGGAATTAAAATTAAAAACTTAATAAAAAAGACAGTGCATTATTGGTACGCCAGATCAATAGGTGAATGAAACTAAATAGAGAATCTAGGAAGAGAACATGATATGTGAAAGAGAATGCTGGTATATAACAGAGAAAGCAAACAACATCCATTAGTGGGGAAAACATGGCTCATTCAATAAAAAGTACTGGGACAAATAACTTTCCATATGGGAGAAAGTAAAGCAAATTCTCTATTCCATACATAAAAATCAACTCCAGATATACTAGAGACCTAAATGTTGAAAAACTAAATTTTAAGACAATTTGAAGAAAACACTAGAAAAATAGCTCTGTGATCCTGGTATAGGAAAAGACTATCTAAACAACTAATAAAGACCAAAATCATTAGTCCTAATAAATCTACCTACAAATAAATTTAAAATTTCTCTATCAAAAAAAGACACCATCAACAAAGTTAGACACATACAAGGGACTAACTGGAAGAAAAGATTTACAACCACAACAAAGAATAAGAATACAGACTACAGAAAGAACTAACAGGGAAAAGACAAACTATCCAATAGAAAAATGAGAAATCTATTCATATGAGTGAAATACAGGACACTTGAATCTCACTAGCAATCAGGAAAATGCAAATAAGAACAAAATAAAATACAATTCACACTCATCCATATTGGTAAATTTCTTCAAGTCTGACAGTACAAAGTGTTGACCAAGAGGTAGGGAAAGGGGAACTCTCACGTTTTAGAAAATAATTTGGCAATACATGTAATAGTTATAATGTACACACCCCATTACAGCAATTCCACTTCTAAGTATTTCAATAAAAAAAAAAAACCCACAAAACATAAACATAAATAACAATGGCCACTGCAACATTTTTTGTAATAGAAAAAATGACAACAATCCAAATATCCATTTGGGAAGAAGAGACTCTTAGAACACTGAGTAGGACGAGGTTGTTTTATTTTGTAGTTTGAGAGCCTAGCAACATGCTATCACAGATTAGGTGTTCAGAAAATGTTCGAGTGAATGAGTAAATAAATGAAAAAGAAATGAGAAAGTTTTTGTTATATGGAGAACTAAAACTAGACAAAAATCCTTGCCTTCATGAGATAAAGGAGACAAGTAATTATAGAGTATGTTAAATAGTGTTAAGTACTTAGAGAAATAAAAAGCAGGTAAGGGGGATAGGGAAGTACTGGGGAGGGTTACAGTTTTATATTGAATGTCCAGAAAAGGCCTAATTGGTAAGTAACAACTGAATAAAGACTTGAAGGGAGTAAAGGAACCAGCAGATAAGGGGATGGGGGGAGTTGGGAAGGGTGGCATTCCAGGCAGAGGTAACAGCCAGGGCAAAGATCCTGAGACTGAAGTATGCCTGACACTTCTGATGAACTGCAAGGCAGCAGTGTGGATAAAGCAAAGTGAGGGAAGAGTGATGGGAGATGAGAAGTGGTTTGGGGGAGGTCAAGGTGGGGGGGAGGGTGCACAGAGAGATACAGATCAAGAACATACTTTACTCTGAGCAAGAAAGCAAATTCTCAGAAGGTTTTAAGCGCAGGAATTACATGATCCAACTTGTGTTTTTAATAAGATCACTGTGCTGCTATGTTGAAAACAGACTGCAGGGATTGAAGGGCTATTTAATGACAATAATAGCAATCATAAGGTTCTTTTGGAGGATCTAAGCAAAGTCCCTACTTCAGTGCTGCTGGGATACTTGGGATTCCTCTAATGCTTGACCTCCCTATTAAATGAAAAAGTGGGTATCTAAGAATATGTGTCTAAAGATAGAGATAAAAGGAGCAAATATTCAAAGATCTGGGTTCTTAAACATTAAATTCCTGAGGTTAAAACTTAATTAGCTACACCAAAATAATACTACCATAGGCCTGTGTGCCTCCTTTTCCTACTCTTGAGAGAAAGGCAAACTGATCTGAACTAAACTAATCATCTAAACTGATGCTGAAATAAATGATACTGATTCATTAATTCAACCCACATTTGGTGGGTGGGTACGTACAATGAATGGGCCAGCTGCTGTCTTGAGTACAAGGGATATAAAGATGAATAAGGTATGTCCCTGCCCTAAGATATTTACAGTCTAGTGAGTGAGATACCTAGACTTATATTGTGTGCTATATAGAAACAGGAACACACTTAATGTTACCCAGCAGCACTAACAGAAATATAACGTGTCACAAACACAAGCCACATATACAATTTTAAAATTTCTAGTAACCACATTAGAAAAATAAATAAAAAGAAACAGGAAAAATTAATTGAAATATTTTACTTTACCCAATATAGCCTAAATATTAACATGTAACCAACATAAAAATTGAGATATTTTACATTATTTTTTGTACTGTTTTTTAAATCTTGTGTGTATTTTACACTTAAGAATGTCTTGATTCAAACTAGCCACATTTCAAGTATACTGGACAGCACAATTATACAGGACAGATCTGTTTTCTAGAAAACTGAAAAGAATTTGAGAGTTACGAGTATAGGACAAAGTAAAATAGAGGGAGGCTTGCACATATTCACATGTTGAAGGAAAAGACTAGGGTAAACATACTATATAGATAATTGATAGGGAGTGTGGAGAGCAGGATGAAAGAACAAAATTAAGAACACAAGTGGACTGGTTAGTTTGGAAAAGAGGACAGTCACACCTTTCTTTGTGACAGGTGGAAAGGGAAGAATTAAATACAGATATAAACAAGTTTGGTAAGTGTGAGAAAACAAAGTTGAAAGAGTTTAGGTTAAGAGCTTGCCATCTACTCTGAAAAACAAACAGGGTTCTAGAGGGGAGGGGGGTGGGAGGATGGGTTAGCCTGGTGGTGGGTATTGAGGAGGGCACATTCTGCATGGAGCACTGGGTGTTATGCACAAACAATGAATCATGGAACACTACATCTAAAACTAATGATGTAATGTATGGGGATTAACATAAGAATAAAAAAATAAATTAAAAAAAAAAGAGCTTGCCATCTTTCTCAGCGAATTAGAAGACAATCTCACCAGCCGTTTCGCTATTGCCAATACAAATCTGAAGGCACTACTTTACAGAACAATTTAAGAAACAGTATCCGGGTATGACAAGATTAAGTTGTATTTTTGTAAAATTACAGTACTTTTCTAACTTTCTTCTGGAGTGGTCAATCTTGAATTTTGTCATTTTATCTCTAAACACAGAAGCAATACTATGGATTCATTCTTTCTTTCCTTACCTATTCATTTATTCAGCATACATGTACCTAATGTCTACTCTATGTCAAGTATAGTGAGACACTGAACATACAGCGATGAATAAGGCCTACATTTGTATCTCCAGTATTTAGCATTATAATGTCTGCACACAGTAAGTGCTTTAAAAGCACAGCATTACACGTCCTGTAAAGAAATATTACACGTCAACTAAAATACACATTAGCAACGGCTTTCATTTAAAAGTCTAAAGAAGTGAGGTGCCTGGGTAGCTTAGTTGGTCAAGCATCCGACTCTTGATCTCAGCTCAGGTCTTGATCTCAGGGTTGTTAGTTCAAGCCCATGCCTAGCATGGAGCCTACCTTAAAAAAAAAAAAAAGTCTAAAGGAGTGCTGTCCAACAGAATTTTCTGTGATAATGAAAATGTTCTACTCTGAACTGTCCAATATGGTAGCTAATAAGCACATGAATTTTTAATTTAATTAATTGAATTAAATTTTAATTTTAATGTGGTTAATGGCTACCATACAAATCCAAATATTAGCATACAGTGAGTAGCTAATAGAATTACCACTATTATAATCAAGGTGCTATCATCTCTAAGGGATTAATACACATAATATGCTGTCAGAATAATGAGTACACTATGAATACTAGTTGTACCAGAAAAACATCATAAGAAATTTTGCTTAGAATTTTCTTAGTGTAAACTAACTTTAGCACTGTGAGCCAAAAAAGAACAAAAGAAAAAGAAAAAAGATATGCCAATCTTTTTCTTTTTTTTAAGATTTTTAAAATTTATTTATTTAATTGACAGAGAGAGAGAGACAGCGAGAGAGGGAACACAAGCAGGGGGAGTGGGAGAGGGAGAAGCAGGCTTCCCACCCAGCAGGGAGCCCAATACCGGCTTGATCCCAGGACCCTGGGATCATGACCTGAGCTGAAGGCAGCCGCTTAACCAACTGAGCCACCCAGGTGCCCCGAGCCAATCTTTTCTTTTCACTCTACTTCCCCAAGTTGGAAAACATCAACCTTTTGAGTTTTCTCATTGTGTCAAGAAATGAAAATACTTTGTGGAAATAAGGAGTCAAAATTTTCTTAAATTATAAAGTACTAGAGCGTAGGAATTACTTTTGTAATAAAATGACAGGAAACTTTTTTTTGGCAAGACAACCTAAGTTGTTGAAAATCAGGATTCATATAATGAATAAAGTGTTTATAATTAAAAAAAAAAACTGTCCCTGCAATTTAATTTCCCCAAGTATGTCCCACTTAGCTGAATTTTTAAAATGAATCTACTGTTAAAAGACATGGTGACAAAATCCACTGAGCAAATGGAAGCATAATCTAAACTACACTGAGCTGAATAATTCCTGGTGTAGTAACTAAAATAGCTGTCCGAGATAGCAAAATATACTCTCATTACTCTGTGTATCCACTATCCATAATGTATAATTTAAGTGACTGTACAAACTTAATCAGAGATACAAAGTCCTACATTGGCACAGATCTGATTACATACTTAGAAGATCTGGTAACTTAAAAGTAAAACCAGTGAGGTGAGCAACTAAAAGTCAGAGAGAGCATTTTTTATGCATAGCAACTTGTTCAACTTGTTAATCACCCAGTAAGGCAGGTGTCTTGTAAATTAACCATACAACTTCCTGCCCTTCCTTTTAGTTGTGTTCATTTGAAGCCATTTTAAAAAACATTACCAGATTGCCTGTCTTGAAGAGTGGTTATACAACTGAGATTTTATTCAGGTTAACAGAAATACCTAACACTTAGAAGCGATGTCTTAATCTACTAGGAAAAGCTTTAAGAAAACCACTTTTGAATGATCTTCCTACCACACAAAAACAGTACTAGGTAAATAAACCTTCTATACATGAAGACTTGCAAATCAGACCTGTAATAATTAACTTTCAGAGTCAAGTTGTGCTATGGCTTATTGCAACAAGGCCAAGGTATTACAATATAGTATTATAATGACATCATTAGCTTAGTTTCCTAATAAGGCATATATATGGAATACCTGAATTTACAATTAGCTAAAAATAGGAAGACAACATTTGTTTGAACGGCAGGCAGTTCCAGTTTTATTTATAAGATATTTTTCTGAGCGATGCCCTTTGCAAAATGAATTAACAGAAGGCTGGCTCTGAAACAGATTTAACATTAAAATGCTGTTCTAGAGCAGGGAAAAAGAGGTATAAATGTTTCAGTCCCACAAAATCTTTACAGTGCCAACAAAGTCGTTTTTGGGGCGTTGCCTTTTGAATCAGTAAATGAGAACACTGAACTGTAGAAGCATTAATTAATGCAACTTAAAAATTAAGCAGCGATCAGCAAAAGACCTCATCAAAGAGCTAAGGTTAGGCTTCTTCAGCCAGGAACAATTTCTGTCCTCACTGTCACTGTCACCTTAGTGCTGTATTTTCTGGGCTATAGTTGCCAGGAGGCAGGAAAGATTTTTCTCTCTGAATTAATTCTGAGAAAGGTGGCGCTTTTTATATGCCTTAAATCACTCTTTTTTCCTCCAAATGTTCCAGTAAAACTGAGACGTTAACCACTGGTCCCAAACCTGTGTCGTTCAAACTACCTTGAGAGAACGGGAAAAAGTAAGGTTCACAATCCAAAAGTTTGACTTGGGGTGGGGTGAGGACAAGGTAAGAGGGAAAAACAGTCCTTCAAAACTTCCGTACCACCTCTTTTCCGAAAGCAGACGGGGTGTTAGAATATTTTCTCTTTCCCTCACCTCGGGCTTGAGTAAAATTTCTTCCGAGGCGAGTGGTTACATTAGATAAGGTACCCTCCTCCTTGATAACTAACGCAACACTGAATCGTGACACCCTAACTGAAAACAGTGACAAGGAGGAGCTGAAGATAAGTCCTCCCCTTCCTTCAAACGTGTCCCAAATTGTTAGGGGCAGGAAGCAGAAGCCTCTCGTCTCCCCCCAACACCTACTCTCTTTCCGTTCCCTCGCCCTGTTTTCCTCAGCGGGGACGCCGAGCCCGCTCGGGACCCCCGCTTGCGGCCGCGGCGCCCAGGAGCGGCGAGAACCAAGGAAACCAGAAGCGCGGGCAGGAAGCAGCCGCCTCCCGCCGGCCTCGGCGTCCCGGACTCGGAGGCGAGATTCGTGCGGGAGCTGTGCGGGGCTTTCCGGCTCGCGCCCCGCGCCCGCCTCCGCCGCGGCCTAGCCCGGCGCCCACGCCCCGGCCTCGCGGCTCCGCGCCGCCGGCCCTTCCCCGCCGCCCGGGCCCGAGAGGCCGCGCGGCGGCAGACGTCCGGGAGGAGAGGAGGCACTTACCAGCTGTTGCCGGACCCAGCGCCACATGCCCCCGCCGTCGCCGTCCCGGTCCCGCGGGACGCGGGGGCCGAGGGGCTGCAGGTGGAAGCTGACGAGCCAGAGGGGGAAGCGGGAGTGCCCCTCTGGCTGAAGTTCCGCTCGCCACCGCCGCCACCTCACTCCCCGCGCCGGGTCCCCATTTCGCCGCGCCGGCCCCGAGGTCCTACAGGCGCGGCCCCGGCGCCGCCCCCGCCCGGCGCAGCTGAGCCTGTCGCCGCGCCGCAGCCACCTTCATTATTGACCGTTGTCACCCAAAGCACCACCACAACCCCACCCCCGCCCAGCCCGGTCCCTCAGCCCCACCCGGGCCCGCCCCCGGCGCCCCGGCCCGCCCCCGGACGTGACGAAAAGGGCTGTGCAGACCGAGGGGCCTGGCTCGCCGAGCAGCCGTCAGGAGCTGGGGGTCAGCGGGGTGGGCGGGACCGGCAGGGCCTGGCCAGGCGCGGCTTCTCCAACGCGGCTTCTGCCTTCTGTTCCACGCCCCCCCACCCCCCTTCTCCCAATCCAGGGGTAGGATTAAATCGCGTCTGTCTCCGCAGTCTGCAGCCTCTTGCCGACTCCTCTGTTTCTACCTCTTGTTGCAGGTCTGTGGCTGTCTGCCTTCTTTGGTGCCCCCGGTCCCCCAATACGCATACGCACATTCTCGAGTGTAGTGACTGAAAGTTAATTCCCAGAGGTCTCCGGTTTGGGTTCAATTAAATTGTCGAAGTCTTTTTCTCATTGCATAACGCAGCCCTCTTCTTAAGCAAATGACTGAGCTGGAGCAAGGGGAATCTTGATCACTGCCTCTAATTTTGAGAAGGGTTGAAACTGCCCCTGTGCCTGATTCAGTCTGGACCACCGTTTCCCGGAGAATGGACGAGATACTTGTTTTTCTGTGCTAAATTGAACAGGTGGGGGGGGGCAATATTTTGTATAGAAAGGTAGTTGTTTACTGTTAACTGTCAAACTCCGGCAATCAAAAACACTCTAGAAGTAGCAAGACCTAGGTAAGATAAGGGTGTGTATAAATAAAGATAAGGAGGAATGAATGTAAAAGCAACTAGAACAAGGCTTTGACTTGGAAGGTTGAAACGAAGCGCTAGATCTCCGTCTAGTTCAAAAGTAGCCCCATGTACATCTTGAGTGTTATAATATATATGTATCGTGTGCAGTATTTTTGCTGAATTAACACTTCAACATACAGGTGTTTGTGGTTAAAACAATTTTTTTTTTTAATTAAGAGAAAACAGAAATGAGAGTAAATGACCAGGCAAGTTATTGCATATATACATAATCTTTTAGTTTCAATAAATATACCATATTATATAATCATTATCCAGTGCCACAAATAGAGCCTTTCCTTAGGGATATTTATGATCTATAAAATTAGCAGTGGAATTTTATATTATAAATAATCCAAGTACAGAAATTAGCTAGATATTAAGAGAAAAAAGTAGTCTCACTTTTGTTCTTATGACTGAACCTTGCTTTATGACCCTAAAAGGAAGTTTGAGATATATTTACTTATTATTATAGTAATAAAATATTACTACCATTCATGGAGCACTTGTGTGTCCCAGGCCCTGTACTAAGCTCTTTACTTGCATGGTCTAATTTAAGCCCCTTCAACTCTTTCAAGTTGAAATTATTATTTCCAATGTATGGATACAGAAATGGAGGCTCAGGTTAAATAACTTGCTCGGCTTAAATAACTTGGCAAAGCTGGGATTCAGATCCTGGATGGTCAAGCAACAAAGCTCATGTTCTTAAGATATGTAAAGAAACAAAAATATCACCATACCTACTTAGTATAACTACTTTTCATCTGCAAGTGGTCTGATTAAAATTAGGCCTGGAAATTTTTATTTATATGCCACTAACATTTATCAAGACAACATAAGAAGTAGAAATCTAAAGGATACTTTGTGCATTATTATTTAGCTGTGTCCTAAATTCCAAAAGATAGAAGTGGGAAGACTTGATTTTAAATTCTACAGAGGGATGTGGTAAGAAGTGATCTCAAGATAACTGTAAAGATCCTAATTGTAGTTCAGACTGTCAAGAACAGAACACTCAAAGCACTGTTTTGCTCTCAAAGCACTTGTCAAGAGCAATATTATATACCTCATATTAATCCAAGGAGCATAGAGTATTTTTATACTGTAGATTATAACCCATTAGTAGTAATGAAATCAATTTAGTGTGTCATAATTGGTATTTTAAAAATAGAACAGAAAACATCAGAATATATTGCAGTGTAATATGTATTGTTTTCTGAAACTTTTGTACAGACATACACACACATGCATACCAGGTCACAATATAAAAAGAATTTCTTCCTATTGGTTGCAGTTGGAAAGATTTAAAAAGCACTGACATGAGAATAACAGGACTTAAGGCAGGCACCAGCTATAAAAGGAAGAAAGAAAATTTGTTCGGAGTCAGTGGCAATTTATTCATTTCAGTTATTTCTTAAGTATTGAGCACCAAATGTATGCATAACAACTGCCTCAAATTAGGAGAAGACACAAATGGAAATTTAAGGTGACCCTTTCTCTCTGGATGAAGTTTACAACCTAGTTGAAAAGAGAAGTTACAGAAAGCGTTCAGTTAAATAACTGTAGGAGCAAATAATTTGATCCAAATAATTTGATTTGAGAGTGGAGAAAGCTCAAGGTGTTTGAGGTACCACTAATAAGAGTAATAGGTAGTAACTAAGAGGTGGGGTTGGGTGAGTAAGGATAGACATAGCATGGGGAGAGTTTCTGATTAGTCACAAGAGTTTATAGGAGGTGGGCAATTCCTGGAATTTTCTGAACAAGGAAATGATAGGATGAAATCATCATGCTATTCCATAGATACTATACATGATAGGAGAGAGAAGAAAGGTCAGATACAAAATTATTGCTAGAGTGAAGCATTGAGTTCAAAAGTGCTGGACTGGCAAAGAGCCAGAAGTAAATAAAGCATGTTGTAGGAAGTTGTGCTCTGGTGACAGACAAGGAAATCTGAAACTTCAGCCATTCCAAGTGAGGTGACAGACCTTCCAAGAGAGTAAGTTTACCAGCATCAAACAGTCATTGAATTAATGGTAAATATAGTTATTTTCCTTGAGTCAACCTGTTAATATGATTCTGTGCTAGTTACACTTGTGAGGTATGTTTAATCCCAGGGCAAAAAATACATCTCCGGGGCGCCTGGGTGGCTCAGTCGTTAAGTGTCTGCCTTCGGCTCAGGTCATGATCCCAGGGTCCTGGGATCGAGCCCCGCATCGGACTCCCCGCTCAGCAGGAAGCCTGCTTCTCCCTCTCTCACTCCCCCCTGCTTGTGTTCCCTCTCTCTCGTTGTGTCTGTCAAATAAATAAAAATTAAAAAATCTTAAAAAAAAAAAATACATCTCCTGGTTTGGTGTAATAGGTATAACAGGGACAAAACAAAGGAGGATATTTTTCTTGATTAGAACATCTTGGACTATCAAGAGAATCTCAAGCAGACTCCCCGCTGAGCATGGGGCTGGATCCCAGGACCCTGAGATTGTGACCTGAGTCAAAATCAAGAGTCAGCTGCTTAACTGACTGAGCCAGCCAGGTGCCCTCTTTCTTCCTTAATTGTAAGTTGCCCTTTAATAACTCAATACTACTTTTGTGTGAACTAGATGCAGCGTTCTGTCACTTCTCTTGTAAAAAAAAAAAAAAATAGAAAAATGAACTTGTGTAACTTTTGGGCTTAGTTTTACTTGTTATAAGAGGGGAGGCACTCAGATAGACGAGTGCCTGTGATTGACTTACCGACAGAAAGAGTGATGGCCTCAGATCAGCTGCAGCAACACCAAAGCTGCTGTTGTTAATTGACAGTCTCTGGACCTAACCAACTTTTGGTTACTTGTGCCACATAATAGATCAAATTATTTAGATATCTAGAGGTATTAGTTAGTTTTAACTTCTGGACATCATGAGGAAGTTTCACAGCTTGATGTTAGATATTTTATGAGTGTTTTTCTTTCTGATTAAAATGACTGCATTAGGGATGCCTGGGTGGCTCAGTCGTTAAGCGTCTGACTTCAGCTCAGGTCATGATCCCAGGGTCCTGGGATCGAGCCCCACATTGGGCTCCCTGCTCAGCGGGAAGCCTGCTTCTCCCTCTCTCACTCCCCCTGCTTGTGTTCCCTCTCTCGCTGTGTCTCTCTCTGTCAAATAAATAAATAAAATCTTTAAAAAAAGTAAAATACAATGACTGCATTAGGTCAAACTCAGAGAAGGTAGAATGGTGGTTACCAGCAGCTGGGGGAGGGAGGAAAGGGGAAGTCTTGTTTAATGGGTATACAGAGTTTTAGTTTTATAAGATAAAAAGAGTAAAAAAATTTTTTTTGAAAATGAAAAGGGTTACGAAGATGGGTGTTGGTGATGGTTGTACAACATTATGAATATATTTAATACCACTGAACTATACATTTGAAATGGTTAGGATGATACATTTTATATGTCTATTTTACCACAATAAAAAAATGGGGAACACTGACTGCAGAGGTCGGTGTTTGCTAGCAGCCGCTTCATAGACTTTGTAGGCTAAACCATCACAGTTGTGTTCAGTGGCAGAATCTTGGCATTTGCCCTTTTATCTGTATTAGAATAGACCCACAGTTGTCTTCTGAGGAAAATCTTGGCTTAGTCCACAAATATTTCCTCAGTTCTCCTCTCTTTCCTTACACTTTTGAAAAACAATGTTAGTCCTTTCCCCAGTTCTGCTGAGTACTAATGGAAGTGAATATGCCCTAAATTGCCAATGCGTCTGTCTGCTTTGCAGAGATGATAAAAAATGCTCAGTTGGCAGAGGTAGTGTTAATGGAGGATTTCCTGAAGACCATTCACTCTTTTTGGGTGATCTAAATTTTGTCTTTAAAAGAGAAGTGAAGATAAATCTGTCTTTGGAAAATGTGGTTTTGGCTCCTCCGGTGATTACTTTTACTGAACTGCAGTTTCCGGCCATATGAACAGCTGGAGTCTAGGGACCACAGAGATGCAGCCTGAGGAATCCCACAAGTGTTTTTACCGAGGAGGTGCAGGTGAGAATGCTTGCTGCTCATCATGCTCTCTTAACAAGAGCCTGCAGAAATTCATTACCACAAATGATTGTGCATGTCTCTTGAGCAATGAATTTGTTTTATAATGTGAGCATTCTGAATTATGTAATAGAATGTGCTTCCTTCTATCATGTGTTGGTACTTTAAAATTTTGGAGGCTTGCTTATGGCAAGTGCCCAGACTCTACACTGTACGTTTTGGGAATTACTTTTACCCTGAGTTCTTACTTGTCTACTCTTAGTTTCCCTTTGGTTTAGTTACTCCACTTCCTTAACATCTTATTGTACTGTATGTATTTCATAAGACATCTTCAATCTTCTCTGAATAAAAGGGATAAAGGAAAATATGACATACCATTCATTATTATAAGTCATAAAAGATTAGTTTTTTCGTTTTTTGGTTTGTTTTTATTTGTTTATTTTAGAGGGGGAGGGGCAGAGAGAGAGTCCTAAGCAGATTCCGTGCAGAGCACAGAGCCCAACCTGTGGCGGGCTTGATCTCAGGACTTTGAGATCATGACCTGAGCTGAAACCAAGACTTGGTCCCTCAACTGACTGCGCTGCCCAGGCACCCCTGTTTGTTTGTTTGTTTTTCCATAAAGTTTTAAGATGAGACAATGAATCCCAAATAATTTAATCTGAAGATTATGTGATTTCCTTTACCTCCACCGCAATTACATATGTATTTTCACTACCTTATAGTGACCATAAATGCTAATTTGTATGAGTAGCAGATTGACTGGAAGCAATGAGTAAACATTCAATAAGCAAAAACTGAAGCTAGGTAAGGCAATGAATGAAAGGAGAAAAAAAATGTGAGCAAGAAGAAAACATGCTGAGTCAAAGTGAAATCAAGAATGATGTTCATTAAGATTGTAACTAGTAGAATGGTTTGGAAGTTGAGCATTGAGAAATGCTAGTTCAAAGAGACTTCTGTATGGGAGACAGGATGAAGGTGGCTACTTGTCAAAAGGGCTAGCTTGAATATCTGATTTTGGGAATAGCCTACCATTAAGGAAGGGTGTAAGAAATTCACATAAAGGCAACAAGCCTGTTGTTTCCTTAGTGCTCAGGTTGGCTGAGCAGAAGGGCTCTGGGATGGACTAAAGACAGGTTGGTTTGAGATTATGGGAGATAGGATCCTGGGGCAGAAACAAAATGTAACCAGGAGAAGCCAGATTTCTCAGGGAATCAGGTGAGAGGAAGATCTGAGCTGGAGAGAGCTGAGATCCAGCAGTAGATCCACAACAACCTAGAGCCAGAAATCCTTGGGTATCTCCAGCGCTTAACCTAAGGCCTGGCACATAGTATGTATTCAAATTTTTTTTTGTCATATAAGTGAAACTGGACCAAATTGAATCCTGTATCTATGTTATTGTGATTGCCCATTTGCCTGTAGTTAATATCCCAACATGGCTCCAATGGCCAGAAGGCCTTCCCTTGTGCATATATAACAGCATCTGGATGAGTCTGCCTTAAGAAATGACTCCCTAGAGAGGAGAGGGAATAGATGAATGGGGTCAAGACTGTGGTCTCAGCCACCTTGGGTCATTTCACATGCTGCATGTACCATCTGGAAATCCCTTCTGATATCCTCTCCCTTCTTCTTACTCAGCTAATTCTTCATCATTTAAATCTTAATGTAAAAGTTACCCTTCAGAGGTTAGGTCCCCTTGCAGAGTTGGGAATATTTATATAAACCCTAAGCACTTAAAAGATTTTGTTGGCTCCCCCCACACACCTAAATATGAATTCAAACACAAAACAAAAGTGTGAAACATTTACTTTTTTTTGAAATGACATACAATGATGTATACATATTCAGAACTTCTTTCTAGACTTTCTTCTCATTCAAATTATCTCCCTCTTTCTCTCTCTCACAAATACTGCCCTACATGTGCTCAGACTCTGCCTCTTTCTCTCTCCCCCTCTCTTTCTTTTTTTTTTTTTCTCCCCCTCTCTTTCACTCTTTCTTGAGCCTTTGCTGGTGGTGCCTCAAACAGGTGCTGAGTCAGCTGTCCAGGTAATTCTGCACACTCTCCATTAAATATTCCCACAGTGTCCAGTACCTCTCCACGTACTTTGCACACTGGTAATCATGTAATTTTTTGCTGCAATCTGCTTAATGTCTATCTTCCCTATGACACTATTCTTCTGTAGGGCAGGGACTCAGTTTGGGAGGTTTAAAAATTCAAATATTAATTTGCTTGATCACTTAGTTGGTAAAATGTTAACAACTTTTAAGTGATTAGTGAAGAAATCAGGGAATCTTCTGGAACTGTAAATTGGATTTTATGAGTAGAAGGGGAATAAAATAAGAAGACTTACTAGGTGAGAAGGACAAATGAAATAAGAGGTAGTCTCCTGCAAAATATTGATATAATCAAAGACTTCACAGACTATTGTTGCTATTCTAGTGAAGTAAACTGATTTCCTCTAGATAATTCCTAGACAAATATATCATAAAACTGTCATTATAATCAGTCTGTTGTTGACAGTTTTATAAGACCCATTCACAAAATCATACTAAGGGCTTTCTTACTCTGATCCAGATGCTAGATCCTGGCTGTCTTCCTTCACCCTCACCTCTTCTGTCATCACTCAGTTATTCAACAAATATTTGTTGAGTGTTCAGCGAATGCTCGTCATCATGCCAGGTGCTGGGCTAACAGTTCCACAGACTTTGCCCTCAAGGAGTTCATAGTGTAAGACCTGGGATACTGTCTTAGAATTAAGTTATTTATAGCAGCATAATTTTATGTTTCCATCTTGAATATAATGAAAATATATGTGCAAGTATTGAGAAATGTACTAACTATACTGATGCAGGACATTACAGGTACATAAAGAAGGTCCATAGGAAGATAAAGTTTAGAAATTTCTTAGATCTGTCACCTCCAGCTGAAGACCTGCTTGTTCACCGACGAGATAGATCCTCAATAATTCAACTGAGACGTGGTAACTTTTCTAGATGGGGCAATATTTCTTGCCAATCAGCATATGCACACTCAGTGACCATGCATGAGGAAACATCCTGTCTGTAGAAAAGGAGATTGCACCTCATCTACACAAAGCAGGAGTGATGGTGTTGTCTGTGTGTGTGTGTGTGTGTGTGTATTTATGCATGTATATGAAGACATGGAGAGGTGATGTGTGTATGCTTTATTAGCTCACTTGATTTTTATCCAGAATGATTAATGAATGTAAAATTGTAGTCTCAACCCTCAGGGGCAGTCGTTAGCTTTACACAGAGGAAAACTTGTCCCATACCATAGCTTGCACTTCCAGCCCCAAAATAGGACAAGAGAGAGCAGGTAACTCAGTGGAATCATGAGCATGACATGACCAGAAATTCAGTTCAAACGTATAATGGTGGATCAATATTATCATTGTAAATAAAGAGGAGGAGATTACTGTTAGATGCATCACTCTGTGACTTTCCGCTGTCCTGTGGAGAAAAAAGAGGAAGAAACTCTCATAATCACAATAGGAAAAGTAAACAACTTTTCAAGCACACATATATGTGCATATTTCACTCAGTATTATTTTATATATGTACCTGTACAGAAAGATGCAAATATAATTTAACCTTGAAAAATATGAGTGTGAATTCTAATTAATAGGCCTTAGTCCAACTCAGTAATTAATGATAACATCAGTGAATGCAAGAGCTCTACAAGTTTGCATCAGAATTCTGAATGGCATCTTGTTTTTACTTCATTGAATTGTTTTGGTATGTCAGACAAGAAAATGCAACTTTTCTTTGTGTTAATTAATTAAATAGTATATTGGGAAAGATGCCAGTTTAGGTTGCATCCATCAGTTTAGCTCCATCTGCTGTGTTTTATCAAGTCGCTATTTAAATCTGATACAGTACTTAGTTTGTAGTTTTAATATTGTCCCATAGCTTCCCTAAGATGATTACTCCATTACTAACCCCTAATCATGCTCTTGTGCTTCTCAGCATCAGGGTGGGTGTGCTGGTCCAGTACCAGAAAGAACCTATTCTTATTTGAGGCCAGATCAGAGACACACAAGTGTCTCAGAGTCTTAACCATTCTCACTGGGGCTCTTTGTAGAACATATAGAAGGATTTTGTCTCCACTCAAAACCTGGAGTTCTCTTTTTTCTGGATTTCCTTTCTTCCTCTTGCCCCTTCAGCCCTTTCTCAGAATCCTAGTTCCCAGCTGCTCCCTGGCCCTTGAGTCAGAGTCTGAGGAGACATATCCCTGAGTCCAATGTGGGAGAACAACAGAAAGTACTTGCATTCTTTAAAGTGGGGCATTTGCTGCTATTAATCACCTGTTTTAATAGAACTTTGATGATTTTTAAGTATTAATATTTTATTAAATATTATTAGTAATAATTATCAGAGGTGAGCAAATGTAGCCTGCTCTTTAATTCCTCTTTATTCACCTGGCTTGAATTTCTATTGATTGAATGTTAGACTGAAAGTAAAAGAATATTTAATTAAATTACATTTGGCTACTTACAGAAATGTGCAATTTAACTGTGATGCAATAATCACACTATTAAATGCTATACATTCTTGTAAATAATACACAAGTTTTCTTCATAACCAATTTAATTATTAATAAATAGGGGGATCGCTCCAATTAGGTGCTCAGAGAAAATAATTGTGGAATGATCGCTCCAATTAGGTGCTCAGAGAAAATAATTGTGGAATGAAAGATATCTTTTGTGGGTATACAGTGCAGGGGTGTTCAAAGTCAGTGTTACTTCTCTATACTTTTCTCTCCAACGATATCATCGCTGTGGGTAATAGCAGATCTTCAGTATCTTGCTCTTACCTATCTTTTTTTCTCTGCATCCTCGATTGGTTTCAGCATCCTTCTCTGCAAGCAATTGTCTTTATTTCATCATTCAGATGGAATGAGCCTTTTGAGAACTAGTGAATCAACAGAAGCCCGAAAATTATATATGCACACTGTATGTTTAATAATGGTGTGCAATCTGATTACTGTGGGTACAATTTAAAAAAAAATTGTCTGTTTAAACAGAGTTTATGTGATGGCAACCTCTGTTCTCTCAGGATTACTCGAGTGGAAAAATCCCTTTAAGGCTAGAGCAGAACTTGTGGGATCATTTTGAGTAATCAGTAATGTGAATTAGCTTTGAGCTTACCATCAAAATGTGAAAAAAATAAATTTGAATCAAAATTGAGAGTATGACCCTCAGTTGTGGCTCTGGGTTTCTTTATGTGGTTGACATTCTCAGACAAACCTCTTTCAGAACAACGATGAAAATTGTTACGTTATGGAGTTAAAAAATAATTCGTCGACCTTTGTATCCTACTGAAATAAAGTCACTGAGAAGAAAATACTGTTCATTTTCGTTGTAGGTAAGCTCAATAGAGTTTCACTTTCTCTCACTCACAGTTTCCAAACCGCTAGACCAGTAACTGTTCACTGGAGTCTTTAAGGTCATCGTAAAATGAGATAGCAATTTGGCAATTAATTGATTTAATATTGAGTGCCAAGACACGATTGAGGCTCAAAACCCACAAACCCCAAATCTATTAAATTATCCTGTTTTGAATGTCTATTTTAGGAAGAATAAGCAGATGATTTTAAAGTAGCTATTTCATTCTGCATAACCACAGTCTGAGGAACTGGTAAATTACATAGTCTGAGAAAGCTTTCAGAAGGCTCTCAAGATTTGAGCTGATGTATTTCATTAAGGAAAAATCATTACCTGCTTCCTAATTTAGCCAGAAATATGATTTATCTCTAATATAAACTTCCAGAAATGAAAACAATATACGATTGAATTTTAAATTCTCGATAGCAATCAAGATTCAAGTTCCTTCAAGTATGCTAGAATTGATTTGGTCATTTTGTCACTTCCTTTATATGGTTGCCCTCTCTGGGTTTATGGTCAATAATTTGTCAGATGCAATTATGTTTATGAATTTAATTTTCCCTTGCCCTATTTGACAAACTAGGCATATTCTCATATTTTGTAGGAGTTACTCTTTTTTTTCCTTAAAATTATTCACCAGTTTTTCATATTGTTTCCCACAATCTTAACAACATGAGTGCAGTCATCTATTTACTAGCTAGAAAAGTTTTGATATGTGCAATATTTAACCTACTGCATCCAATTTAATCCCCACACCAGGCATTACATAATAATAATAATAGTAATAACAACAATAATAATGCCTACTATGTGTTAAGCACTTACTAGGAGCCAAGACTTGAACTAAATGACACATTTTCTTATTTAATCCTCACTGTAATCCTGAGTTTGGTATTATTTTATTCCTATTATGACTCTATTATTGTTATTGTTACTGTTATTATTATTATTATAGCTGCCATTTATTGAACTTAATATGTGCTGAGTACTTTACCTGTATTATGTGATTTAATCCTCACATTAACTCTGCATAATGAAGTTACACAGCTGTACGGCCAAACACTGTTGTTAAAACACTGAAACACTTTCATAGTGGGCAGTGAAGAGTTGCTGCCCTCAGTTCCCCAAGTGCCCTCTCAACCCTGTTTCTCTGGTTGCCCAGCTCTTCTGGGGTCACTCAACCTTGTCCTTCTCAAATCTAGAAACTGAAGAGGTAACACTGGGCACAGGCGCCCTTCCGGAGTTATGCTCCAGAGTCTATTCTGACTGGTTGCTGCCCAAGCTGTACAAGTTGTTAAGTATTGTGACTGTTAGCAGGGATGTATGTATTATCATTTCCATTTTGCAGGTTGGAACACTCACGTAAGTCCATAAAAGCTAAGCAACTGGCCCAAGATCACCCACCTAGGGAGTGTCAGAATCAGGATTCAAACCCAGGTCTTCCACAAGATAAAAGCCCTGTTCTTAATTACTACAGTGTACTAAAAGACGGAGACATTCAGCTGACTTTTGATACTGACTTTCCAGTGTGAATAGCTTTGGAACTCTGTACCCTGTGTCTGACGACTGGTATAGTGAATTTTAAATTTCAAAGTATTTTTAGTATTTACCTTGAAGCTGTGAGAATCCTGTTCTCCTGATTCCCAGCCATAATAATGAGCATGGAAGTACCAAGATGATGGATATTACTTTGCATCATTCTGCCAACAAGCCCATATTCACTGATTTAGCCAATGTTGTATTTGCAATAATCTCTCTGTAGGTAGAAATTATTTTATTCATTTTATTAACTGGGTCCCCAATATAGCAACGTTGGCATTCAGCCTAACCAAGAATTAAAAGTTACAAAAATGTCATTTTTATATACTTTTAAACTATATACTTTACTTTTATATTATTTTAGGGCCCAAAGGCTGAAATCCTTGGCATTATACTTTGCTTCTCTACTTCTGTGTCTTGTCTAGCATGGCTTTCTCCATTTCTAATAAAAAGTTAGCCTCCAATTTAGCATACATAAATGTCCACATTGCTCATACAACCCCATTGCTGGTATTAAAGGAAATTTGAATGCTATTATTACACAGCTATGTATCTTTTAAAGGCAGTTACTCAGCACCGGCGCACAAATCAACAAATTTGCCAACTACAAAGTTTACTTTTATTTAACAAAACGCGATAATCCTTCCAGAATTGGGTATGCCACATCCACACACCAAAACAAAAATCTGACTCGCAGAAAGCGGAAATACTCTCGATGTGGTGGGAGAAGTACTATATTTTATCCATAGGTAGCGTTTGGAGAGGGAATAAGCAGGAAAAACTTTTGGCAGGTATGTTTGGCATTAGGGGCAGGGCCAAGAAGTTTTCTTAATGGAGGCCCCAGTCTGGCTTTTTTTCTGAGACAGTAGTCTGTGCCTATCCCTCCTTTTCCATTCAAGTTCACAGTGGGGCTTTGAGCTCTATTTGAAACCCCTGGGACCAGTGGAGAAGTAGCCTGCAGCAACAACAAGCAACCTCACCCCAAAGCAGCGGCAGGAATGAGATATCCATCTGTTACCTCTCCTGGGCCCTGAGCAACACCCGGGGCCCTAAGGCTGTGGCCACACTGCTCTCTGGCGATGGTTAACTCTGGGACTTTTGGTAGCATTTAGGTTGGGAATGCAGCCTGCCACATGGTTACCTTTTCACAGGTTCAAGGTGGGCTGCAGCCAGGATCTGAGCTCAGAGAGCTGTAGGATCACACCTGAAGCTGGAGTTATTCTTCACCACTCAGGGAGATTGGGATTGGTGGGGAGCAGCCAAGGGAGGAGCTATTGTGATGGTGGAAGACCAGAGCAAGGAGGGCGTGGGAATCCCCTGGGACCCCGATGGAAGACAGAAGGGACCTGAAAGGGGAGGGCCGAATCTCTAGCGAGTACCCTGGAGAGGGCCTGAACTGGTGATGATGCTGTTTTCATTTCTTTCAATTGTTTTTTTTTTCCCCTGGGACCTGAGGAGTGTCTATAAAACAAAAACAAAAACAAAACAAAACAAAAACAAAACAACAACAACAAAAAACACCCAAGTTGTGGGCACATCTATTGTCTTTAGGGCCGCACTCTGAGACTGAATGTTCCATTCACACATAGTCGTGGAAACGCTCCAAGAATGGCAAGCTTCCTCTTATCTTTTGTGAGAGGATTCACCATGGCCAAGGGCAGCCATCATTTCAATGCATGTTATTGAGGCCCTACTATGTGCTAGGAGCTATATTTGCCACTATATCGTTCAAAGGACATGGGGCAGTTGAAGTCTGTTTCACCTGAAGGAAATAGAAGAATTAACTTCTGGATGTCGTCCCTGTGCATCCACCATTACGTTTATGTTCTGTGGCTGAAGTGTGGCCTGGAGTGCACCATGCTCACTGGTAGGCGTGTAGACATTTTGGAATAGAAAAGGTTTCCTTGATATTCATCGATGTGGACGGGATTACCTGGGGAAGACTTGGAGACCTAACTGTTCCATAGAGTCTGTTCCAAATATCACAGATTAGAAAATGTTTCATCAATATTTTGAAATTGATCAAACTGGGGATGTTCAGTTTTGCAAACCTCCCAAAGGACCAACATATGAAACCAGACAGGTATTTTATTAATTTATAATGAGAAATAAAACCTTTAGGGATCAGGGAGCCTACTCTTCCATTTTGCTTCCACTCACTGTCTGAACTGAAACCCCAGAAGAATCTAAACTATTAGCTGATACCTTGAGGAGTGTAGGCTTAGAAGAGGATGTACTTAAGAGAGACTTACATTAAAGGCATTATGTTAAGAGAGCCCAAACATGAATTTCTGCTCTAAGGAAATACCTACTAGGCAGAGCAGGTACTGAGTAGAAGCTGGCTTGGTTCCCTTTCCTTAAGACACAAATTAACTGGGCTCTGCAAATGTTACACTGTGAATCTCATTTTCCTATATTTTGTGGCAGATCATGTCTCTCTACTTTTCTCACCTTCACTATATTAATTAGGTGGCAGGCTATTTTGTTTCTGTAAGGTGCATCTCAGTGTTGATTTTTGGTTTAACATCCAGAGGGCAATCTTACTTCCTATTCTTCGAGAATATCTTCTTACCCATGTGCTACTTATAGGAGTGATTATGGAACATCTAGCTATTATTTATTTTGACATCATTTCCAGTTTCACATTGGTTTCAAAAATGGAAGAAATAAAAAGCATGGAGATAGAGTGCATCATTAACAAGCTAGGTTTAAAATTAGGATTTCCTAATGCTGAACCCTTTGATAAATTCACTAGTTTTTGAAAGTTAATTATATGTTATTATTGCTATTCTAATTAGTATGCTTATTTAATTGGGCACTAAGGTGCCAATTAAAAGAAGAAGAGTCTATCGTAAAGTAGGAAAAACAACTGATGTAAATTTCCTAGAAGTAAAATCCGTGGGAGATATGAAATATTCTGTAAAATCACAGTCAGCTGTGCATTCTCTCACTGTGTGTCTCGGTACAAAAGATTGCTACACCATTCAAAATAGATAAGCAAAAATCCCTGTCAGTTTTAAATCAACTCTAGTCAATTTGATTGCTTAAAACTGAGAACCCTGATGAGTACACAAGGTCTAGCCTACAGCCAGGTCCCGCCAGCTACTCTGTGAATGCTTTCTTCAGAGCCTCCTCCTCTTCTTGCTCTTCTGGACTAGGCCAGAACCACGGTTCACCTTGGAAAGTTAGTTTCTCAGGAAAGCAGGCCTTACACTGACTTGTTTCTGGATGTCCACACGACTGGTTGTTAAATCCTCTGGGTTTTCTGATGGAAACAAAAACAAAAACAAAACCGGGGGGCGGGGGGGCGGGCTGGGGGGCGGAATGTCATCATATATTCAAACCCTCAGGGAAGCTTCTTTCTCAAAATAGTACTCCTTGCTCCCATCCTCAAGAAACCCAGTGTACTAATTACTGTTGGCTAACTAAATAGATTTTTTCAGAAGAACTGGGTTTTAAAGAACTTTTAACTTATATCCACACTATTTTTTTTTCCTAAATAGGAATGTATAAAGGCAAATAGTTTTGTTATTCAAAGCAAATTCCTGACCCCAAGTTGAGTGATATAATTGAGTATACTAAGATTCAGGATTGTTCCTGGATTAACATTTCTTTTTGTAGTGTTAAATTCATATTTTAAAGTCATACGTTTTTAAAATACTAAAAATAATGATTGGATACTCCTTTTATCATAAGATTTAAGGTATGTAAACTCACTGAATTTTCTGAACAACCTTCTGTTGTGGTTAAAGTATAATCAGTCCAACTTTACAAAGAAGTAAATTAAAATCAGAAATATTTATATCTACTCCTAGGAAGCCAGTGAGAAGTGAGAATTCACCGGATTCTGAAATTCCCTGCTCCTGTTGTATAGTTATATTGTTCAGACATGCCTTTTAATAGTTCGAGAAAAATATCTCTTCAACCCAAGAGGAACTACAGTTAGTAAACAAATACATGGGAAATAATGTTCATCCTTGATAGTAATTAAAAAAATGCCAGTGAAAGCAACTTTAAAATAGTATTTTACATCTATTAAAATAGCAAAAAAGTATAGCTTTTTATTATAACAATTGTTAACGTTGAAGTGAAATTATGTACTCATTCTTGATGGCCCTGTAAGTTACCACAGTCCTTTTAGAAAGGAGTATGGCAATAAAGAACGACTGACATAAATAAAATTAAGCCCTTTGTTCCATTGAGGAATTTATTCCAAGAAAATAATTCAAAAGAAATAAAAAGATGAGTACATTCATTATCTCTTTATTCACAACAAGACATTGTTACAAAGTAAATAATCAATATTAGTGGTATAGATTAAAATTTTGGTGGATCGTCTTTAAAAACTAGGGACCACATTTTTTTCATCAACCTTAATTGAAAATAAGCATCTATTTCATGATATAAATGTGTAGCACACAGACTCCAGACAATCCAGCAGCTGACGGTGGTGAGAGATGATTGATTCTGCAATAATGTCAAACTTATAAAATTTAATTATTAAAATTCTAATGAAAGTATAGTTTCAAAAATTGATGGTCCTATTGTGACCTGTATACCTCAGAATGACCAATAGTAATGAGGGAAGTTTTCTTTTTTATAATATGATAGCCAATAAATTAGGAAGAAATAGTAGAATTAGAATATCACTATATAGGCTTTGCTCAGTAATGGCTGTCTGCATTCCAGGGAGACAACTGGACACATACTTTCTGATGGTACCATACAAATACCTATGGGGTAGTTTTGTCCTCCACCAACAATAAATCAATAAATCAATAAATAAAGATAAAAAAATCTAAAAAATGATCATCTTAGATTTTAATTTATAGAAAATACACAGGCTAGAGGAATGTGTTCAATGAGTTCATGGATATTCAATCAGCAAAATCTAGGCAGTGAGGCCATTTGTGGGACCGTGACTTTTCTTCAACATTAAATGCAAGGAAAAAAAAAAGATCCAGGAGGAAATTTATAGATTAAAGAAAAAAGCCCTCAAGATACATATATATCAGTTAATAACAATATAGGGACCTTGTTTGTATCTGGATTTGAACAAACTGTTTTTAAAAAAGGCTTTAGGGGCACCTGGGTGGCTCAGTCAATTAAGCGGCTGCCTTCAGCTCGGGTCATGATCTCAGGGTCCTGGGATCCAGCCCCGTGTCCAGCCCCGCCTCGGGCTCCCTGCTGGGCAGGGAGTCTGCTTCTCCCTCTCCCTCTGCTCCTCCGCCCCCTGCTCACTCTCTCTCTCTCTAAATAAATAAATAAAATAAAATAAATAAAAAATAAAAAAGGCATTTAAAAAGGAAAATATAAGCACCAGGTATTAATAGTATTAAGGAATTTTTTTCTGATTTGGGAGGGACTGATAATACCGAGGCTATTTTAAAAGGGAAGTCCTTTTTTTTTTTTTAAAGATGCATATTGAAATATATGTAGAAGAAATGGTATGATATCTTGGATTTGCTTCAAATAATCCAGAGTTTCTTCAAATAGAACTCACATCAATTTAGTTATGTGCCTGAAGCCTGTGGAATGGTGCACATATGCTCCAAACCTTTCCATTTATAAATATATTTATTCCTTTGAAGAACCTTATCTTTTTTCACCAGAGCTTATTGAGAGCTTACTTCTGCTTCATGGATTTCGTCTAGCTTCCCCTACTACTTCAATAACACATGAACTATTTCCCACATTTGTTTCTTAAAAAAAAAAAAAAAAAAAAAAAACCTGAGCAGAAATTCTGGTATTAAAATGTAGTCCTGCCCTGGCATCCTCAACATAAAAGGCAAATCATAGAATCTGAGACCATTTAAACCCATTAATACTTATCAGATGTATATGACGGATTAAGCATGGAGTGTGATTGAGAGAGATTAAAAATAAATTCTCTGTTTTGAGAAATTGGTCATTCAATTGGGGGAGAACATCATGTGGGAATCACTATAATGATAATGAACATATATTGACCTCTTACTCTGTGCCCAGTACTGAGCTAAGTGCTTTAGATGCATTTAATGTTAATCCTTATAATGACTTCATGAAGTAGGTACTATTATTATTATTATTCTTTCTTTTTTATTTCTAAAATACAAGTGTGCAATCTCAAGATAACATACTCAGCGTCACCCAGAGAGATTAGCCTAAAAGGGCCTGAACCCCAGGTCTCTGTGAAACAGAAGTCCATGCTATGCACAGTCACACAAAACTAGTAGTAGTCTATTCAGTGAGATTTACTCTGAACCTTCACTGTGCAAAGAATGTATAGTGAACAGTGTCTATGTAGATACTGCCACATTCATGGTATGATGGTTAATCTTATGTGTCAACTTGACTGGACCATGGGATGGCCAGGTATTTGGCCAAACATTATTCTGGGTGTTTCTGAAGGGTGTTTTTGGATGAGATTAACATTTTTCATCAGTAGAGAAGATTGTTCTCCAGGATGTGAGTGGGCCTCATCCAATCTGTTGAAGGCCTGATTAGAGCAAAGACTGATCCTTCCCCAGATAGGAGGGAATTCTTCAACAGACTACCTTTGGACTTCATCTGCACAATCAGCTCTCCTGGGTCTCTGCCTGTCAGCCCACACTGTAGATTTGGACTCACCAGTCTTCATAATCACATGAGCCAATTTCTTGTAAGTCTCTTTCTCTCTGGAGAATCCTAATACAAATGTATTTCAAAAAACCCAAATAGAAAGAAGCAGTGTTTAAATTACCACCAGATGTGGTAACACTGACCCCAGGATTTTATATGAAAGTAGTCTTGTCTTCCAGTGAATTATGTTCCTGAAAATGTGCTTCTAAAAGTCATGAACAGATTCCTACTTGCGATATTTGATTCTTTCTTAGAGAAAAGACTAGAGGAAACAAGTTTTAGTCTTGTCATCACCATTTCCTGCCCCCCCCCCAAATTATTCCATTGGTAGAAATATTGACCTTATATTGGTCTTGTACTTCTAATTTATGGAATAAGGTTATTAGTAATTCAATACATATTGGCAGCTCCCATGCCAGGCACTGAAAATCCACAGATAAAATAGTTCCTGATCCCCAGGGGTTTATAATCTTAGTAAGGAGCCAGATAAGCTAAAACCATTACACTATGATGATACCTACTGTATTGGAGGTGTGTCGCAACAGCAACGGCTGTGAAGAACTAGTGCCTAAATGTTCAAGAGACTCAAGAAAACATCGCAGAATAATAGTTTTAAAAATTAAAAATGTATTTTGTTAGGTCCTCACAGACTGATTCGCCTTTCAGATCTTTATTTAAGGCAAGATCTACATTACATCAACATAAAAGGACTCCTGATCCTACTTTTTTTCTTGCTGAATGTCCTTCCGAACCTAGTTCTACAGTTATTAAGGAGTCTAACTTAATACCTGCAAGGGAGTCATGTTTTCCTATTCAATTTCATTTTTTTCTCTTTCTGTCTTCTAGAAAATCCTGGAAGATGGGCTTCAGAGCAGCATTATGCTAAATGAAATTATGCATGTCCAAAATGGAGTTGCAACCCTTTTTCTCTCATATACTCCAGCTCAATAATGTCACTCTCTGACTTCACTAGCAGAAAGAATGATTCATTTCCCCATTGGTTTTCTACCCTCAAATGCAATTAAGGATTTTGAAATTGTTTAAAATAATTAACAATAAACTCTCCTACTTTCCTTCCTTTGCAGGATTAGTTTTCCTCCTGAGCCATCCCTGGGAATTCATACTTAAAAGCTAGATCTTCGTTGACATTAATGAGACAAATATTAGTTTACAAGCAGCCCTTTATGTCTATTTGTTCAATCAAAAACAAATTTAATTATGGCATTGCATGCTGCAACTTAGACAATGCTCTCAAATTAGACCCTTTGCCAACTTCTGTCTCCTAGTACCTTTCTTGATCTAATTAGAATTTTTATATTAGAATACATTTTCGCATCTATTGACAAGAGAGTAGAAAATAATGGTCAGATTTTAGGCATACTTCTATGATTTAAAACTGACCTTATTTTATATATTTATAGATAGATAAGATCTAGAGAGTTTAGGTTAGGTGTATGTCATTATCATAGAAGGGTTTCTGGCCCTTGCTCCCTCCCCTTCCCTCACAGAATGGCATTCTGAATGATAACACTAAGAAAGGAGGAAACATTTTGAGCTGAGACAGATTTGTAACTTCCTGGCCAGGAATATACCAACTAGGAAGCATATGTGGTGTTTTGCTCTGTGGAAGGCATGATGGCTTAGGTATATCTTGTTGAGGGTGGAATGGTGGCATGAAGCCAAGTTCAGTTTGTTTCATGCAGGCATCAGTGGCCAAAGGGGATCTGATTTGAAGGGGGAAGAGCAGGAAGCACTAGTTCTAGATGTTCCGGGGCCGAAGATTGTAAAGCCAAGAGGTGCATTTGTGATGAGGTGAGGCATACCATGGGTCAGCCCTGGAAATAGAGCGTGCAGCAGCCAGGAGATAGTGAACTCCCCAGCCAGTTTGCTGAGGTCCGGGGCTGGACTCTGATCCACAGAGGTTCAGGAGGGAAGTGTGATCAGGCACCAAGGACCAGCTGTGAACCTTGGTTGGTTTTGGTGAAACTAGGTAGGAATAGAGGATCCTTGGTGCTTCACTTTCATCATGGGGAGCTCAGAGGAGCAGATGAGCATTATCACCAGGGGAAGAACAGGTAGGAATTAAGCTGGGGCTGGGGAAGGATAAAGGTTTCAGCTAGTTGTGAGGGAGTTCACAGCTGGAGTCCAGTCTTACTGGAAGTGGCCTGACAACTAAGAACCAGGGACTCGCAAGGGAGGCCAATGAGTCAGGATGACCACACTGGAGAGATGGCTATCAATATTTCCCAAAGTCCCATGTAACATTTCCACTTACCTCTCATTGTCCAGAATTTAGGCACCTGCCCGCAATTAGCTTCAAAAGGTTGGGAAACAGTCTTTTAGTCCAAGTAACAGTGCTCCCAGATAAAAACTGAGATTCTGTTAAGGAAGAAGAGAATTGATATAGGGAGGCAATCACCACTTTCTACCACAATCCCCACATCCTCTGTAAGAGCATTGTCTTTTTCTTTTAAAATCTGGACTCTGCCACTTGCCAGTAGTATGACCAAGAGCAAGTTAATGAATTTATCTAAATCTCTTTTTATTTTATTTCATTTTTTTGAGTTTATCTAAATCTCAGTCTTAGTATCTACCAAATGGTCATATCACCACTTTGTTCACAGGTTTGTGAAGATGAAATAAAATTAACATATGTAGAGGTTACAAAATACATGTCGGTTTCCCTTGTCATAAAGCTGGTTCTGCTTTTCTCTTGACCATTTCCCTTTACCATTTTCCTGGTATTATTTTGATTCCTTGATCAAGATTGGCCTGGGGGATCATCTTACCCAGATCTTATCCATGAAGACAAGGAAGCAGACTCATCCAATGCAATTTCTCTCAGGTCCTATACCCTCAGGGGATGGAGTTGGTACTATAATAAAACACATCACTTGAATTATTGCTATTTAACAATTATAGGTTTCATGAAAATTTTAAAGAAATTGACCAATTTGGGTCTATTTGGGTTAGAGTTTATCAAAAATAGTTCTATTTTTTTGTTTCTGTACTAAGTGAGGTCCACAGTTTATACTTCAATACTTGCTGCCTTACAATAAGACATTTATGGCGGTATGTTTTTCTTGTCATATGACTGTCAGCTCTTAGACCTCATTATAATTATAGACTTGTTCTTTGGCTCCAGCTCTTGTTTGCTAGGGCAATGTGAACTTTAGATTAGATATGAACTCTTTGCTAAACTCAGTGGTTGAAAAGTTCCCTTCAGAAAGGTAGTACTTGATTTTCCTCCTTTTGACCTCTTTGCATTTTCTTTCTTGTCTTGGTAACCATAGAAATAACTAGGAGAGGGGAAGTTGGTCCAGATCCATGCCTGTACTGCATGGAAGGCGATAGTTGCACTAGTGCTTTGTCAATGATGATTTGACAGAAAAGGTGAAGGGCTGAATCTTGATCAGCAGCTCTTCTGGCTTTTGAAGGAGTATGGGAGACAGAGGGAAAGTGAAGGGCTTACTGTACTTGCCTTCTTCTCTCTGCTCTCACCATTAAATGCACTCCCAAATCCCAGGGGATTCACTTTTCCCTTATAGGTCACTGATGCCCACCCCCGTTTGAGTGGACTCATGTGTCCTTACCTCCTTCTGTTGATCTGTCTGATCTTCTTTCCTCTTTCAAGGTATATACAAGTCAGTGTGAGCTTTGGGATTACAAAATCTCTTATGAACCAGTATACCTGATCCTCATTTTCCTGCTCTGTCAAATGGTAATAAAACCTGCTTCTCAGAGTTATTTTGAGGATTAAAGAAAAAGATGTATCTACTGTACATTTCTAAGCATAAAGTAGGAATTTTGTAAATGTTGGTTTATTTCCCTACATATTAACATTTCTCCTTTGACCATGTCCATGTTGCTTTTTACCTCTAAAACTTTACTTCTCAAAATGTGGTCCCAGGACCAGCAATATTGGAAATGCCAAATCTTAAGCCCCACCTCAGACCTACCCACTGAATCAGACTGCATTTTCACAACATCCTTAGATGTTTCATATACATGTTAAAGTTTGAGAAGCACTGCTGTAAAACAAAGACTCCTCTTTTTATCCTTTTTCCAAGGGGGAAAGAATAATGGGCACCCCTGGTTTCATGCCTACCCCGTGTCAGGTGTTGTTTTTTTGTTTTTGTTTTTTTAAAGATTTTATTTATTTGACAGAGAGAGACACAGCGAGAGAGGGAACACAAGCAGGGGGAGAGGGAGAGGGAGAAGCAGGCTTCCCGCGGAGCAGGGAGCCTGAGGCGGGGCTCGATCCCAGGACCCTGGGATCATGACCTGAGCCGAAGGCAGACACTTAATGACTGAGCCACCCAGGCGCCCCAAGGTGCTGGTTTTTTGAGTGCTGTCTCCCTTATCATCACTCTGTGAGGCTGGCACTGTCGTCTCCCCTGACTTGTGAGGAAATAGAGATGAAGGGAAGGTAACTGCCCAGCCCAAGAGCAATGAGGAATGGACAGGCGAGACTCAAACTCACGTCTTTTTGCCCATTTTGCACTACTTCAAAACCACACAAGCCTACTGGCTGTTATTGCTGGAGGGGAAGACAAAAGTGGGGAAAAAAAGTAGAAAATGAAAACAAAACAAAACAAGAGACATGAAAATATTAAAGGTAACCTTGAGTTTGATGACAGAACTGCTTCCTTGATGACCTGTTCCAGCTGTCCTCAATTCTTTTCCAGGTTCCTTGCCCTTGATTTGATATTGACATACATTTTGGCACCTGATAAAAGCTGATAAATATCCCATAAATGTGAAGTGGGTTATTTATTTTTCAGCCTATAATGTATCAGCTGATCGCGGCATCAAACCCAGCATGTGATTGTATTCATGAGTTTTATTTTCAGATGTGTTTTTCTCTCTCAACTAGATTATGAGATTTTTAGGGTAAGACAGCCTGCCCCTTCCTTCCTTTTTCTCTGCTTCCCTTCCTCCCTCTCTTCCTTCCATGTTTCCTTCTTTCTTCCTTCCTAATGGCAAAAATATCATAGTATTTATGTTCCTGGAATGAGAGATAAAATTTAATTTCAGGTGATTTAATAGTTTTAGTTTATCTGCAATTAACAGATTATGTGTTATTATTAATGCTTCTCTTGATTTGAGCAAGGGATCCATGCTGATCAATATAATTTTAGATCAAGAGACAGTATCTTATATCTGGTCTTATGCACTAATCTCGATGTCTTAAATTTCTTATTATGTTAATAAACTCCCTAACTATGACTTCTGAAATTTAAAAAGGCATGAAAACAGTAACTAACGGAAATATTTCATTTTCCAATGTAGATTTTAATAATTACACCAATGATTCCATATGAGTCAAAATAAATAAAATATAAAAATTGACCCATGTAGAATATACCTTACATTCTTCTGTAATGTTATTAAGCAATAAGAGGTATGTTGGAAACAAAAACTGGATTTTTAATCTTTTGGAAGGATCTTTCTTAGAAGCCAATATTTTACCTTTATAACATTCTTAAATAAGTCTCTTGAAAAGCCCGTGATATATACTGTAAATACAGATTATTCCATATTTGAGCTATCATAGTTAATACACTGTATCAATTTACCAATTTTTCCATACTTTGAAGTTTAATTCACTAGACAACATTCCCCAACCAGTCAGAACTGGAATGATAACTGCTCCCAGTAATTTTTTTAAGATTTTATTTATTTATTTGACAGAGAGAGAGCGAGCACAAGTAGGGGGAGCAGCAGGGAGAGGGAGAGGGAGAAGCAGACTCCCCTCTGAGTGGGAAGCCCGATGCGGGGCTCAGTCCCAGGACCCTGGGATCATGACCTCAGCCGAAGGCAGATGCTTAATGACTAAGCCACCCAGACACTCCTTTCAGTAATTTTTAAAAACCTCTCCATTCCACTTATTTATTTAAACTTGTTAAGATATAATTCTGTAAGAGGGAATGGTTATCTGAAATTCTCTCTTAAAAAAAAAAAAGATCTTATTTATTTATTTTGAGAGAGAGAGAGAGAGAGAGCAGGAGCAGAGTAGGAGCAGAAGGAGAGGGAGAAGCTGACTCCCCCCTGAGCAAGGAGCCCAACGTGGGACTCGATTCCAGGACCCTGAGATCATGACCTGGGCCGAAGGCAGATGTTTAACCAACTGAGCCACCCAGGCGCCCCTGAATTTATTTCTCCTGGTCACCAAAACTGTGTCTGTGAAAGTCAGGTGATGCTATCCATCCATTCCAGATGCCTATCTGTTACTGGAATGAATTTCAGGTCACAAACAGCTGTGCAGGAAATATCACATGTCTTTATTTTCCCTAAACCAACTGAAATCTGACCTTGCCCACATCCTGCAGAACAGGCAGAAAATTCACTCACCGTCTTGTTTGGCTCTGGCCACAGGACTGTGCTAAGTTTCCGGGGAGATACTGACTGTCTGATCAGTGACCAGTGGCCCACCCTGGTTTCTGCTGGCATGCCTGTGTCTCATCAGCATGGTCTGAGGGCTAAGGCGCTTCTGGACCATGCCTGGGGAAGCAGAATTTGGGGGACTCTTCTGGCCCCTGTGCATACGGTCTGTCCTCCTTAGGAGCACTATAAATCTTTCCCTTGGAGGTCTTGCTTCATCCGGTGGCCTCTGCCATCAGGCTGTGCCACAGGTCTCAGGAACTCCACAGAACCCACTGACCTCTGTCCCCTGTCTAATCTCTCAGAAACTCAGCTCACGGCTCTCTTTTCTGATTTTAAAAATGCTTTTCTCTCTCTTCTTCCCCTCCAAGACATCCAGGGTTATGTCTTCTATGGACTTAGGTTTTTCAAAAGACCAGAAGAACTTCTGACTTCCTATGTACATGTTTTCAGCTTGGTAAAAATTCCCAAGGCAGGAAGTTACAAAGGACTTTCCTTCTTACTTGAAACTGAAAGAGGAGAGAACAGGAACAATGGGGAAATTATAATTTTAAAAAATTATGACACAGATCTATACCAGTCCTTCAAAGAGTTTTTACCTTGGGAATTTCATGAAGACAATAAAGGCATTTATGTTTGATTAAATCTACTCTGGAATGAAAGTTCTATATAGTTTGTTGTAAACTACATTAAAGATAAATATACAATTCTGGTGTAAATTTCCAGTGCTTCCTGAAACTGGGAAGAACTTGTAGACCAGGTTTAGGTCTGCTCTGTGTTGCGTTGTGGAATTTTCTCTTTTACTTCAGCTCCTGGAGGCATTTCAAACTTTAGACACACACACACACACGCACACACACACACACATATCAGATCTTGTTTTTGTTTCATGGATTCAATATTTTATCTTGTTTCTTTGAAGGTACTAATCATAGTTTTTTTTGAAATTTGTTTGTACCCTGCAGTATTCTCTAGCATAGGAAACTATGTTTAAAATATATGCATTATCCAAATAGATGATTATATTTTGGGGTTTATATTTTACATTTTATTTTAGGTCTGTATTTTAAGTGTATTAAATAAATACCAATGTATAGATTGATTTAAAGGTATTTAACCAGATAACTTAAAGGTAAAAAAATCATCTTAAAAGGATAATATGCTATTTTTCCAGAGTAAACTAATGAAAAATAATTTTATGCAAATGATGTGCTCCTCAGATGTATGATATAGAATTTTATAAATTATATTTTAAAAGTATTAGGATATGTGGGTAAAACCATTCTTGGAAACTTGTTTTGGAAAGTGAAGAGTTGATTGAGAATTTATCTCTTTACACCATAATGAGATGGTTAATAATATGGGCTTAGAAATCCCACTGCGGTGTTTGAATCCTGCCTTCACAACTTCTGTGGGATGTTGAACAAATTACTTAATCTCTCAGAACTTCCATAAAATGAGGATAATAATAGTGTCTTCTTCACAGGGTTGTTGTGGGGACAGAATGAAAAAATACATGTAAAGAAAGTACTTAGAACTCTGCCTGACCTATTCAGTACTCAGTAAATGCTAGCTATTATTACTGTTTTTTATAGAAAGAGGTACCACTGTAAATGATTACAGTATGTAATCCATCCTACCAATTATTTATGGATAACTATTGCTTATTCTTTTGCTAAAAAGTATTGTATATGATATTTTTGACATATTTGCTTCTCATAATACTGAAACTTCAGAAAATTCACCATGTGTTATACAGTGTGATTGCCTTGAAGAGCTATTAAGTGTGATCTCAATCATCAGAGTGGAAAAGCCTTACTGTAGAATCACATGGAACTCTGCTACGAGACTCTCATGCCCATCCACCCCCTAAACACCCACAGACTCACATATCTAGCAAAAGGTACTGCTTGCCTCGATGTTTGCATGCAAGAACAAACAAGAAATCTCTGTCTCTGCAATAAAATGTTAACTTCTCCTGCCAACATAGGTATTTATTTTGGGTGGGGGAAAACATCATTTGGTAAGCAGGCATTAGAATTTTACCTTTTCCTGAAGGTACTGTATTTTAACTCAGCATTGTCAATCTTTGTGACGTATTTTCTTCCTTCTTTAATATTTGTACTAGTCACAGTGGTACCTAACTACAAATTAAGTACTGTTTGACTGACTACTACATGCCTGTGCTTTCTTTGTTTTAACTGGCAACAACCCTATATAAGCTGGATACTCATTATTCCTATTTTAGAGATGAGGCACAAAAGTTTGAGTAACTTGCATAAAGTTAATAGCTAGTGAGTGGTGGATCCAGGATTTGAACCAGACAGCTCTAGCACCAACTCATTTTACTACTATTCCAAACTATACACTAAGATATGTATCTGTGAGTTAAATGTAACACTCTGCAAAATGCCTCAATAGGGTTTGCATTTGTCACGGAGTTGATTTTAAATCAAGTAAAAAATCAGAAGTGTGACTCTGAGACTATGTTACAATGAACTTTTATAACATTCTTATAAAATATTTTATATAGCGATATACTTTATCCAGTTAACATAGATTTTGTTCTTTAAGCTCTTAAGTTGGTTCTTTAAAGGAGAAAAAAATGTTTCTATAATGAAGTTCACTTTGTCAAGGAAGGTGTTGAATGAGACTGTGAAAATAATAAAAATGGCACCTTATATTTGTCTCGTGTTTTATTTTTAAAATGTTTATAGGTGTCGAATTTGCTATTACAGGAGGAGCAATTCTTTACTTTGCAAAAAAGATTCAGCATTTTCTAAGAATTACATTATCACATTCATTTAACTAATGAATTCCCTAGAGCTTTACAAATATTATCCACTCTCCTCTGGCAACAGAAAGGGGGAAAAATATGTCCCTGAGTACTGGCTTCAGGAATGTTGGGCTGATAGGGAAAAGTTTACTCTCTTGTTAATTTCAAGGAGCTTTTAAAAACAAATGGTGTGGACATTACTTATTGATTTATATAGGAATTAGTCTTATCCTTTGCTTCATGAATCAGAACTCCGTTTGGTGGAAAACTTTGTTCCGGGAAGCTGAGGCCTGATGAAAAATCTCCATGGTGCTCACTTTGATATCTCAAGCCATCTATATAGATTTGAGATGGTAAAAACATCTTTTTATTTGATGCTTGAGTTCCCTTTACAATTATCCTTGGCAGAGGTCTGTACTGCTCTCCTGTCCTTAGTAGTAAAATGAGTTGGTGCTAGAGCTAACTGTCTGGTTCAAACCCTGGATCCACCACTCACTAGCTATTAACTTTATGCAAAAGACAGGAGAGCAGTACAGACTTTGTAGAATAGCCCTACAAACGCGTGGGTGCTCATTACTTCTCAAGGCAGCCCCTAAATCCTTCCTCTGTTCTTTACTTTCTCCCTTTTCCCCTCACTTCCTCCCTCTTTCTTTTTTACCAGCGCCTGTAACATCCACCCATTAGTTTTTTATCCTTCCTTTGGGGCCACACAAAATAAATCCACCCCCTCCTCAGACTGATAGTCTTACAACTAACTAGAGGCAATTATTACATTTATTCACATCCCTCCACCCAAGATTAAAGAATCACTTTATATTAAAGTGGACAGATTTCAAGCTTTCTTCAGAAATGGGAAGGTCATCCTCCTCCACCAAGCACGCAGCTTCGGTGGGGGAGGGGGGGGATGCACATGGAGCCTGAGAGAGGAAGGGGACACCTGCCTAGCCAGCTGGATCAGCTGAATCAACCCTGGCGATCAGTGAGGTGACAGATGTCCAGCCAGATCACCTTTACATTGTGTTTCTAATCCTTACAACCTTGTCAGGTGAGTTAATGATAGCTAATACTCACACAGCCTTTACCATCAACTCATCTAGATATGGTGGACCCAAGTAAAGCCCTTATAATAGTGGTTGACACATAGTAACAGTCAATGTTACCTGTTTTTATCTTCTTGTACTTCTGCAAGCTTCTGGAGAATTTTTGACTTGACTACAGTATTCTACATTTCTCTTTTTTCCTTTTTTTTTTTCTTCTGCATTTTAAACCTGAAAGAATTAAAGAGGAAACATTAGGCTCCTTTTATAAGTTCACTATTTCTCCTGGCTTTGTATTAACCACATATTTTGATCCTTAAAGTCATTCAAAAGGATGATCAAGGATCAAGGAGGAAAGCCTGCAGTTTTCAAAAACTTCAGGTTATTCCAGGCCAGCCCTTCCTTTGCACAGTTCTTTGAGGTCTGTTTCTTCTGTGGAAGAAGCACTATCCCACATAAGGAGAATGGCACCTAAAAGTTGAGTTTCATCTCTAATAGGAGACCACGAAAAATGCAGCTCTAGTTTGCTTTTCATGTATTAAAATTCATTTTGGAAAAAAACAACCCACTTTTTTTTCAGCTTAGTGAAAGGGAAGGGGAGTTGATGCCCTTGGTGATCAAGTGTGGGGTGGCTGGTGTCACTTGCCACTGCAGCCCGAGAACTGGTTTATGGAGGCATAGGATACTATATTTTAACACAGCATTACCCTTTTGCCCCTATAAGCAACAGCTCAGATATTCTGGCCAAGCTCCTTGGGCTCACACTTCTTTGAACTAGTCTAGGTGGTTAGACAAACCTTGGCAGTGGGATACTTGTAGTTGTTGATCTGGAATTCTCCCCTTTGGGAAAGGAGGTGCTCTGCAATGAAGAGTGCCTGGTCAGATTTAGGGGGTATGAGAAGAAACCTGCTGGAAGGACACCTGGGTGCTATACCCCCTCACCCCCTGCAGTCTCAGGTGGAGCTGGAAGCTTTTCTTATCCTGAATATGACTGGATCAGTGTCCCAACTCCTGTTTTTCTCTTTGGCTTTTCTACCTTATAACTTCAGCCTGACGTAGTGTGGGTTAAGCTGCCTTCCAAAGCACACAAGTTTATCCCTATTCACAAAATGTCAGAGCCAGAAGCAGAGCTGGAAATATATTTAGTGAAGATTTTAGTAAGATATATTTAGATGGCTCACTGTCACCTCCACGAGTAAAGTAGGAATAGGAAATAAAATAGGAAACATATTCCTATTAACCTCTGTGCTGACTGACACCCAGAACTCTCCACCTGGAAGTACAGGGCCAGATTCTTACCACGAGATGTGTGTGTTCCACAGAGTACCATAGGCAGTGTGTTATGGAGGTGCAACGAGTGTTAAAATATAAAGAGCCAGAAGCTAGTCTGTGGAAAAAATTTGCCAAATATTATACATCATAAATAGAAAAATATTTGATGATAGGGCTTTCCACAAATTTAACAGCATCTGAAATATTTACATGACATTACTGAAGATGAGCGGCAAAGCTGAAATAAGTGTTGCAATGTATCAGTGATAAAAGGCAAAAAGCCTCAGCAAGCCTAGAGGAAATACTGAATTGTCATTCTATTTTTTAGTAGGAAATATTACAAAACAATTGTCAAATGAAGAGCTGATTGAAGAGTACACAGCCAAAAATGTACCACACAAGTATTATAGAGAGGTGCCAGGCAGTTAATTAATTAACATATTGTTGCTTTTCGGATCTTGTGATTTTGTGACATGTCAACTTTTCAAAATTTGTGATTAGTTGTAATTTATCTTCTCATTCTAAATAAATATTTATATCCACAGCTGTTTCTTCCATCTTTACCAATCTCTTGGTTAAGTGTCCACACTCTGACAATAGACACAGTCTCCTACTTCTGATTTTTGAGTGATACTCTGTTTGGTCAGGCTTGTAGTCAGTAAGTGTTAGTTGAGTGGATAAAATAATAAATCACTGCAATCTGGATGGTTAGGTGGATCAAAAAAGGGTGGACTAACCTTGGGTAGAATTTGAAGAGATGATGGGGTAGTGGCATTAGTAGAAATGTAGAGATAGGAAGACTATGGCGATATCAGAGGATAACAAATACTTAAGATTGGTTCAAAAAAGTTTAGGGTACCTGGGTGGCTCAGTCGGTTAAGTGTCTGCCTTCAGCTCAGGTCATGATCCCAGGGTCCTGGGATCGAGTCCTGCATTGGGCTCCTTGCTCAGCGGGGAGCCTGCTTCTCCCTCTCCTTTTGCCTCTCCCCCTGCTTGTGCTCTCTCTCTCTGTCAAATAAATAAATAAGAATCTTTTTAAAAAATTGTAACTATGTGAGGTAATGGATATGTTAACTAACCTTATTGTGGTAATCATTTTGCAATATATACCTGTATAAAATCACTGTGTTGTATACCTCAAATTTACACAGTGTTATATGTCAATTATATCTCAATAAAGCTGGAAAAAAAGACTGGCTCAAAGAAAAGGCTTGTGTTGAATAAGGGGTGAAAAAATAGGAAAGGAAGTTTTAAGCCACATTAAGGGACAAGAATCTAGAATGTCGGATTAAGGGAATTTTACTTTACTATATAGTCATGAGAGTGTATTGGACAACTTCTGCCTTTGCCCACCGAAAACCCATTGCCTCATCTTGCAGTAGCACCCTTATTTGTCTTTCTTTCTTTTCTTTCTTTTTTTTTTTAAGAGAGAGAGTGCGGAGGAGCAGAGGGAAAGGGAGAGAGAGAATTCCAAGCAGGCTCCATGCCCAGCACAGAGCCTGACATGGGGCTCCATCTCATGACCCTGAGATCATGACCTGAGATGAAACCAGGAGTCGGACACTCAACCAACTGAGCCACTCAAGCAGCCATTAGCACCCTTATTTTCTACAGGAACCATGCTTTTCCCACTCCGAATCTATGTAGGTTGGGTGGCTTCACATCACCCGGGGCTCTAAGGTTGCAGTCAGTGTTAGGACTTCTGCTGGAGAATTAAGAAAGCGTACTCCCTTTCTGCTAATGATGCTACATATCTTCAGTAGAAGCCTGCAGGAGGTGGTGGCTATTTTGTCACACTTAGGGAGAGTGTGCTCAAGAGTGCAGTGAACCCATAGCCAAGAGATGAAGGTAGAAAGATTCCTAATGACAATGCTTGAGTACCTGGGTTCAATCGTGCTTGAAAGTAGAGACCCTTGGCCTTTTTGGTTAGATGTGCACCAGTACATTTCTTTTGTCAGTTTGAACTGGGTTTGTTACTTGCAACTGAAAGGCAACAAATGTTTGTGAACAGGGTATGAAGATTTGTCTAGTAGCAGATGGGGTACAGAAGTCAAAGATGCTGGCAGTGGAAGTAGAAAGGAAAGGAAAGAGGAGTATGGAGGAATAATTAAGAGGGCTTGGTACCTAGAACCGGAAGATGGAGCAAAAATGACTGGAAATTTGAGATGCAGTGAATGATGGTACCATGGACAGAAATTTGTGAGTCAGAAAGAAAACCATAGTCCCTTAACTCCCTCAGAGGTAAATACATTTATTCCTAGGCTTTGAGTTGGAGCTGATGATAGGAAAATCCAGTGGAAATATTTAGGAGGTAGTTAAAAGGTAGAATTAAATTAAGCCTCAGGAGAAAACTCAGGATCCAAGATCTAAGAAGTAAATGGGCTGCCCAAATGTAACCATGTGATAAGCTGCAGGGGGAGGTAAGTTTGAAACAGTAAAATGAGCAATGGGCTGATGGACAGCGATGCCAAAGGGAACAGGGCCAGGAAGGAATCAGGCCTTTTGTGCCCTGCCAGATATCTAGTCTCCCCTGCGAGAGTTCAGGAAGTGAAGTTTGTGAAACGGGGACATGCCGCTTGGATAGGCACAGGTACTAATTTTTACAAGTGCCCTGCAAGGCTAGAATTGAGCAGTTGAAGACCTGAGGGTGTGGGTGAGATTTCTGCAGGTGTGGTTCAAGGGATGAAAGTGGTGAAGAACAAGGAAAATAGAGACAGGAGGACTGATTAGAAAACTGTTTTGGGATGCAAAGAGAACCTCCACAAAAGGGGATAGTGAGCAGTGGAGAACGGCAGAGACGAGGTGAACATCACTGGAGAATGCAGATTCACAAGAACTCTGGAGGCAGAACTAGATTAAAGTGAGTGGATGATACAAAAGTGGGGGCAGTGGCTGGAGACCAGAAGACTGGCAGGGAAAAGAAGGTCAGGAGCAGGGTAGTTTACTAATGGAGGAGCTTAGCCAAGGTTTTTTGTTTGCTTTGTTTTATGACTAGGACAGAGGAGTCTTGTTTCAGAGGATAGACAGAAGAGAAGGGCCAGTGAATTTGAAGGGAGTGAAGATGTTAGAGAGAAAGAGGGTTCAATTGAAGGAGGGAGGTAAGATCAACAGTGGCAAAGAGACCAGATAGGAAAGGAAGCAATACATCCCCTGTCTGAGACTGGGGGAGAGGATGAAAGAAAAGGTGTAAAGAGAGATGCTTGCAGGCAGAATGAGAGGAGATGAGGCATCTATCATGTGTTTCCAGGATCGATAAGACAGTAACATGAGGTGTCTACTGCATTCAACAGGGGCTGTGAATCAAGTTACAGACAGGATGTCCAAATTGCTTCTCTCCCCATGAGACTTCACAGAAGATTATGTTACTGTAAACTGCTGTTTAAGCTAGGAAAAAAAAGGATACACAGTCTGCCACATACCTTAGCTTTTAGCTTTCAGTGAAAATGGGGCAATTGTCTGTCTTGTCATGACAAGAGGTAGATAATGCAATTTCATCATGACATGATACATACCATTTGTCATCACTTATATGAAGTAAAAGTACAGATGTAATTGGAGGTGCCATATATTTCACAACTGTGTGCTGTGGAATATCTCCTTTCTCTGGGAGGATCCCAGAGAAGCCAGTTTTCGAGTTTGGTGGCTGTGGCTTACTTTGGTGAGTAATAATCCTTGACAATAAGAAGAAAGACCTGCTATGAATCAGAGGCAGAGCCAGGAAGTAGTCTATCCTTGATTCTTACTATCAGATCAAACTACCCAACACCAGAAGAACTGGTGAAACCTGCTGGGCAGGAACCAGTCATTGTGTCTTCTCTGATAAAAGTTGCTGCATTCCCCCTCCCACCCCCCACCATCTCCCTTTGACAAAATCAGGCTACTCTTTAAGGCATTGCCCTTTGCCCTGAAAAGGTAGCTTGTGCCAATCATGTGATGGTGGTGATAGCTCCCACCCAAGTCCTCCTTTTTAGAAATAGTCATTTGTCATGCAAGCCCCTCTAACTCTGTCCCTTCCTGGCACCTGCTGTGCTCCTGGACACACCCCTCCTTGCATCTATGTAAGAAAATAAAAAGCACAGGTGGTGGCAGGACTGGGGGAGCAGGTGAGAAAAGTAGGGCAGGACTCTCTTATTAAGACTTGCTTAGTTAATGTGAGTTCAAAGAAGTGTGAGCCCAAGGAAGTTGGCTACAAAGTCCAAGCTGATGCTCATAGGGCAAAAGAGTGTGGGAAAACATAATTCTTTCTTGCAAAATAAGTAGCTGGAACCACATGAGTATCATGGACTACTGATGATGTAATGGAGTTGGATTGTATGACTAGGATAGAGGAGATTCTCAGAGTCAAGGAGCCTAATAAATGTGCAACTTGTGGATCTCTGGTGGGATGAGGCAACACTCCCGAATGGGTGTTTGGAAATGCAAAGGGGTGTTTTTGGTTGTCACAATGATTGGGTGTGTTACTGGTGTTTAGTGAGGGTGGGGGGCAGGGATGCTGAATGTCCTGTGCTGACTGCACGGGCCGGGCTGTGCAACACAAAGAATGATCTCATCAAACATGCTGATATCACCTCGTTGAAACAATGAGTCATAGATACCAGAGAATGCTTAATCATGGCATTAGACTTCACGGCTTTTAATTTAATGAATCAGATTCTTTGAAAACAGAATCCTATTAAGTTGGGTGTTTCAGACATTGATGAATTTCAATGCCATTTTTTTTTTTTAGATTTTATTTATTTGAGAGAGAGAAAGAGAGAGAGCACAAGAGGGGGTAGGGTCAGAGGGAGAAGCAGACTCCCCGCTGAGCAAGGAGCCTGATGTGGGACTCGATCCAGGGACTCTGGGATCATAACCTGAGCTGAAGGCAGTCGCTTAACCAACTGATCCATCCAGGCGCCCTCAATGCCATTTTCAAATATGAAGGATGAGTACCAAGGGATGACCCTTCAGTCAGTGGAGAATGAATAAAGTTGTTTGGATCTTCAAAATAAGATATAAATGGAAAAAGGGGTGGGGAATTAGTGTTTCATGGGTATAGAGTTCAATTTTGCGAGATGAAAAAGTTCTAGGGATCTGTGGCATAACACTGTGAACATA
>NC_138369.1:117397973-117421196 GCF_054177405.1 Leptonychotes weddellii | reverse complement strand
TGAGAGACGATGGACTCTGAAAAACAAACTGAGGGTTCTAGAGGGGAGGGGGGTGGGAGGATGGGTTAGCCTGGTGATGGGTATTGAGGAGGGCACGTTCTGCATGGAGCACTGGGTGTTATGCACAAACAATGAATCATGGAACACTACATCTAAAACTAATGATGTAATGTATGGGGATTAACATAAGAATAAAAAATATATATATATAATTAACACCCCCCCCCCCCAAAAAAAAGCTCATCCTGCAAAGAAGATCCTATGCCTGATTAGCTTAACTGGAGAGTTCTACCTAACAATGGAAAAAAGAATTATATGAATTGGAAAGGAAGAAACAAATCGTCATTATTCAAAAATGATATGATTATGACATAGAAAATCTAAAAGGACCTATGAATACATTATTAAAATTACAATTATTTTAACACTATAAATCATTATTATTAATAAATAATTTTACACTATTAAACATATTACCAAATTGAGCAGTGCATACGAAATCAATATAAAAATTAACTGCATTTCTATATGCCAGTAATCAATATTTAGAAAGGAACCAAAAGATACCATTAAAAATAGCAAAAGAAGTCATGTACCCAGATATAACTCTGAAAAAAAAAATGTGCAAGACTTTTGTGAAGAAAACTACAAAACTTAAAGAAAATAAAAGCAACTTAAATAAATGTACCATGTTTATGAATTTGATGACTCAACATTTTAAAAAATGCAGATTCAATGTAATCCCAATCAAAATAGCAACATGTTTTCTCTCTCTCTCATTTTCTCCTTCCCCCCCTTCAAGCTGTGTGTGTATGTGTGTGTGTATAAAACTTGACAAGCTAATTCCAAAAATGATATGGAAATGCATAGAGTCAAAAATAGCCAGGATAATCTAGAGGAAGAAGACCAACATGAGAAGAACTTGCTCAACTTGGTATTAAGACTTAAAACTATTAGTAATTAAGAAGCATCATTTTGGTTCAAGGATAGAAAAGACAAATAAATATAAATGAACATAACAGTTTAAAACCCAAACATATATTTGTGGATTGGTTACATTATTTATTTCAAGGAAGGCAATACAGAATAGTAGGGAAAGGACTATCTTTTCCATAAAAGGTATTGGGACAAATGAGCCATAAATGCAAAAAGAAGGAGAAGGAGAAAAGAAAGAAACTGGACTCATAATTAACACCATGACAAAAGTAAATTTTAGGTGGAAAGTAGATCTCAATGTCAAATGCAAAACAAAGTGTTTTGAAGATAATCTAGGAGAATATCTTCATGCTTATGGGCTTGGAAAAGATATTTTTAAATAAGGCACCAAAAAAGATTGCTAAATTTTACTCCATGTGTCAAAAGACACAGTCAAGACACATTAAGAAAAGGAAAGTCACTAAAAGGAGAAAACACTTGCAACACATCTAACAGAGGGCTCACATCTATATATAAAAAAAAATTGTCCAAAATTCCTTCAATTTCCTTTAAGGAAAAAACTGAACAGCACAACAGAAAAATGTAAAAGACTTGAACAGACAGTTCACAATAGAGGATGTCCAAACAATATATGTATGGCCATAATATATTTAAAGGCATTCATAAATAAGGTCGTACAAGTTAAAACTACAGTGAAGTGCAATTACATACCCATCAGATTGTGTGAAATTAAAATTCTAACCCTGAGAAGTGTTGGCAAAGATGTAGATTTGCATAGCCTATAACCCAGAAATTCCTCTCCTAAGTATATACTCTAAAGAAATATGTGCTTATGTTCATCAGGATACATGCACACAAATGTTTATAGAACATTAATCAAAATACCCCTGAACCGGAAACAACTCAAAACCCATTATCAACAGAAGGGTTAAATAAATTATAGTATCATGAAATGAAATACTATACAGTAAGAAAAATACGAAGGAACAACAACACACAAGTGCATGAATGAATTTTATGTACATAATTTTGAGTAAATGAAGCTAAACTATAATGCAAAGCAGAGGGGTAATCATGACAAAATTTAAGAGAATTGTCTGGGTCAGCGCATTCTTAGGATTTGCCCAGGGTCAAGAGGGTAGTGAGCTGTAAAGTTTATTTGAATCCAAACAATGTAACACCTCTGAAGGGTGTGGGATCGAATTCTCTTTTACCATGCAGATTTGAAGTAAAACCCTGAGGCAATGAGATTCAGGATAGGGGACTTGCAAGAAGGGGGAATGGTAATCTGGAACAGGCAGGATCCCTCTTGGAAGAGGGCAGCTGAAGAAGAGGCTCTGTCCAGTTTAAAGAATCCCATGAAGGTCCTGAATGGATACAAGAGTGGGAGTTACAGTGTTGGTACTGAATACAACATTACTCATTTCACAATTTGTCCTCAGACTCGTCTTGCGTGGGAGTTAATTGTACAACCTAGATATTTCAGGATACTCTAGATTGCAAGTGTTCATATGTTACCTGAAAAAGATATAGTGCTCACTGAATTACACACAGTTGACCCTTGACAACGCGGGTTTGAACTGCATGGGTCCACTTATACATGGATTTTTTTCCCCTGTTAAATACAGTACAGTGCTGTAAGTATATGTTCTTTTAAGATTTTCTTAATTGCATTTTCTTCTCTCTAGCTTACTTTATTATAAGAATACAGTATATAATACATACAGCATACAAAATGTGTTAATCAACTGTATGTGTTATTGGTAAGGCTTCTGGTCAACAGTACACTGTTAAGTTTTGGGAGAGTCAAAAGTTATACAGGAATTTTTGACTGCATTGCGGGGGATGCTTCTGCACTCCCTAATGCTCTTGTTATTCAAATTTTAACTATTTATTTTTACATATTTTGTGTTTATCTTCATATAATTTATAGTAAAAATGATTAAGTGTATACATAAAGCCCTTAGATAGTTTCCAAATAAATCAATTCACACTTCAGAGGAAATTTTTTAAGAGATCAGGCATTCTGGTTGTGGGTTCAGGGCCTTTGAGCCACTGTCACCACAGCGTTGAGGATCGAGACTCTGGTCTCCTCACGCAGAGCCATCTCCTCAGTGGTATAGCTGGGTACAGCAGGAGATCTTCCCAGACACAAGAGGGTGGAAGTTCATGCACATGAAATTTTGGGAACTGCAACTGTGCCGTTTATAACCTAAGACTCAGTGGAAGGGTTAAACTGAAGCCGATGACACCTGGTATGGTAAATGACCGACCATTTCAAAGAACTTTTTGGTTGTAATTTTTGTAGAAGACATCTCATCTGTGTTGCTAAAATAACTGGTATTTTTTTTTCTATTGGTTTTTCTCCTTAATGTCCTCAAGACCCATAATTTCCTATGACTTCTAAAACGAGTTTAAGAAACAATCTGGTGTTACTTGGGCAGGTAGATGGTGGTGGGTGGTGCAGATGTGAGAGGGAAGAAGAAAACGCTCACCTTGATAGGGCTGTTGCTGTAGCTCAACTTCAGAAATGATGATGGAAATAATGAGGAAAATAATAGTGGCTTTAGAAATGATTTGGCAGCAATTTTATTTGTTGTACAATAAAATGGCTGGCCTGTGGCTATATATGCAGAGTTAGGAGTAAACTTTCAAAGCATGCTCAGGAGGCATGCATGGTAATCCTATTATCTGATAACAGGATTTGTGCACATACCTCCCACATGCAGCATCAGTAACCCATCCTTTTAGTATTGCTGTGAAATGCAATTTGTGAGCAGATGAAAAGTTTACAGCACATGGGCCTGTTCCATGGAGCTCCACAAAGCCAGCGCACTGTGTGGCAAGGTTTCCAAACCCAACCCCTGTTGTTCCTGCTGTCTCCCTCCTTATTGATTTCTGTCCCTTGGCCAAGCAGGCTTTGTGATAGTCTGCATCGACCCAGAAACTTGCAAAATGAGCTAATCAAATAGGTGCAGCAGAAACCGACCTTGAATCTCTAGGACGCTTTGGAGACGTGCCACACGTAGGAGGCGGAGACATGACTGTGTCAAACAAATGGTGGTAGAATGTAAGGGGCGAGGAGGCCAAATGGCATGAATTTTGGCTAATTATTTTACAGAAACATCCATAGATACAGGGGAAGCAGGAACTAGAGGCACATGCTCGATGGACAATGACTCAGTCCTCCAGGGCTGCCATCACAAAATACCATAGACCAGATGGACTTAAACAACAGGAGTCTATTTCCTCACAGTTCTGGAGTCTTCAAGTCCAAGATCAAGGTGTCACCAGGTTTGGTTTCTCTTGAGGCCTTTCTCTTTGGCTCACAGATGGACACCTCACTCTGTCTTTACATGGACTGTCCTTACCAGACCCTTTGCTGTCTTTTCTTCTTCTTAGGACACCAGTCATATTAAATTTGGACCCCACTTTATGATGTCATTTAAATTTAACCTTAATTACCCATCTCCAAATATAGTCACACTGAGGTTAGGGCTTCCACATATGAATTTTGGGGAACACAGTTCAGTCCGTAAGAGAAAATGACATAGGTAGTGCTTAAAAATAAGGTCTTGCTATTCACATTTTAAGGTTTTTTTTTACACATGGTCTACCTACCTTCCTTTTTGATAGAGTTTACAATAACTGATGTTCACATAAACATCATATAAAAAGCAGCAGATGTTAGTGACAGAAGCTGCTGTGAAAAATATGGAAAAGAAAATATTCATTACTTCCATTGCTTATGAGTAAGAAAGTATAGATTCATGATTTTCTTTTTTTAAATTTTATTTATTTATTTAAGACACAGAGGGAGAGAGGGAGGGAGAGAGAGCGAGGGAGAGAGGGTGAGCACGAGCAGGGGGGGAGGGGGCAGAAGGAGGCTCCCTGCTAAGCAGGGAACCTGAGGCGGGGCTCCATCCCAGGACCCTGGGCTCATGACCTGAGCCGAAGGCAGACGCTTAACTGACTGAGCCACCCAGGCACCTCCACATGCTTTTATTTTCTAGAAAAAGGTTTATATGGTAAATTCACACATCGATATACGAATTTCTTGATTTTTTCCAACAAATCAATCAAGATGGGAAAATTATTTTAATAGAATGTATTTATGTTGGCCATTGCTCTTTTTTTTATTTTTTAAAGATTTTATTTATTTATTTGTCAGAGAGAGAGAGCACAAGCAGCGGAAGCAGCAGGCAGAGGGAGAGAGAGAAGCAGGCTCCCCACTGAGCAGGGAGCCTGATGCAGGCCTCGATCCCAGGATCCTGGGATCATGACCTGAGCTGAATGAAGGCAGTCGCTTAACCAACTGTTGTTCTTAATAAAATGTGATTGTATATGTATATGGTTTAAAGAATTGTATATGGTTTAAAGAATATACAACTATTCAATGTGCAATAGATATAGCAATGAGTGTATAGGACAAACAGATTTGGTTAGGGGAAAACTCTAAACCATAAGATAGTATGAAACTTGGTATAGGGACTCTGTTGGTGGCTGATGGGGAAATAGATTGTTCTAGTCTTTTTCTTTTTTATATAAATGTTGGAATCAGCTTGATTATTTCTACAAAAAAGTATGCTGAGATACTGACTGGGAATGTGTTGAATCTGTACATCTCTTTGGGAAGAATTGGTATCTTCACAATATTGAGTATTCTGATTCTGTGAAATTTAGTACATTTATTTAGTTCTTTAATTTTTCTTAACACTGCTTTATACTTTTCAGCGTACAGTTTTTGAACTATTTCGTTAGATTTATCCCTGAGCATTTCATGTTTTTTGATGCTATTGTAAATAATTTTGCCTTTAGATTTCAATTTCCAATTATTCACTAATGGTATATAGAATTATAATTGATATTTTTTATATTGACTGTATATTCTGCAATCTTGCTAAACTTACAGTCTTTTTTTTTTTTTTAAATATTCTTTGGGATTTTCTACCTAGAAAATTAGGTCTTCTACAAATAGAGGCAGGCTTATTTCTTTATTTCCAATATGTATGCCTTTTATTTTTTTTCTTATTTTATTCCATTGAATCTTCATTATGATGTAGAATAGCAGCACTGAGGTGGACATCCTTGTCTTGTTCCTAATCTTAGAGGGAAAGCATTCTGTCTTTTATCATTAAGTATGATATTAAATATAAGTAGGTGCCCTTTATTGACTTCTACCTTAAGAAACTAGAAAAAGAAGAAAAAAATCAAGCCCAAAGTAAGCAGAATAAGGGTAATAGATAAAGATAGCAGAAATCAGTGAAATAGGAAACAGAAAACCATAGAGAAAAATCAATGAAATGAAAAACGGGTTATTTGAAGAGATTAGTAAAACTGATAAACCTCCAGTTAGATTGAGAAGAAAAGAGAGAAGATATGAGTTGACTAATGTCAGGCATGAAAAAGGGGACCTAACTCGACAGCTTATAGTGCTTACCCAAGAGATAACAATGTGTATGTAAATTAGGACCATTGCTATTTCCTAGACCAGTGATTCTCAAACTTAAGCATGCACCAGACTTGTCTTTAGGGTTTAAATCTGTTAAAACACAGATTGCTAGGCCCTGGGTTTCTGACTTAGGAGTTCTGGGGTGAGGTCTGAGAATTTGTATTTCTAACAATTTATTAAGTGATGCTCATGATGCTGACCTGGGGACTACACTTAGAGAGCCACTGTGTTAGATACAAAGACTCTAGGACACTTTGACTCTACTTACTTCTCTGTTGACTTCTGTGTTATATCTATTTAATTCCCCATAAGGCAATAGTATTCCTATTTATATAATAAATACTCCTTTATATTTACCTACATATTATCCTATTGTTCTTCATTTTTTTTTGCATCTTTGAGCTTCTATCTGGAATTATCTGCCTTTCTGCCTGAAGAACACTCTTCAGCATTTCCTTTAATGGATGTCTGCTAGGGATAAATTCACCCAATTTTTGTGTCTGAACCTATTTATTTTGCTTTTAACTTTGAAGGATATTTTTGGTGAATATGAAACTCTAGGTTCCTGTTACTCTCTTTTAGCCCATTGTCTTATGACTTTCATAATTTCTGTTGAGAAGATGGCTATTAATCTTACTCTTGTCCCTTTGAAGGTAATGTCTTTTCTTTCTGACTGCTTTTAAGATTTGTTCCTTGTCTTTGGTTTTCAGCTCTTTTATTATGATGTGCTCGTTATGCTTTTCTTTGTAGTTATCCTGATTAAGAATCATAGGACTTCTTGAATGTATGGCTTGAAGTCTTCATCAAGTTTGTATTATTGTCCCTTAACTTTCAACTATATTGTTGCCAAAGAATACAGTCTTTTCAAAGAATACTGATTCTTTGAGATGTTTTGATACTTGATTTATGGCTAAGTGGTAGAGTTTTGGAAATATTGCTTGTAAGCTTGAGAAGAATGCATATTCTGTAGTTGTCAGACATGTAATTTTAACTATGTTAATTATAGCGATTTTGCGATATATATTCTTTAAATATTCTTTATCTGTATTAATTTTTTTCTTCTAGACCATCAATAATTACTTGAGGTGTGCTAAAATATCCTATGATGATTTTGAGGCAATTTTATTATGTACATACAAGTTTAAAATTGTTAGAGTTACACAGTGAATTGAAAACTTTTATCATTATATAGTGACTTTCTCTATTCCCAGCAATGCTCTTTGTCTTATATTCTATTTTAACTAATATTAATGTAGTGATCTCTGCATTATTTTGGTATTTGTCTGGTATTTATTTTTAATCTTTATATTTTTAAACTTTCTGTATCTTTATATTTTAGATATGACTATTATAAACAGTATAACAATATTTTTCTTTTAACTTGTGCTTAATTCATTTACATTTACTCTTATTATTGTTATATTTAGACTTGTTTCTATCAATGTAAATTTTCCTGTTTCACTCTTGCTTCTGTCTTCCTCTTGCCTTTTTAAAATTAATTTAGTTTTTTAGTTAATTTTTTTAAACCAAATTTTCCCCCTCCACTAGTTAAAATAATACATTATTTTCTTTTAGTAATTAACACTGAAATTTTATCATACATATTAAATTTAAGGAAGTTTCAATTAAGTTAATATATTAAACGTGCTCCTGAAAAATACAAGGATTTTAGAACACTTTCCATCAGCTACTCACTTCTGACTTAGATGTTACTGGAGGCTAGAATTTTAGTTCTCGGCTCTATTTTCTTTCTTTTTTCTTTTTCAAAGATTTATTTATTTGAGAGAGAGAGAGCGGGGGGGAGGTGCAGAGGGAGAGAGAGAGAATCTCCAGCAGACTCCCGGCTGAGTGCGGAGCCCCAGGTGGGGCTTGATCCTATGACCCTGAGATCATGACCTGGGCTGAAATCAAGAGTCAGACGCTTAACTAACTGAGCTACCCAGGAGCCCATATGCTCTATTTTCTAAACATGGTAAATTAGTTCTCCTCCCCCCTCCCCCCTTTCTCCTCTTCCTCTTCTTGTCCTTTTCTTTCTCTTTTTCATACATATGATACCATTTTAAATTTATCCACATCTTAACCAGTTTATTCACTATTATTTCTGCATTTCAGACTTTCCCTTAGCAATAATTTTCTTTTTTACTGAAGCACATTCTTTAGAAGTTCCTATGGTGAAGATCTGTTGGTGGCAAAGTCTCGAGGTTTTTGCTCAACTAAAAATGTCTTCATATTCTTATTATTTCTGAAAAGATAGTTTTGATGAATATATAATTTTAAGTTGATAGTTAATTTCTCTCCACAATTTGAAGTTAATATTTCCTTTTCTTTTGCTTTCTGTTTTCACTGTGGCGGGTCTAAACATCATTCCTTTTCTCTCATGTTGCTTTTAAAATATTTTTTGTTTGTCTTTTGTAGCTTGTAATTTCACTGCAGTGTGTATCTTTGTGGATTTCTTTTTATTTATCATTTGTGTATCTCATCAGTTCTGGAAAGTTCTTGGTCATTTTCTCCTCAGATACTGCAGCTACTCCATTCTATCCCTATTCTCTTCTCTAGGACTCTGAGTGGATGTATATTAAAGTCTTTTATTTTATCCTCCACATCTTTCAATATCTATCTTAATGTTTATCATCTTTTTTTCTTTATACTGGATCCTGGTTATTTCTTTCAGATATATTGTCCAATTCACCAATTCTTCCTTTATTAACATCTAATCTGCAATCTAAACCATTCGTTAAGTTTTCTTTCTCAACAATAATATTTTTTATTTCCAAAAGTTTTTTGTTTTTATTTTTCAAATCTACGGAATAGTTTTGACAGTTTCTTAGCAGTTACTCATGTTTTGGATATCTTACTTAATCAGTTTATATATAGCAATTTTATATTCTGTATCTGACAATTCCAAAGTGTGACTTCCTTGGGGACTTGAATCGGTTTGTCATTACTGATGATTTGCAACAGTGGTGTCTTTTATGTGTATTTTCTGATCTTGGTTTTAAACTTGTATTTGCTTGCTCTGAATCTGTGGGGAATCTTGTGGAAATGCAGTGGGGATGGTATTCTCCAGGAAACATTTATTTTTGCTTTTGCCAGGAAACAGGGAGACTACGGACCTGCAACATTTTAGTTCTCTTTGAGAATATCAGCTTAATGTGGGGCTCTCAAGTTCAACTGTTGTAGTTGCTTCTAGCCCAAGACTTAATCCAGCTTTCACAGTTCTGATACTGGCTTTTGTCTTCAGGACAGTCTACCTTTCTCTTTCTACTGCAGCTTACCATCCTGCATTTTTAAAATTTATTTTTGGAGAGAGTATCCTGAAGATTTTTCCTCTTACAAATTCAGAAATGCAATACAGGATGGTTTATCCAGGATCTACTTTATTTATGGTCGGGAGACCTTTCAGAATACTTAGTTTTTTTATTGCCAGAAGCGGAAATCTGAGGCCTTTTTTGTTCAAGTGCCTCTTTAATAAGGTTTAAAATATTTACAACTAGTTCTTCAGCCGAGTTTGAAAAAGGTAATTCAGACAACAAAACCTATCTTACTCATCATGATCAAGCAGTGTTCCTTATAGCTCCAGTTTTATGATCTTCCCATTTACTTTATCTTGCATGTGGAATGTAAACTTGCCATGGAAGGCTAGATTTAGAATGTTCAAATGAGCAATTATCTTTTAACACCAACACAAGTCATGCATACAATTTGGCAGATTGAAGATTACATACAGAAGAGACTTGAAGTTTCTTGCAAAACAAATAGAGGAGTGAGAACATTACTGAGTGAAAGCCAATGAGCTCCATCTCTTTAAAAAGTTAAATAAAACTTTTTCTTTTTTTACAATTCAATGGCTTGACATTAATAAGGTTGGCAGTCTTTAAAAATTTATAAATATTTTCTCTTCAACTGTCATACATATCCAGAGTATTCACAGATTTTCCGTGAATGCAGCAGTGTGTAAATTTGCTTTCAAAGGGTTAAGGTTAACTGAGTAGAAGATTCACAGGCCTTTTTGATTCCTATACTTAAAAAACGGATAGTGTAAAGAGGAATACCACCAATACATCAACGGTAATCTCATCCTAAACAATAATCTCTGTGAAATCATGAGCTTGATATACCAGTTATATTTTCCTACAATATACCATGTGTCCTTTGCCATAGGTGTGTCTCAGTTCAGAAAACACCATATTCAAGCAAGAGGAAGCTGTGGGTAACAAGAACAAAGCGAGCTCACTTTCTGAAATTGTACCACAGAGTCTTTACTGGGGGGCCTGGTTGGTCTGGAGTGGTTAAAGTTCTGTGTAAGACTCTGATTTGTAAGTGCTGTTTTTTTGACAAATAAACAAGTCTGGGCATGCAGAGGCTTGATCCCCATTTACATTTTAGTGTCTTTTTAGTTCTCAAGAAATGAAGTTCATGTTCACCCCCATCTCTGGGTCTTAGTTACTTCCCAGGACATTACAGAGGCAGGACCAACTGTTCTTTAAGGGTTCTCCTCGCACACTGGTCTCCTGTAATATGTGAGGCCTGGGGGATGCTGGCATTCATCACAGCCTCCTCTTACTACCACACTAAATACTGTAACATACCGAAAGAGAGAAGAGTTTCCTCCACTGTGAACCTCAACAGGCTCACAACAAGGACAGTTTTTTTTCCCCTCAAATATTGTTTAATCTACAGATTATTTCATGAAAAAATACCTTGATTCGAATGACTCAAGTCACTTTCTTCTGTTATTCCTTCTTGGAGAACATTCAGTTACCACCTTCATACAGCTATGATAGTCTTGGTGATTTCATTCATTTACCCTTAGGCTGAGGCCAATACCTGGAAAGATGGGGTAGAGAAATGGGAAATGGGAAGAAACTAACACTTTTGGTGACACTATTGGAGCCTCTAGATCAACCACTGCTTGAAACTTTACCTGGACTCTTCAGTTATATAAGGCAATGCATTATCTTCATTGTATAGACGTTCCTTGGTTTACGACAGTGTTACGTCCTGATAAACCCACTGAACGTTGGAAATATCATAACTTGAAAATGCATGTAATACACCTAACCTACCAAACATCCTAGCTTAGCCTAGCATACCTTAAACGTGCCCAGAACAGTTACACTTAGCCTACAGGGACATACCATTTGCTTAAAATGGAAGCACACCTGTTCTGGGTTCCTGGGTACTTAACTGTCTTCTCTGCGCTCAACTTCAGAGGGTCTAGTAGTGGGCAACCTTCTATGGCTGTTATCTAAGTTTCCTCCAGGAGTTAGTGGGAAGCTTGCAGAGTCTGGGATTTGCAGCTACACATATCTGCTGTTGAGCAGTGAACACACACTGTTTGTAAAGAACATTTATGGAGGGGAATTCATGAAGATGTGAGATTAGCAGGTATGTGGTTACTCAGCTGCTCAGTATATTCCAGGAGTGCACAGTGACCCTGCCCTTGAACTTCAGGATTTACAAGTAGGGTGACCACATGCCCCAGTTAGCCCAGAAGAGCCCCAGTTTATGGACCATAATTATTAATTACCCCCTCTGTTAGTTCCTGCTTATAAGCTGCATGGCTGGGGGAGCGCTAGCACATAGAGATGCACGGATCAAAAGTAAGTTTGAGGAATAGGACAGCATAAGGATGGACTGAGTCAGCATTTGGAGAAACAGGGTAGAGGCTACAGCAATAATTTATCATCACATAAATAAGAGTGGGATTTATTGTGAGGCACAGTGAAAGGGATACGATGAGTGCACGGTTTTGACTTTTGAGATGAAAACAAAGACTGAAATAAATTAAACAACCTCGGTGACAACTTGCCAATGGCTAGCACTATTATAAATCAATAACAGCCTTCTGCTCCTCGGGCATTGAGTGATTAAATTCCTTTCTGCACCTTGCTCACTCATCACATCAACCTTTCCTTCTGAGCCCAAACGCGGCCTCAGTCTCCTTCTGTGTCAGCCACTGCCAACTGCTGAGGGCTGGCACATGAGATAACACCTGTTTGTGCTTGTCACTTCATTCTATCTGCTCCAAAATGTCAGAATGGGGACTATCACAGCCATGGGTGTTGCGAGAAAACAAATGTTCTCGAGTTTTATGAGCTGGAAAGCTTTGTGAGGAAACAAAAGGATTCACTCATTCGTTATTTTCAACAAATATTTGTTTCCATGGAAGAAAAAGAGTGAGATTCAACTCGAAGATGTTTGTTAACGGAAAAGTAACATCCAGCCTCACGGTGTGCAGAGGTACAGAACCCCAAGGTTCCCAAGATCGCAGGCAACCGCGGACTCACCTGTAAGAAAGCAATTGCAGTGCTCATCTCCTTCCACGGGGGGGCACTCCAAGCTCATCACTGAAAACGCCCGCTCGTGTTGTTTCAGGGAGCGGTTGGAGAACAAGCGCCGGGAATCTTTTCTCCATACCTAGGGATTATTAAGTGGGTAGCATTAAAAGTACACTGGCCGAGCTCTGTGAATGAGGCAAAGCCGTTTGAAGGTCGGTCCCTATGGTGTTGGCAACCTATTCTAAATGAATTCACAATTAAAAATGGAACAGAAATGTACTAAATTTCACTTAAGATGTTTTGGTCTCCGCTATACAATGATGAAATAATTATATAAAAGATGGAATAATTTGGGGGCAATATAATTCTCAGTTAAAGCTACAGTACGGCTTATCAGAAAAATGGACGCAGCTCTACCTCAAACGCTCATGCCTTCACCCGAATGGGCACTACAGAATCCAAATTCCATCTTGGATACACAGAATTTCAGCTGTAACTTAAGTCCCAACATGTATTCAATATTTCCATCCCTGTGTCTGGGACAGACATCTTTTAACATTTCCAAAGGCCCGATAGCTTTTCCCAATCAGCAGTGGATGAGGGACGCAGATACAAGTGGATGGGGGTGGCCCCTGTAATTCGTTTTTCACGTTCTGAAATGAAACCTTCAAAGGGGCCACGCTTACCTTTCCTAGTGAAAAGAAGGACTTTGAAGACCAAAGCCGGGAACGCCCGCGCCCAGGGCGCCCAGCGCGCCGGCCCCCTTACGCCGAGCTGAGGCGCGGCCGCCGCGAGCGCAGCGCCGGGAGCCCACGCGTTTCCGCCGGCGAGGAGCGCGCGGGCCGCTCGCCGCTCGCCGCCGCTCGCCGCTCTCCGCCGCTCGCCCGCGCACCCGGAAAGGGCTAATTGCTTTGCTACTGAGCAGCCGGTTTAAAAGGAACCCCGGAAAGCCCAAGGGAGCACGGCCCAGATTGTGGAGCAGGGAGAGCCGGGGGCCGTGAGGGTCCCCGGGGCGAGAGGGGGAAAGGGCGGCTCGCCCGGCGGTGGGCATATGGAAGCGGGCTCCCGCAGCAGCGATCTTCCCGCTTGGTTCAAGTTGATTCCGGGCCGCTGCGAGCTGGCACAGGAAATGTTCGGTCTTTCATGTCAGGTTTGCACCTCCCGGCGAGCACTGATTAGTCGGTTGACTTGTGCCGCATTTGAAGTTCACCATTTATTGTTAAGGAGAAGTGGCAGTGATTAGTGCTGAATCCTCAGAGAACTAAATAAATATTTACTAAATAAGAACATTCAGCCATAAAGGAATGGCTCGAACAGGTTTCTGAAATCCCGGCGAGCGCCCGAAGTGCCGCCCCCAGGCAGGAAGAGGAGTTGCGGGGCTTCTCGCCGGAGGCTGCAATCTGCAGACCGCAGGTCCGAGGGGGGACCTTTGTGAATCTGGGCAAAACCGAGAAGATCCCAGGCCTGAGTCAAACTCGGTGGTCTGGGGTTTTAAGTGATTTCATTGGCTGTGTTTCCCAGGGTGAACGTCAGGCTAAACTTTGAACCTTTCTTTAAAAACAGTTTAAACAATGAAGTAGCATCTTATTGCTCAAGTAATAAAGAGGACTGACTTGTACTGCTTCCAACTTTAAGAAGATTCTCTTAGGCCGAGTATGCTCCAAAATGTATCCAAATTGTGAGCATTCAAAGGAGCATATCTAGACGCCTTATTTGGCAAATAAATTATGTGATGGCACGGTTGTCAAAGGCATTCATGTCAGTTATTTTAAAAGTTTTTTCTTAATCATTAGACAGTTTAACTGTAGAAAATGTAGAATATATATATATATCTCCACACATCCATATCATGCTCTATCTCTGGTTCTGTATCATGATTTTTTTCAACCACACTTTTTTTGGTGAGAATTTTCCAATGATATTAAATATTTTAGAAAAAATTTTCAGTTGTGGAGCTTTGAGGTGATTTTCAGCTTCCACTATTATAAACAGCCCAATTAACATCCTTGTTCAAAAATTTTTTTGCATCTTTCTGATGCAAAATACCCAGGTAATGGAAATACCAGGACAAAGCATATGAAAAATTTTAAGCTTCTTAGTGTATCTCGCCAAATTTATAGAATGTAAATTGAAGGCATTCAATAGGTAAAACACTATTTGAATTTGAATTTCTTTGATTATGAGTTGGGTTTAATATTATACTAAGAGCTCTTTCAGAGCAGGGCCTTTTTTTTTTTTTTTTTTTGCTCATCACCATATATACCTGGTGTGTTGCGTAATGCCAGGCACATACTTGGCACTCAATAAATATTTGCTGATTGAATGAATAAACGATTGAATAAATGTTAGTAAGATATTTGAGTTTCTTGTTTTGTCAAATGCATTTTTGTATTGTTCATTTCTCTATTATTGTGACAGTTGTCTTTCCTATTACTTCGCAAACTGCTTTGCCGTAATAAAGATTTAAACTTTTGTCGCGTATGTGGCAAATCTCCCTCTCCTTTATGAAGTATAAGTGTGTGTGCTTACGTGTGTGTACTTTTTGATTTTCAGAAGTTAAAAAAAATTATTTCAAAGTATGCATTTGTGACTCCAGCACACACAAATTAATTGGCTCTAGTGAATACTGTGCAATCTAAGACTTGAGGCAGTTTTACTATTTTAGACAGCTCATTTTCTTTCTTATTTACCACGTTTTTCCTTGGCCTTGAATTTTTTTTTTTTAGGACATAATGTGTTGGGTAAAATGGTATCACCATCTTAGTCTTAGCCTGACAAACACCCAACTCAAGACCTGTTGTTATACTAGGGAAGGATCTGTCAACTCCTTAGTTCCCAAACAACTATCCAGTAAATGCTTCTCGCTGCTCTTCCATTTGCCTTTTTCTTGTCTTGTTCATTATTATTAAAGACATGAATAGAAAAAGGGTCTTTGCTTCTTAAGGGGTTTTCTGCACGGATCTCATCCCCACCGAACACATAATCCCTTTTGGTATCCCACCTGGTTGTGGTTGAAATGACATAGTGTTAGGGACCATGGGTTGGAAATGGAGTGCCATTTTTTGACGTAGTAATGGTTTAAAACTTTGGGAGCATGGATATCTAATGGAGAGAGAGATTAAGCCTTAACTTTCTTTTCTTTGTGTAAGCATTCCCAGAAATAAAAGGATGATACAGAAGCCAAAAACTTGTCTGAGGCAAACACTACAGCATTTAAGTCACAAAGGCTAAATTTGCACATTCCATATGCTTTTGTTAGGTTAGGCTTGAGGCTCAGAGATGGGAAAGTTGCTTGTGTGGAGTAGATTATTTTTTTCTTTTTACCTGCGCACAGTTTGGTTAACCTGCTGCCCTGCTTCATCTTGTCTTTACTCTAGACATAGAGCAGCCTCTATCTGGGACACTGCTGGTCTAAGCTAGAAAAGCCTCTATGAATCCGACACTGGCCCTTATTGCTTCTGCTCAGGTATAAAACACATCACATGGAAATGTTTAAAAGTAAAGTAATTCAGTTTAATAAGCATGTAGCATTGTTTTCTGGGTTACTTGCCTGACTTTTGCAGATGCCAAGGGAGGTAGGCGTTACCAGTGAGAAAAACAGTGAAGGAGAGTTAGCCAATTCAGATTCTGAGTGTTTTACCTCTATTTGTCCTTCGAGGCCCATTGAGTTTCTGGAGTCTTCTTAGATAACTCTAGTCAACACTGACATGCTCCTTCTGCCTACCTTTCATTTATTTACTCATTCCATAACTATTTATGGAAGACAAGAACGCGTAGTGGACAATACAGGCATATTTTATGTTTTCATGGAGCCGACTTCCTAGTAGGAGGAAACAGATAATAAGTAAGGGCACAGGTCAGTGCGGCAATTTCAGGTGGTGAAAAGTGTTGTGGAGAAAATGCATGCCAGAGAGTGTTGCAGGTGGGGTGAGGTGCTGACTGATGCTGGACGGTTAGGGGTGAACACAGGACCCGAGATCTTACTGAAAACGAACAGCCAGCTGTATCGGGGAAGGACTGGCCTGTACAGAGGTGAGAGCTTGGCAGTATGTCTGATGCTGATGAGAGTGGAGATGTGTGATAGGAGATGGGGTCTCAGAATTCAGCAGGGCCCAGCACATGTAAGCCCTTGTGGCACTTTGGTGAGGAGTATGCTTTTCTTCCCCCGCTTGGTAAGTGAAACAAGAAGCCATGAGAAGATTTTAAACTTCTCAGCACAAGCTCTGATTTGTGTTTATAAGCAATCACTCAGATTGCTGTCTGAAGAACGGACAGAGAACAGTGAGGACTGGAGGCAGACGGACCCACTGAGATCTTGGCGTCTGCTCATTTCCAAACTAAGGCTCTGAGAGTTCCCTGGTACTGGTTACAAGCACCTGTAGAACAGAAACTTGCCCTGTCTCCTCTCCTTCTTCTCTTCCTCTCTTTTTTCTTTTATTCTCCTACAGGCTCTGACAGTGTTAGCATCATAATGGGCTCCCTCACTTGCCATGACTTGGAGGACCCTCTGAGAATTTTTGGTTGTAGAATCGGCCCAGCATTTTTGCCATTTGCCTTGAATGTGTGGAATCAAATTCTTTTAGTGATTTCAGCTCCTTGGAAGAAGGTTACTGCGTAATGAAGAGGTGGTCTTTTCTTTTTATTTTTTCTTCAGTTTTATTGAGGTGTAATTGACAAAATTATAATATTTTTAAAGTGTACAGCATGATGATTTGATACGGGTATACATTCCCACCTCGCCTCATATTACCTTTTTTTCTTTTTTGGTGAGACCACTTAAATTCTACTCTGCACATTTCCATTATACAATATAATATTATCAACTATAGTTATCATGTAATACATTAGATCCTCGGAACTTTTCATCTTATAACTGAAAGTTTGTACCCTTTTACCAGCCTCTCCCTATTTCCCACTTTCCAAACCCTGGCAACCACCATTCTACTCTCTGTTTCTATGAATTCAACTTATTTTTAATTCCACATATAAGTGGCATCATTCAGTATTTGTCTTTCTCTGTCTGGCTTATTTTACTTAGCATAATGCCCCCTAAATTCATCTGTGTTGTCACAAATAGTACAATTTCCGTCTTTTTTTAGGACTGAATAATATACCGTGTATGTGTGTGTGTGTGTTTGTGTATCATATTTTCTTGATCCATTCATTTGTCGATGGCCACTAAACTTGTTTCCATATCTTGGCTGCTTGGCAATGAGCGGACGTCTCTTCCAGCTAGTGATTTCATTTCCTTTGGCTATATACCCAGATATGGGATTGCTGGATCATATGACAGTTATATTTTTAGCTTCCTGAGGAACCTCCATATTGGTTTACATAGTGGCTGTACCAGTTTACATTCCCAACAGTGTACAAAGGTTTCCTTTTCTGCACATCCTCGCCAGCATGTGTTATCTTGTCTTTTTGTTAATAGATATCCTAACAAGTGTGAGGTGATATCTCATTGTGGTTTTGATTTACATTTCCTGATGATTAGTGGTGTTGAGCACCTTGTCCTGTACCTGTGGGCCATTTGTGAATCTTCTTTGGAAAAATGCCTATTCAGGTCTTTTGACCATTTTTAAATTGAGTTATTTGGTTTTTTGCTATTGAGTTGTATGAGTTCCTTCTGTATTTTGTAAATTAACAAAACATGTAATTTGTAGTGGTCATGAAAATATTGTATGATATGTAGTCATGTAGGGTATGGAGTTTGAAAATATTGTCTCCCACTCCAAAGGTTGCTTTTTCATTTTGTTGATGGCTTCCTTTGCTGTGCAGAAGCTTTTTAGTCTGAGGTAGTCCCACTTGTTTATCTTTGCTTTTATTGGCTTTGTTTTTGGTGTCAAATCCAAAAAAATCATTGCCAACTGATGTTAAGTAAGGATCTTATTCCCTATATTTTCTTCTAGGAATTTTATGGTTTCAGGTCTTATATTCAAGTCCATACCATATTATGTATATGGTATAAGATAGGATCCAGTTTCATTTTTTTATATGAAGATATCCAGTTTTCTCAGCACCATTTATTGAGGAGACTATCTTTTCCCCATTGTATATTCATGTTGCTTTTATCAAAAATTAATTGGCTATACATGCATGAATTTATTTCTGGTTCTCTATTCTGTTACATTGATCTATGTTCCTTTTTTTTTTTTTAAAGATTTTATTTATTTATTTGACACAGAGAGAGAGACAGCTAGAGAGGGAACACAAGCAGGGGGAGCGGGAGAGGGAGAAGCAGGCTCCTGGCTGAGCAGGGAGCCGGATGCGGGGCTCGATCCCAGGACCCTGGGATCATGACCCGAGCTGAAGGTGGACACTTAACAACTGAGCCACCCAGGCGCCCCTATGTTCCTATTTTTAAGCCAATACCATACTGATTTAATTACTATAGCTTTGTAATATCATTTGAAAATAGGAAATGTGATATGTCCAACTTTATTCTTCTTAAGATTGCTTTGGCTATTTGTGGGCTTTTGTGGTTTCATACAAATGTTAGGATTATTTGTTCTATTTCTGTGAAAAATGTTGTTGGAGTTTTGATAGGGATTGTATCAAATCTGTAGATTGTTTTGGGCAGCATGGACATTTTAACAATATTAATTCTTCCAGTCTATGAGCAAGGTATATCTCTGCATTTATTTGTATTGTCTTCAAATTCTTTCATTGATGTCTTATAGTTTTCAGTGTCTTTCACCTCCTTGATTAAATTTATTCTTAGGTGTTTTATTCCTTTTGATGCAATTATATATGAGATTATTTTCTTTATTTCTCTTTCTGATAGTTGTTAGTGTATAGAAATGTAACTGATTTTGTATATTGAGTTTGTATCCTGCAACTTTGCTGAATTTGTTTATTAGTTCTAACAGTTTTCTGTTGGAGTCCTTAGAATTTTTTATATGTAATATCATGTCTTCATGATATTATGAACATGAGAAAATTTTATTTTTTCCTTTCTGATTTGGATACTTTTAATTTCTTTTTCTTATCTGATTGCTCTGGCTAGGACTTCCAATACTATGTTCAATAAAAGTGGCAAGAGTGGGCATCCTTATCTTATTCCTGCTCTTAGAGGAAAAACTTCCAGTGTTTCATCATTGGATATGATGTTAACTATGGGCTTGTCATATATGGCCTTTATTTCGTTGATATACTTTTCTTCTACACACAGTTTATTAAAAGTTTTTATCATAAAAAGATGTTAATTTTATCAAATTCTTCTCCTACATCTATTGAGATGATCATATGATTTTTATCCTTCATTTTGTTAATGTGGTATATCACATGTATTGATTTCTGGATGTTGAACCATGGTTGCACTCCTAGAATAAATCCCACTTGCTCGTGGTATATGATCCTTTTAATGTACTATTGAATTCATTTTGCTAAGATTTTACAACTATGTTCCCCAGGGCTATTGACCTGTAATTTTCTTTTTTTTGTAGTGTCCTTCTCTGGCCTTAGTATCAGGGTAATTCTGGCCTCATAAATTGAGTTTGGAAATACTCCCTTATTGTCTATTTTTTGGAAGAGTTTGAGAAGGATTGCTATTAATTCTTTAAATGTTTAGTAGAATTCACCAGTGAAGCCATCTGGTCTTGGACTTTTCTGTGTTGGCAGCTTTTTGATTACTTATTCAATCTCCTTACTAGTAATTTGTCTGTTTAGATTTTCTATTTCTTCATGATTTAGTCTTCATAAGTTGTATATTTCTAGGAATTTATTCATTTTTTAGGTTACCTAATTTTTTGGCATATAATTGTTCATAGTAATTTCTCATGATCTCTGCTATTTCTGTGTTGTCTGTTGTAATGTTTCCTCTTTCATTTCTGATTTTATCTATTTGAGCCTTCTCTGTTTTTCTTAGCCTAGCTAAGGGTTTGTCAATTTTGGTTATCTTTTCAAAGACCCAGTTCTTAGTTTCATTATCTTTCCTCTTGTCTTTTTAGTCTCTTTTTCATTTATTTCTACTCTGATCTTTTTTATTTCCTACCTTCTACTAACTTTGGGCTTATTTATTTATTTTTTTTCCTAGTTCTTTGAACTTAAAATTAGGTTGTTTTTGAGACTATTCTTTTTCCTTAATATAGGCACTGACCATTATAAACTTCACTCTTAGAACTACTTTTTTTGCCGCACTCCATAAATTTTGGTATGTTATGTTTCCATTTTCATTTGTCTCAAGATATTTTCTGATTTCCATGTTTATTTCTTCTTTGACCCATGGTTTTTCAGGAGTATGTTGTTTAATCTCCACAGATTTGTGAATTTTCCAATTTTCTTCTTGTAATTGATTTCTGGTTTCATACCATCATGGTTGAAAAAGATGCTTGATGTGATTTCAAACTTAAGTATATTAAGACTTATTTTGCGGCTTAACACATGCTCTATCCTGAAGAATGTTCCATGTATGCTGGAGAAGAATGTGTATTTTGTTGTTGTTGTATGAAATATTCTGTATGTGTCTTTTAGGTCTATTTGGTTTAATGCGTTGTTTAAGTCCAACGTTTCCTTATTGATTTTCTGTCTAGGTTATCTATCCATTGATGAAAATGGGATATTGAAATTTTCAACTATTATTGTTTTGCTGTCTCTTTCTCCCTTCAAACCTGTTACTACTTGCTTTATATATTTAGGGGCTTTGATGTGGGTGCATAAATATAATTGTTATATTCTCTTGATGAATTGACTTCTTTATAATTATATAATGATCTTCTTTGCCTCTTGTTACAGTTTTTGACTTAAAATCTATTCTGTGTGACATAAGTATAGCTACCCTTTCTCTTTTTTAAATTTCCGTTTGCATAGACTATCTTTTTCTATCCCTTCACTTTCAGTTTGTGTGTGTTTTTAAATCTGAGGTGAGTCTCTTGTAGGCAGCATATAATTGGGTCTTTTTTGTTGTTTTTAAAGTCAATTTAGCCACTCTATGTCTTTTAATTAAAGAATTTAGTCCATTTACATTTAACATAACTATTGATAAGTATAGACTTATTATTGTCATTTGGTGAATTGTTTCCTAGTTGTTTTGTAATTCGTTTGTTCATTTTTTCCTTTCTTGCTTTCCTCCTTTGTGATTTAATGTATTTCTGTAGTAGTATGTTTTTATTCCTTCTCTTTATTTTGCATTTTGGCTATAGGTTTTTGCTTTGTGGTTACCATGAGGCTTACACAAAACATTTTATAGTTGTACCAGTCTATTTTAAGCTAATAACAACCTAACTTCAAATGCATATGAAAGTTCTAGATTTTTACACCCTCCCCCACACGCCCATTTTATATTTCTGGTATTATAATTTATATCTTTTAATATTGTGTATCCATTAATCAGTTATTGTATAGTTATTTTTAATGCTTTTGTCTTTCAACCTTTATACTCGAATTATAGGTAACTTACCTACCACCATTATAATATGACTGTATTCTGGATTTAACTATGTATTTACCTTTACCAATTAGTTTTATATATCTGCATATTTTCATGTTACTAATTAACATGCTTTCATTTCAGCTTGAAGAACTCCCTTTTATATTTCTTGTAAGGATGGTCTAGTGTTGATGAACTCCTTCAGCTTTTATTTGTCTGAAAAATTCTTTATCTCTCCTTCAATTCTGAAGTGAAGGACAACTTTGTCAGGTAAGGTTTTCTTGGTTGGTAGCTTTTTTGTTTCAGCACTTTAAATATATCACCCCACTCCCTACTTGCCTGCAAAGTCTCTGCTGAAAATCTGCTCAGAGACTTATGGGGGGTCCCTTATAATTAGTATGTGTGTATTTCTTTAGGTTCATCTTCTTCAATACTTTTTATGCTTTCTGAATCTGGATGTCTGTTTCTTTCCTCTCATTAGGGAATTTTTTTTAAGCTATTATTTTTTCAAATAAACCTGCCCCTTTCTCTCTCTCTCTCTCTTCTCCTTCTGGGACCTCTATAATGAATATTATAGGTCTGCTTGATGTTGTCTTGTAGGTCCCTTATACTATCTCCACTCTTTTTCATTCTTTTTCTTCTTATTCCTCTGATTGGATGAATTTCATTGCCCCGTTTTTGAGTTCACTGATCCTTTCTTCCAACTGATCTAGTCTGCTGTTGAACCCCTCAATTAAATTTTATAGTTTAGTTATTATTTTCTTCAGCTCTGTGATTTCTGTTTGGCACTTTAAAATATTTTCTATCTCTTTGTTGAAATTCTCATTTTGTTCATGCATTGCTCTCCTGATCTTGGTGAACATCTTTATGACCATTATTTGAATTCTCTGTTGGGTAAATCATTTACCTTCATTTCATTAAGGTCACTTCTTTTTTTTTTTTTTTGTAGTTTTTAATTTTATTATGTTATGTTAGTCACCATACAATACATCATTAGTTTTTGATGTAGTGATCCACGATCCACTGTTTTCGTATAACACCCAGTGCTCCATGCAGTATGTGCCCTCCTTAATACCCATCACTGGGCTAACCAATCCCCCCTCCCCCCTCCCCTCTAAAACCCTGTTTGTTTCTCAGGTCCATAGTCTCTCATAGTTCATCTCTCCCTCCAATTCCCCCCGCCCATT
>NC_138369.1:117380726-117397873 GCF_054177405.1 Leptonychotes weddellii | reverse complement strand
ATATAAATCAGTCACCTTCCCACTCTTTTTTTTTTTTTAAGATTTATTTATTTATTTGAGAAAGAGAGAGAGAGAGTGCTCACAAGCAGGGGGAAGGGCAGAGGAAGAGGGAGAGAGAGAATCTTAGGCAGACTCTGAGCTGAGTGTGGAGCCTGATGTGGGGGTTGATCTCACAACCCTGAGATCATGACCTAAGCTGAAACCAAGAGTCTGACACTTAACAGACTGCACCACCCAGGCGCCCCTCACCTCTCCCATTCTTAACAGACTGGTGTCATGTAGGAGATAAGTCTTGTCAATTAGCCCAGCCTGAACTCCTGGTTGTTTCTCAAACTTTTGTGATTGTCCAGCCACCATTTTTGTTCTTTGCAGCAACCAATATTTGAGGGTGTACCAAGATCCATCAGTGTCCCAAAGGAGAGGATTGCAGTCAATACCTAGAAGCAGTCTGATTAGAAGCCAGTCCCTCAAACAGTAGCTGGAAAGAAATGTATTTAAGGCAAGGGATATCTTCCAGAAAAAAACTGGAAAAAAGCATTTTTGCTTGCTCCCTCTGCACTGAGGCCTGGATTGGAGGTCTCTGTTTGGGGGAGGTGGTGTACATGTGGTGAGTGTCATGATCTTGTTAAGAACTATTTCTTTGTTTGCTCTAGTGTTGGAGGTCTTGCAAAGCCAAGCCCTGTTGGCTTTCAGAGCTAGGCATTTTGACGGCCCATGCTTCAGGTAGGATCCTTCAAAGATAGGGTGCTAGATGTGCAGTCAAATCCCTTTGCTCCTCAGGGAGAAGCTGGGAATTGAAGGTTCCCTCCTGATGATATGGTGCCATGCTGGTGGTAGGATTGATGACAAGAGTATATCTCAGTCTTTCTTACTTATTTTGATGTAGTTATTTTTTTAAATTCACATGATGTGTAGGAGTCAGTTAGTTTCTGGAATACTCTCAGAGAGAAGTGTTCAGTGTATAGCTGTATATTCAGGGTGTCTGCGGTAGGAGGGACCTTCAGGAGTCTCCTTTGTCACTATCTTGATTCCTCCCTCAAAGTGGTGTTTTCTTAACTTGAATTCACTACAATGAATATTTTGTCCTTTTTGAAACTAGTCATTGTTGCTTACTTAATATAGTAATTGAAATGTGGGAGAACTTTTGTAGTTATATAAAAACAGATTAGTAATTTCATCTTGTGAACTTTTCTTCACTCTTCAGTAGGTTTGCTTACTCAAACCAATTGCCCACTTTTGCTAAGTTTCTACTGGGTGATGACAGAGCTCTCCATCTTTAGTTGGTACACTATAAATAACCTTCATTTTTGCATATTCTATTTATATGGTTGTAATTCTGGAGTCTCCTAATTCATTAGCCTTAACCACAGAGGTGCTTGGGTAGATCCTGAGATGTTCACAGTAATTGCTTATGATATTGGCCCTAGCTAACACTAGGTGAAGGCCAGGGGTGATGGAAGAAGCTGCTGCTTTGGAAGGTGAGGGAAGAGGGAGGTTAGGGACTTACAGTAGCTGCTAAAAGAGTTGAAGGGGGAGCAGTCACATGGAAATTTAGAATTAGAAATTTCTGATCCCTTTTCTGGTTGGCTGGGAGGGTGTGTCTGCTTTGGGTCATAAAAGAAAGGAGAATGTTTCACTTCTTATCTATCATACTCCTATAATAACTAAGAGCACAGATTTTGGTCTCAGAGATAACTGCGTTCCCAGTCAGGACTTTGCCATTTACTGTGGGACCTTGAACAAATTCTTAAGCTCTTTAAGCCTCAATTTCCAGAGCAGCAATATGGGGATAATCATAGTTCATACCTCCTATGGACTGAATGTTTGTGTTCCCTCAAAACACATATGTTGAAACCTGACCTCCAATGTGATGGTATTTGGAGGTGGGGTCTTTGGGAGGTGATTAGGTCATGAGGATAAAGGTCACAAATTGGATTCATGTCTTTATAAAAGGGACCCCAGAGAGCTCCCTGTCCCTTTTGGTCATGTGAGAACTTAGTGAGAGGGTGGTGTCTATTAACCAGGAAGCAGGCTCTCACCAGACACCAAATCTGCTGTCATCTTAATCTTGGACTTTCCAGCCTCCAGACCTGTGAGAAATAAATTTCTGTTATTTGTAAGCCACTCAGTCTATGGTATTTTTGTTGTCGCAACCAAAACTGACTAAAACAATACCTCATAGTGCCTCTTTGAGAACTGAATCAGATTGTGCATGAAGTATTTGGCATAGTGTAAATGCTCAGTAGATGTTAACTATTGTCATTAACAACACTTTCTTACTATAGTAGTAATACCTATTTGTTATAGCCAAGTAAGAAAATGCAGTCAAACAAAAGGAAATAAAAATCATGCATAATTCCTTCATCCTGAGATAAAAAGAGATATCTACTCCCAATCATTTTCTCTGCATATACTGTTATCTTACAAAATTTAATTTTATTATATAGTGTCTATTAACAGCTATGTACATCATTATCTATTTTTCTAAAATATTATCATGACTAGATGAATAAAATTCATATAGGTGTACTAGACTATATAGTTTATCTTCCCAAATCTTTCTTGTTTGACATTTATTATTGTTTCCAATATTTTTGTTATTACAGTGAGTGATGTAATAAACATTCTTATACAAAAGTTTCCTTTGGCTCAGTATAAAATTATAGTTACTGGATTGAATAATAGCAATGTTTTTGGAGTTTTGGATCCTTACTGCCCAACTGAGTCACCAGAAAGTTGTTAACATTTGTATGTTAATCAGCAGAATATGAGAATAACTTTTTCCCTTTATCCTCACTGACACTGGACATTAGCTTTTGAAAATTTTTTTTCTCATTCCCCTAAAACTTTTTGAGTGCCTACTGTAGATCAGGCACTATTCTAGGCATGAGGGTATAACAGTAAACAAAACAGATAAAAATCTCCCTGCTCATAAAGCTAAAATGGAATACGTTAGATGATGCAGTTGCTACAGAGGGGCAGGAAGATACAGAGTGTTTGGTTTGTGGGGTAGGGAGAAGGTGCAATTTCATATAGGGCATCAGGTAAGGTCCCATTGGTACATTTGGGCAAAGACCTTAAGAAGTGAGAAAGTGGTCCTTGAGGATATCTAGGGGTGAAATTTCCATGCTGAGGGAAGAGCAAGTGCAAAGATCCTGAGGCAGAAGCATCCTTGGCATGTTTAAGAAATAGCAAGACCAGTATAGCTGGAGTGAGATGCATATAGAGGAGAACAGAGGGCAATGAGGTCAGGGATAAATGGGCTCAGATCATGTAGGGAATATTACACCATTGTAAGAATTCTGACTTTCACTCTGCATGAGACAGGGAGTCATTCAATGTTTTGAGCAAAGGAGAGGCATCATCTAACTCACGTTTAAAAGGATTGCTCCAGCTGCTGTGTTGAGAATAGACTGAAGGGCAGCAAAGGCAGAAGGAATAGGGAGGCTGATTAGGAGGCTATTGCAATAATGTAAAAGGTGGGGGATGGTAGCTTAAACCAGCAGTACAGTTGATGAAAAGTAGTCCAAAAGTAGGTGCAGTGAAATAACAGGATTTGCTGATGAGAATAAAAGAGGAATCAAGGTTTTTGATCTGAGAAGCTGGAAGGATGGAGTTATCATTCACCAAGATGAGGAAGATACCAGAAAGGACTGGTCTGGGGAAAGATTAGGAGCTCAGTTTGAGATGGCTTTCAGACATCCATGTAGAGGTGTTACATGGGATGTTGAATACATGAATCTGAAGTTCAGGGAGAAGTTCAGTGTGGAGGGAGTAGTGGAGGGAATAGTGGGTGCCTGAGATTTAAAGAGAATTTTCTTTTTATTGTATAATAGATTATAGTGTATTTGTTGATGCGGATGACCCAGTAGAGAAGGAAAAACTGGTGATGTTGAAGAGGAGAGAATCATTGGAGCAATGTCATCAAATAGGTAAGAAGGAATGGGATCTAGAAGACAAGTCAGAGGGTTGCTTTTAGATAAGGCATAGAAACACTTCATCTGGAATAACAAGAAAAAAGCCAGAATGGGTGAGTGTGGACACAGGTATGTGGCTAGATGTGGTGACAGAACTTTGCAGAAGTTCTCTTTAATTTGCTTCTATTTTCTCAGTGAAATAAGAAGTAGGTTTATCAACTAAGAATGAAGGGTCTTGGATAGACTCATTGTGGTGTATTTAATGTATATCATTCTTGTGGCAGTGTGGGGGATGGGTTGGATGGAGCAATGTTGACCTGAAGAGAACATGGCAGTCATTCTCAGCAAGAGATGCTGAGCACCTGGATAGGGAGGTGGTACTAGATATGGAGAGAACGCATAAATATCACATGTTTTCGAGGAAGGGCATTCAGAACTTGCTGATGGATTAGGAGTAGGTTTGAGGGAAAGGGAAGAGGGATCAAACATAATACTGCTTTGAAAAGCACCCTAAAAAGGCAATAAATTATGATGGCTTCAGCTATATGGAAATGAAGGCCTGAGAGCTCTTACTATTTTGGCTCACACACTGGAGTATACCAGAGCTCTTTTCCTCTCTAAAAATTGGTCCTAACATTCTGGTAATCTTTTATTTTTAACAAAGTATGGTTAAAAAACAGCACACACGATTTAGAGAAGTTTTTGGCACTCACTGGGCTCTGTGAGTGGGAAGTATATCCTCATTTTGCAGACGAAGGGACACCAAGGCCTACAAAGGTCAATGGAGGTAATTACAAATGGGGGGAAAATCAAACAAAAACCTCTTTATTAATTTAGAATAATGAGAAGTACTTTACATCTTAGATTGCAGATCATTAACTAACTACATGCTTGTTTTGTTTCGTATAATGCCTAGGACAGAATCTCATACAAATAAATGCTTAAGAAATGTATTTGACAATGATTCTGCATAATGCATTAATTGCCATCAATTGCCTAAAAAAACCTTTTAAATATGTATAAAGGTACTCATAATATTGGCAGCCTCTTACATTAGGGTTATGATACTCCAGGTATTCTGGAAGCAAGGACCAGGTCTTCTGGTCCTACAGGTAAAATATTCTTCGTTAGATAAAAAATGTGAAACTGAGTATTTGTCATGTCCTGAATCTCTCTGTCTTTATCAGAAAAAGAAAAAGCAGGAAATAACTTTAAAACACTGATTTATTAAAGTTTTACATAGGATCTTATTTTTGTTTTTGTTTTTGGGTTATGCCTAAGTGTGTTTAATATGGGCGTTTTCATTACTATGTTAAAAAAAACTTTTGCTATGCCAATCACCCTTGTTCTGAAATATGGTAGCTTCCCCTAAGACGCAAACAGTAGCAAAGTACTACAGTGTAGTATAGTTCATATTTTTTTGTTCATTGCCTTGGAACTTGTTCCTTCATTGTTAACTTCAAATTAAGCGCTTTCTAAATGTCCAGATTATTTCTAGGAAGGCTTTGTGTTTGTAACTCAAATATCAACTCTTTGAGGGCAGGAAAGATTCTCTATTTTTGAACATGCTTCACACAATATAATATATAGTAGCTATTTATGAATGTTACTTGAATAAAAGATAATTGAAGTCCTTGAACTTTAGTTTCTTTTCATTTGGTAGGTACATTTTAAAATGTCACATTTCCCTCTGTACAAACATGCATGTACGGAAGCACATTGTCTTTGGATTCATCTACCTCTGACAATTAACTATCTAATTAATTAATCATCTGATAATTAAAATGACCTCCTTTTGGCTGATACTGGATCCCAAGAAAAGTTCAAAAGAAACTTGACACATCATGTTGTGTAATGTTCCATTGTGAGACTCCACTGCTGTTTATCACATTATGTCACATCTGATCACATGATGGTAATAAGTTGAACAAAACATGTTGACATAGCAGAAAAAAAATCCAGTACATTAGATTTATATAAAGCCATCCAGTCTTTGCTCTTTCAAAATGTTATAGTCACTGGGCAAAGCTGGCAAATACAGCATCTTTTAACCATAAACAAATTTAGGACTCTATTCATCAAGTAAGTCCATACATTGGACTTAATCCTTCCCTCAATTTCTGCCTTGAGATTTCGGTCAAGGCCTTTTGGACAATATACGGGCTTATGTAGTTTATAGTTCTTGCATAATCCTGTACTTTTGTCTACCAAATTCTTAAGTTAGCATTAGTTTTCATAGAGAAAGACATGTAGAACACAGAACTTTTTATTACACTTGAGACACACTATTTTTCCTCCTCTTTCTTGAAAAAACTGATTACAAAGAATTAGAATTGAAATGGAAACTCTGCAAGAAAAATAAAAATTTCATAGACCTCATTTGGCATTCTTTATTCGTGGCAGCCTCAGTCATGGTAATATTAGCACTTTTATATTTTTGGAGACATTTCTGCTTCCAAGATGGTGCACTGATTTCCAAAATGAAACTAGGATTCCATGGCCCTATGGAATACAGTGACTCCATGGAAGTAGAATATATTTAGCACTGTATGTTAGATTGCTTAACATATAGTACGCATGAGCCTTAGCTTAAAACTTTCATTTTCACTTTCTGTGATTAGTGCATGATGTTACTATGGAGTAATATGGAATTCAGGGAGGACTTCTGCAGTAAAGGTGACCTATGGCTGGCACACTGTATCTTTAATAAGCTACAGATGACATGGGTCTCTTCTCAAAAGGGATATTGGCTTTCTGTATATAATTAATAACAAGAAAACTGTATCCTGACTTTAAGGTCTGCAGTAGCATCCTGGAACAAAAAGGGCCATAAATTAACATCAATTATGTATTAAAGTTCCAATTAACCTGGCTGACACTGATATACTTTAACAAGGCACATTTAGATAAAAGAAGAAACTCTCTAATTACTTGGAACAGGACCTTATGACCCATTCTGCTCTTTTATCCCAATTCCAACCTAATGAAGAATGAAGTCAGGGAAAGTTCCACAAAAAATGACAATGCAGCACCAGAAGATATCCCCTGGAATACCCTTTTACCATGAAAAACTCTTCACAGTGAATATTTTATTGTACTTGGCTTCTTAAAAACAAGTACACCCATTGAAGGAAAAGGGTTATTTTGAGGTTGAAAATCGTGGCTTCCTTTGAGATTTCCCACTGGAACTGGTTGAGCATAATATAACCATTTAATGGGAACCCCCCTCCCACGTTTGTGCCGGAACTTGCTTTAGATACATCCTCTAGGAAAGGAGCTCATTGGTCATGATTCCTTCTGCATTGTTTACTCTCCCTGCCCCCCAAATCTTTGGACGGCCTTCCTGTTTTCCGTTTGATTTGAGAAAAGCATTCTGGTCTCTGGTTCCCATCTGTTCTCCAGGTGGCTCTTTGGAGTTTGTTCATCTTCGTCTTCTGTCCACTGCCTGGGCATCCTGCCCACTTAGATTTCTAGGTCTTCGTGTCCCTCCTGGTGTCTCTTGTTCAGTTAGCTTCATCCACAATTGCACATGCATCTTCTAGGCTGCACGTTACAAGCACTGAAGTGTTTCTTCAACTGAAAACACAGAAATAGCAGATGAAGATGTTCATAGAATGAATGAGAGAGAAATTGTGGTGATTGTGGGTGACAGGGAAGGAGTGGGAGCAAGACAAATCTCAATAGCCGAGGAAACAGAGGAGGGAAGGACACACAGAATAAATTCAGAAGTTGTTTGTCTTTATTGCACTTTTATTTTTCTGTGAATCATTATCAAATGTTATTATTTGTTTTCCTGCCGTGATCTTCAATTAGGTGCCTGCTCATTTCTTGACATCGTTCCTAAAACCAATACTCTACCTCACCGTGCACAGTAGATGGAGGAACTCGTCTCACCCTGTATTCAATCAGGCTTCCCTGCTCATCCGCTCCACTCCTCCCACCAAATAGCCCAAGGCATAAATACTTTCTTCAAGGCTCTTCCCTGCCTACATCCAAAATGAGACTAGCTTTTTATAGATATGAACTCAGCTTTTAGCCAAATATGAAATTAAAAAAAATCAAGAAATGCATCTAAATAAAGCAGAATTTCTACTTATACATTTGAATAAATATCCCAGTTCTTTTAAGGCCACAGATATGTGTGAATAGATACTTAGATCTATCTATGTACTAAGTAAGTGTCTAGAACAGATGCTTATGAATAGAGATGAAAGAAGACATACAGAAATTAAATGTTGGCAACATATGTGGCCAACGAAATATTTCCAAATTTAATTCTGACCATGTTTTTTCTTGTGGCAAAGGAAAGCGATAGTAAAAGCATGGGAATAGAAGTCAGCTCAGCTTGGCCACTGGAGTCTAAGGTTCATTGGTTTGAGGCCAGTGGGGGAAGGACTGTTACCCTGTAGCCAGGTAAGGAAGGCCCCCAGGGCTTTCTTTGAAAGCTGACTTTCTGCCCTTAACCCATTTGCCTATGTGCTAGGGCCCAGGGCTTCCAATCGTTTCCTTGTCCCCAACTTTGTGTTGTTCTGACCTTGATTTGACAACCCAACTCTATCCTTTGGTACACCACTTAATATGTCTCTTGTCTGCTTCATTGGAAATCTTAGCTCAAGGATAAACAGGAAAGTCCTAAGAACTTCCAAACAGAACAAGTTATATAAAAAAGTAAACACACTCCCACTGGCCTTGTTCTTTCCCTTTGAAACATGAAAGCTAAAAGACAGTGGAATATAGCATTTACAGAAGACAGAGATAAAATTATTGTAATCTAATTCATATGAGAAAAAAAAGAAACAAACCTGTGAAGCTTTGTTCCAAACAGCTGGTTTAAGCCACCCAGGTCTCTCACCCGGATTATTGCCGACAGCCTACCAGAGACTCTGTTCTCCACACAATGGCCAGAAGGATACTTTTTAAAAGATTGGTCAGATTGCATCACCTCTGTGCTCAAACTCCTTACGGTTCCCGTTTCTGAAACCCTCTCCTTTCTTCTCTCACTTCATCTATGACCCCTTGCCCCTTGCCCACACCTCCCCAGTCACAATGGCCTCCTTGCAGTTGGCCTGGGATTCACTTCACTGGACTCTTATATGTCTCCTTCCCTTCCTCCAGGTCTTTGTTCTATTATTGTCTTATTGAGGAACTCTTCTCTAATTCTCGTATTTTAATAAAATAGAACCCCCCCATCATTCTTTGTCTTCCTTACTCTGCCTTATTTCCTACATAGCACTCATCACTATCTGCTTTACTATGTGTCTGTTTATTGTATCTTTTCTCCCACTAGAATATGAGCTCTGTGGTGAGAGAGGATTTGTATGTCATTCTTACCACCTAGAATAGGCCCTTATAAGCTCTCTCCATTTGTCTAATGAAGAGAAAGTGTCCTATACCCAGCCAAGATATTCTCCTTTATGAAGGAAAAAAAAAGACATTTGTTGATATGCAAGGACCCACACACCAGATTACCAGCAAACACCAATTCTTGAGAGAGACCTTGAAATTATCCAGAATGCTTTTTAAAAAAAGAGTAGATTCTCAGGCCCCAACCCAGATCAACAGAATCATGATTTCCTGGGGGAAAGATCTAGAATCTGAATATTTCAAAGTATTAAATAAAAAATTTCTGAAGGACCTTATGTAATTATTGTCATAAGAAAGTTTGGAAAACTCAGAGTCTTATCTTATAACAAATGAATGTGAATAGACTTTTAGTAGCAGTAAACTTTGCAGTGTATGTGTCTGAGTGGATATAAAATACAATGCATTATCTATCTATCATCTATCTATCTATCATCTATCTATCTATCTATCTATCTATCTATCTATCTATCTATCTATCTATCTATCTATCATCTATCTATCTGTCTATCCCTACCTGAAAGGACTAGAAATTTAGTTTAACTAGAAATTTTAACTAGAAATTTTCAGTGTAAATACTATGTAAGGATTCTTGAAATAGAACATATTTTTGTTATCTGACCCATTCTTTAAATTACTCATTTTTCATTACAGTTTTGACTACAGTTAGCTCAGCGGTAGTGTTTCAGTACTCAGTTCCTGTCATCAGCAGACAGATACAGCTGGAAATACATAGACATGATAGTCGTACTTGTTAAAGTGAGCTCACCTGTCCATTTTAATATGGAGTAGGAGAGAAAAGAAATTAGATACATGAGTCTCACTGGTAATACTTAATGTAAGACACACTAAGATTCTATGGCTGACATTTGGTTTAAAGGCAGATAATTCTATTCCCCAATATTCTCTGAGAATATGACTATGATACAGCCCTGTATCATACCTGATATTCAGACTGACAATACATATCAGAGAAAAAGTTAATTATGCTCATAAGACTCAATTTAAAAGGCAGGGAATTGTTAAAATAACTGAACACGGTTAACACAAAATAATGTTTGATAATTAAAGCAAACAGTTGTTTGGAAAGTGCAATTATGGCAAAAACTAATTCCTGGATACCAGATAAGTAAGGTACTATTGCATAAAATGAGATCCTTGAACACAGAGTGTTTATAATCTTGGTGAAGAGACAAAGCATGTAGAGACAGGAAATAATTAAAGGATAATGAAACAGTGCTCTTGTACATGTTACATAATCGTTCTGGATCACACAGTATCCTCATCAACGAAGTGGATATAATAATGTAAGTCTCCCAGGGAGGTTTGAGGATTAAAGGAGAAAATTCATGCCCTTGATAAGTGGCATAGAATGCCACTAACTGAGGACTGACCACAGAAAGATGTGATGGCTAAAGATCAACACAGTCAGGGAAGCTTCTATAGAGATGGAGAGATTGAGACTTGCTCTTGGAGGAAGAGGAGATGAGAATTCTAAGTAGGAGGATCAGCATCAGCAAAGGTGTGGAGAAAGGAAAGATCATGGTATTTTGGAGGGACAATGAGGAGATCATCTGACTGAAGGTGTAGGTCATAAAAGGCAAGGTTGTCTAGGTAGATATACTTCTTCAAAGAGAAAAATAGACATATACAGAGGAGAGAAAGTAACAATATCCCTTATGATTCTACCTCCCAGAGATAACTACCTTGCAATACTCCCTTCTAATTTTTTCCCTATGCAAAATTTCCTTTTATAATTAAAACATATAATGCTATATATATATACTTTTGTAACTCTCTTTTAACATTACATTATCTGCATTTTTGCATGCCATTACATGTTTTCTTTTTGAAGCATGATTTCTTTTTTTTTTTTTTTTAAGATTTTATTTATTTGCGAGAGAGAGAATGAGAGACAGACAGCATGAGAGGGAGGAGGGTCAGAGGGAGAAGCAGACTCCCTGCTGAGCAGGGAGCCCAACGCGGGACTCGATCCCAGGACTCCAGGATCATGACCTGAGCCGAAGGCAGTCGCTTAACCAACTGAGCCACCCAGGCGTCCAGAAGCATGATTTCTGATGGCCAAATAATACCACATTTTGTGATCTTGTTGTAAGTTAATCAGTCTATTTTGTTAGACTTGTAGGTTGTGGTATTCTGTTCTCTTCTAATACATATAGTACCACGAGATGACTTAAAAAAATACTCTGGGGCATCTGGGTGGCTTGGTCGGTTGAGTGTCCGACTCTTGGTTTCGGCTCAGGTCATGATCTCATGGGTCATGGGATGGAGTCCTGCGGCGGCTCCCTGCTCAGCGAGGAGTCTGCTTGAAAGATTCTTTCCCTCTGCCCCTCTCCCTGCTCTTTCTCTCTTTCTAAAAATAAATACATCTTTAAAAAATACTCTGATAGGGGTGCCTGGGTGACTCAGTTGGTTAAAGTGACTGCCTTTGGCTCAGGTCATGATCCCAGGGTCCTCGGATCGAGCCCTGCATTGGGCTCCCTGCTCAGCCGGAAGCCTGCTTCTCCCTCTCCCACTCCCCCTGCTTGTGTTCCCTCTCACGCTGTCTCTCTCTCTCTCTGTCAATTAAATAAATGAATAAAATCTTAAAAAAAAAATACTCTGATATTTTTTTCTCCATAGGAGGAATTACTACAAGGGACATATTTTGGTAAAACATATATGAATATTTTATTGTTATTGATATATTTTGTTAAATTACCAAAAGCTTGTGCCAATATATATTTTCACTGGCAGAATATGAGAGCATGAATTTCATTCTTCTCTTGGCAGAGAAATTTGGACTCAGTGGGTTCTTGATCAGAGGAAGAGCAATCTGGCAGCAGTAGGTGGTGGGATGGGAGGAAGAGATGCTGGAGCCAAGCATCAATGCAGAGGTGCCATGATTAGCTGCTGAACTTCAGTGATCCAAGTGAGAATAGAGAGGAGGAAATCAATCCAAGATATTCTCCCTCCCTTATTTCCTCTTCTCGCCTTCCCTCTCTTTCTCATTTCCTTCCTTCCTAATAACTTGCTTTCCCCCTTTATTAAAAAATATATATATCATAGAATATTTGTAAAATGTAGAAATGTAAAAGTTACATTTTATATCTTTTCAGTCTTTTTAAATATATCAATCAGTATACTTAAGCATTTTCACATATTAAATATTCTTTGCAAAAACAAAAGCCCTTCCTTTCACAGATATATTGATCTACTTATTCATTTGCTATTGATGGATATATATGGGCCAGAGGTTTTCTATGAATTTTTGCTATTATGTATAATGCTGCTATAAATATCCTTGTCCATATCGTTGCCTTTATTTCTGATTTTCCTCTAGCAGAAAGGAATTACTGAGTAAATTGTATAGATATATTTTAGATAAAGAAGCATTTTCAAGCATCAGTAACAGGATTCATTACACACACACACATATGCACATGTACACACATGCACAAACACACAACTAGGACAAATAAAAAATGGTCCTTGTGTTTCTACATTTCAAGAATAAACCCCAACATAGAAATTCCACAAAGCTGGTTTTGGAGGGTAGTTGACAAGTTCAGTTTTGAACACAAACTGAATGAAAAGAATCTATTCACAGCCCCCCACCCAGGCTCATTTACAGACAAAACTCATAGGTGTCTGCATTTGGCCCTAACTCTTTGTTTTTCTAGGTCATGTTGCCCTCCATTCTTGGAAAGTAGACTCCAACTACAAAACATATTCTTCTCTCACCTGACCACAACTCACATCCCAGATGAGCCCGGGGCAGAGCCTTGAAAAACCTGACACCTCCTGCTTTACCTGGCCAAGAGTTGACCCCCCTCACATACCATCTGCCATGGGTGCAGCTGCAACCCTCTTGCATCCTTTATTTTATTTTTCTCTTTCTGGAATTTTCTTTTTCTTTTTTTTTATTATGTTCAATTAGCTACCATATAGTACATCATTAGTTTTTGACTCTCACATCCTTTAAAACTCCTTAAAATGCCCAGCCTGACAGAAACTCGGGACTGACATCTCTAGATGTCTGGCCCCTCTCCTCCCTTGACGAGTGAATAAACTCTGTCCTGCTTTTTGCTCCCCTCATCAATTCTTTGCCACCTCACATCACCGGCTACCCTAACACCGAACAAATAAACATATATAAATGGAAGTGAAAATGAGGGTAGAACTTATTTCAAGAAATTCATATAGTCAACAAATGCGATTGCTGTTTTTGACATTTTGTATCTTATTATAGTATATTAACCAGAATTATAAGAACATTATAGAGATATCCAGGGTGCTATTTTATATTTTCCACAGTGAAACATTCTCTCCCAGCAGAGAAATTGAAGAAAAATACTTGAGATTTTATCTCCCTTATATGCTCATCTTATTGTTTAGCCCTTCTTATATGCAATCATTACTTAATCATTACTTAAGGAACATATATCAATGTGATCCCTTTTCATTTGTGAATAGAGGAATAACTATCTTCTTCTTTGTATTTATTTATTTATTTTTAATTTTAATTTTTTTAAATAGGCTCCATGTCCAGCACGCAGACTAATGTGGGGCTTGAACCCACAACCCCGAGATCAAGACCTGAGCCGAGATTAAGTCAGGGGCCCAACTAAATTAGCCACCCAAGCGCCCCATAACGATCTTTTTCCATATAATGTATCCAGTTAGGAACACTTTTCCCAACCAAGTAAAGAATGATGAAACTGGTCCATCATTTCCAAAGATTCCCAAGTGAACTGATGCAAACTTCAGTTTACTCTGTCTTCACGTAACTCAGTTGACTCCAACTTGTGCAAGGCTGTCTTGACTTTCTTTTTCTTTCTTTTTATCCTCTGTACTTTTTTTTAAAATAAAAAATAAGTGCTTTCTCCAGAAGAAGGAAGAAAAATTTTAAATGTTCCCAGTAGTATCTTATAGCATGTAGGATGGCCTTACTGCATCAGTGATGTTGTTGCTATGATTGGTTACCACAACAAAGCTTATAAATAGATTTGCCTACTCACTAAGACCTGTTCCTTTTGAAGGACTAAGTTTGAGTCAAAGAATGGATGATAGCTTTGCTAAAATACATGATCTCTTTCCTCTCCAGAGCTTTCGCCTGCTGTGCCATTTGAAGATGTCTCAGTGTTTTCATTCTAATGTGTTTCAAAGTGTATTTTGATCTGGCAGAGAATTAAAAAAAAAAAAAGGAATTTTTTTTTCCTTTGTCTATTACTGAATTGATGGTACAGTCATTTTGCTTCATGATTTTGAAACAAAACTTGTTTGAATTGATGATTGTTTTCTGGTGCAGTATAAACTTTTAGTTAGCTAGTAGGGGTGAACTTCTTTGTCTCTCACTTGCTCTTAATGCTTTGAATGTATCCATTAAGAAACATTTATTGGATGCCTTCCATGTGCCAGACACTCTGTTAAGTGCTAGGCATGTGGCATTGAAAAAAAACTAGACTTGGCCCTGGTCTTCATGGAGCTTATAGTTTATGGGAGAAAGAGACTGTAAAGTAAGGAGCACAGAAATCAACATACAATTATAAAGTGTTATGAATACTATGAATTATAAGTACAATGATTAAAAGTGTTATGAAAGGAAACAGGGTGCTTGGTATCTGAAACCCTGAATGATTGTCAGATCGAGAGTGAGAGACATGGGGAGTACAGTTAGTATGGTATGGCATCATTCCAGGTTAGTAATCTAAACTGCTGTTGAAAATTACCTTTCATACAAGGTCTTCTATACAAGATGTAGTGGGTTATTTACATTTTAAATTTTAATTCCAATTTTGGATATGTTTGGCATTCTGTATCCATATTGGAAAAAAGTGTACCACTTTTCTGACATACTATGCCACTATATGATAATGAGCCAGTGTGTTTGTCCTCTCCAGAGTAATTAATTGTATTGACCATTTGTATAGGGCAGTCTTTAAAACCAGAATCTCTTGAATTGGCAATTACAGTTGACCCTTGAACAATGTGAGGGTTAAGGGTACCCTGCACAGTCAAAAATCCATGTATAACTTGACTTACCCCCACATTTAACTACTAATAGCCTACTGTTGTCTGAAAGCCTTACCAGCAGCATAAACAGTTGATTAACACATATTTTATATATGTATTATATACTGTATTCTTACAATAAAGAAAGAAAAGGAGAGAAGAAAGGAGAGAAAAGAAAATGTTATTAAAAAAAAAAAAAGAAAGCCATAAGGAAAATACATTCATAGGACTGCACTATAAAAATCTGCGTATATATGGACCTGTTTAGTTCAAACTTGTGTTGTTCAAGGGTCAGTTGTACTTCTGAATATGCCACGGGTGTGCTAATTTCTCCTTGTAGTTCTATTAATATTTGTTCTATATATTTTGAGACTATTTTATTAGGTGCATATAAGTTTTTTTTTTTTTAAAGATTTTTATTTCTTTATTTGAGAGAGAGATAGCGACAGATAGCAAGAGAGAGTAGGAGCAGGGAGGAGAGGGAGAAGTAGGCTCCACACTGAACAGGAGCCTGATGTGGGACTCAATCCCAGGACCCTGGGAACATGACCTGAGCCAAAGGCAGATGCCTAACTGACTGAGCCACCCAGGTGCCCAGGTGCATATAAGTTTTAAATTATTATATTATCCTGGATACTTGAGCATTTTATCATTACTTAGCAACCTCTGATCTCTAACTATGCTTGTCAAATTCTATTCTGGTTAAAGATATAGCAATTCCAGGTTTCTGTTTTCCAGGGATAATAGATTTCTACTTTGTTTTTAGTGTGTCTCTTGTAAACAGCCTATATCTGGATTTTTGTATTTTTGTCCAATGTGTCAATGTCTGTGTTTTGTTCTTAAACTGGTAAGATTGGTCTGTGATGTTTTTATTTTTAAATTATTGATATATTTGGGTTGTTTCCATCTTTCTTTTGCTTCTATTTTTCTGCTTTGGGCCCTCATACTATCTTATGCATGCCATATTGTTATTCTTTCCAGTGTTGTTCTATCCCAATCTTCTATCAATTAGAATCACTTGGGAGATTTATTTTTTTTAATTTTTATTTTTATGTTTTAAATTTTATTTTATTATGTTATGTTAGTCACCATACAATACATCATTAGGTTTTGATGTAGTGATCCATGATTCATTGTTTGTATGTAACACCCAGTGCTCCATGCAGTACGTGCCCTCCTTAATACCCATCACCAGGCTAACCCATCCCCCCACCTCCTCCCCTCTAAAATCCTCAGTTTGTTTCTCAGAGTCCATAGTTTCTCATGGTTCATCTCTCCTTCCAATTTTCCCCCTTTATTTTTCCCTTCCTTCTCCTAATGTCCTCCATGCTATTCCTTGTGTTCCACAAATAAGTGAAACCATATGATAATTGACTTTCTCTGCTTGACTTACTTCACTTAACATAATCTCCTCCAGTCCCATCCATGTTGATGTAAAAGTTGGGTATTCATCCTTTCTGATGACTGAGTAATATTCCATTGTACATATGGACCACATCTTTATCCATTCATCTGTTGAAGGGCATCTTGGCTCTTTCCACAGTTTGGCTATTGCGGACATTGCTGCTATGAACATTAGGGTGCATATGGCCATTCTTTTCACTACATCTGTGTCTTTGGGGTAAATACCCAGTAGTGCAATCGCTGAGTCATAAGGTAGCTCTATTTTTAATTTTTTGAGGCACCTCCACACTGTTTTCCAAAGTGGCTGTACCAACTTGCATTCCCACCAACAGTGTAAGAGGGTTCCCCTTTCTGCACACACTCTCCAACATTTGTTGTTTCTTGCCTTGTCAATTTTTGCCATTCTAACTGGTATAAGGTGGTATCTCAGTGTGGTTTTGGTTTGAATTT
>NC_138369.1:117284025-117380626 GCF_054177405.1 Leptonychotes weddellii | reverse complement strand
TGTTCATCTCTTCTCCCCATTTTTTGACTTGATCATTTGTTTTTTGGGTGCTGAGTTTGAGAAGTTCTTTATAGATCTTGGATACCAGCCCTTTATCTGTAGTGTCATTTGCAAATATCTTCTCCAAAGGCTAGGGAAACAAAAGCTTCTGTACTTGGGAGATTTAAAAAAATATTAATATTCAGGCTTCACCCCTAGGGATTCTATTTAAGGTCTGGATGGGGCCTGGACAGTGGTATTTTTGAAAAGTTCCCCGGGCAATATAGTCTAGGCACTTTTGTAATTCAGAATTTCCCATCTCCATCTAACATCACATCCTAACCACTTACAATGCATGGAGAAGCTACCTTTATTCATTCTGGTGAAATTCTTGGAATAATCTGGCCTGGGATTAGTATTCGCACTATTTCCACCTTGTTCTCTAGGAACTGTCTCCCTAACTTGATTTCCATTCCCCACTGTCTCATAGCTCCCTGAACCCACATCAAATCTGTATCTTGACAGAGTCAGGTATTTTAGGTATTAAGAGTTAGGTATAGTTCAAATCTTATCTCTGGCTGTGAGATCCTCTAACAGTTTAAGTTATAGCGTTGACTTGATCCTGTTAGTTTCTCTTAGATTCTTTTTTTTTTTTTTATGGTTATACCATAACTTTTTTTTTATTAACATAATGTATTATTTGTTTCAGGGGTACACGTCTGTGATTCATCAGTCTTACACAATTCACAGTGCTCACCATAGCCCATACCCTCCCCAATGTCATGGATTGGAAGAACAAATATTGTGAAAATGTCTATGCTACCCAGAGCAATCTACACATTTAATGCAATCCTTATCAAAATACCATCAACTTTTTTCAAAGAAATGGAACAAATAACCCTAAAATTTGTATGGAACCAGAAAAAACCCCCAAATAGCCAGAGGAATGTTGAAAAAGAAAAGCAAAGCTGGTGGTATCTCTTAGATTCTTTTCTTTAGTCTGCTGGAATTACCAATCCCCACCCCCTAACCCCTCAGCAGAGTCACCATTTGCTTAGATCTGGTCTAACAACCTGTTGCTGAAGATGCCAATAACAACGTTATTGAAATAGCCACTGTAAAATATAGATCCTGGTAGTTCTGAGAGGTGGAATTTCTTCTATCTGTTAAAGCTAATAGTGAACAATAATGTCCTCTAATCCAGTGGCTTTCCCAAAGCGTCATTCCTGGACCAGCAGCATCAACATCAACTGAGAACTTGTTAGAAATACAAATTCTCTGGTCCTACCCTAGACCTCTTCAATCAGAAATACTGAGTGGCAGAGCCCAGCAATCTATGTTTTAATTAATCTGCCAGCTTATTCTGCTGCTCAGTCAAGTTTGAGAGCCACAGCTCTAATTCAAAAGGTTTTTCAATATTCAATTTAATTAAGAAGACAGGAAAATTTTCTTTATAGTGGCAACCAGTTAATTAACTAGGAAATCAAGAACGGCAAAACTCAAAAAGAAAATAAACTATTCAGTGGGTAGTACTATATTTTATAATTTTATATTTTAATTTACATTGAACATTACCCCAGTATTAGGCTAATCTTCATGTTAATCTGTTTTTCTTGAAATTGAAAGTTAGTATATTATTAAGTCAAGTGAGAGGGTCAAGACAAAAACTGTGAGTGAATTATCTAAATGGAATGTGGACTGATACCAAACTATTCACATCCAACCCTCCTGTACAGAAACAATTATCATGCTCTTTTAAAATTTAATATGGAGTCAAATACTTTCATTTGTATTTCTTTTTTTTTTTAGAAGAGTTTATTTATTTGACAGAAAGAGAGAGAGAGAGCGTGAGCGTGCACACAAGTAGGCAGAGCGGCAGGCAGAGGGAGAGGGAGAAGCAGGCTGGCTCCTCACTGAGCAGAGCCAGGGATAGGGGGCTCCATCCCAGGACCCTGGGATCATGACCTGAGCCGAAGGCAGATGCTTAACCAACTGAGCCACCCAGGTGCCGCCTTTTGTTTCTACTTCTATAGACTGTGGTTTCCACAACAAGAATAACAAAACTGTTGTTTGTCCTTATGTTATGCTCATCGGCACTTGCTAGGTATACACCAGCACACAGAATGCTATGAAATAACTAGGCCCCACTGAAGAAAAAATGCACAGTCAAGCCTTCTCTTTGTAAAATTTGGTCCTAGAAAAAAATAGATTTGGGGCTGGAAAAAAATAGAGGTTACCATCTAGAATCTTAAGTATCATACACTAGTTTTATCTCTGAATTTATATAAAAAATTCATTTTTGTCCTGTTTACTAGTTTCTGAACTCATTTTTCCTTTGCTTAAAGTAGAGTACCCTTAAGATATCCAGATAGCTTTTAATGGAAACATATTCTTTCACTAGCAGTAAACTGAGGGGAAAGAAGATAATTCAACCATTGAAATGTTTTCATGAAAATCTAGTTTTCATATTTATAATAGTGTATTATAATAGCTTAGATAATGTACTTAATAGACTATGAGACTTAACAGGGCCCTTGGGTGGAATTACAGGCTGTGTGGAGGAAGTACCATGGACTCTATAGCCACAGGGTGATGGGGGTAGGGATGGGAGCTGGAGAGGGAGACATGTGACACCCTCCACTGCAACAGTATGGCAGGGCACACACTGGGGAAATCATGGAGAGCCCCATGAGCCAAACACACATTTACAGAGCATGTAAACATGAATATTGGCCATTTCAGGGATGCCATGTGCCTTTGTGGTGGGTATTTTGCAAACATTATTGGAGAAAGTAAAAACTTCTTTAGAGATATATTTGATTACAATTCTGTAACTAAACAGCAGGTTAAGGGACTCCTGTGATGAGTGCTGGGTGTTGTATGTAAGTGTTGAATCACTAAATTGAAACTAATATTACACTGTATGTTAACTAACTGGAATTTAAATAAAAACTTAAAAAAAAAAAGAAAAAAATAATTTGACTGTTAGAGCTTCCTTAGATTTGGAGTGGCCTTCCAGTTCAAACCTTGTAACTCCCTGAGCCTGGTGGTTTAATTTTCCTAGGTTCTCAGGAGGTCTAGCCAGGTGGCAAAATTTCTTATTTTCCATTTTCCTCCAATATGTATGAATGCAAGTGAAATGAGAAATTATTGTTCTTACCTCCAAAGTCCTATAACCTTGGTGTGGATGAAGCCTACCAAAGTAAGAAATATCCTTAAATTGTCAAACGCATCTCCTGGCAAACTAGGAGTCTGGTAGATGTTCTCTGTAGGCCAGGACTAATCTCTTCACATTGGAGGCTAGTCCTTTCCATGTATGGTCTGCTCTGCTTTTTTTTCTCTCTCTTGCTTCCCCATAGCTTCATACCCTCAGGCCTCTACAGCAAATTTATCCAGTAACCTGTCAAATCATCTCAATCTCATCCTTGAGAGGTCTCCTAGGCTGTGGTTTCCTGTTTATACTACTCATCAAATCATCCTAGTTAGGGTCTTCTGGAATGCCCAGACTGTCACGGAATCATCGTGAATATACTAGCAACAAGTCACAGGGTCTTTCAGGCTTCATGTTTTCTGTATAAATAAATCCATGACTTTTCTTCATTTTCCACCACTTCCTTAAGAAATATACTTACTCTGTGTGTAAATGGAATTAGTGGGGGCATATGTGTTAATTTCTTTGGTTTTTGTGTATCTAATTGTTTTAACGCCACTTGGTTTAGTTGTGTTAGAGTTGTCTTTGACTGTAAGGGCCTGGAGTTCAGGATGTGTGTTCTACTTGGCCTGAATATTGCTCAGCTAGGGCTATATGAGCTGGGTACTTTATAATGATGGGAGGAAGAACATTCTGCCTTTGGGTCTGACTTGCATTGTCCTAAAAGGCTGAAGTCCAGCCCCGTAGATTTGTGGACATGTCTATTTTGGTCCAACACAATAGCTGGTTATCAAATCCCTTTCTACAGTCTATAGAATTTATACATCGGTTTATGTCTCTAACATTCAATTTTGGGTCTGTAAAATGGTATCATTCCACTACAAAACCCTGCATAAATGGTAATATTCTTCTGTTCTATCTGATGACAAAATCTGCCTCCATTGCCACTCAAGCATATTCAAAATGAGAAAGGAAATGCCTCTCTTTATATAATAAGGATTTTAGCTTACATTTCAACACCATGGAAACTAGGCACTGGGATAGGATCTTTTCTGTCTAAATATATCCTTGGCTTTCAATTATATTTTCTATTTCACCAAAATGGCTTTTAAAATTCCTCCATGTTCACACCATTTTCCTTTATTTTGGGTTGGCAGGATCACCTTGAGCCCACCCCTCAACTTTCATCAGCAAATATTATCACTTTAAGAGAAGCATAAATTGGGGCAATCTGAGTACAAAGGAATCTCTCTGAGAAGCTATTCTGGTGCCACAGGAATGTGGAATAAGATTAAAGTGTGTCTCAGATTAGGGGTAGCCACTTTTAACTCCTTAGAAGTTAATTCTTTGAACTTCCATAGGAGATAGAATCCTGGAATAAAGGATAAAGACCTTCCTTTAAGGGTGGAGAATCAGGCCTTCCTCCAAGAAACACCAGCAAGATGGTGGAAGCACTGTGGTTAGATTGCCAGATACTTGTGACTTTGTGAAATTGTTTTTGTTCCTCTGGCTTTCCGTTTCCCTCTGAGTGAAGTGAAGTGTTTGTGTAGAGATTTTCTAAGATTCTTTCAAGCTCCACTTATTTGTCAACAAATATCTATGAGCACTCACTAAGTTCCAGGCACTAGGGATGAAGTGATAAACAAGGGAGATGGAGTCTCCAGCCTTCCAGAACTCAGATGTAATCTGAAAGATTGTCAATTACATTTAATAAGGATTTTAGCTTAATATTAGCCTTTGGAGCATCCCATCTTATTTCAAGTTGTGCCTCTTTTGTCCTTTTTCTACTTGTTGGTCTTCCTCAATCATTCCGGGAGAAATAAATCAAACACCTGTCTTATAAGATGTATTGAGAAAATGCCAAATATATCCTGTTGGTCAGAATTTGTTTTGATGAATTGTGGTTGATACCACCTGCATCCATGGGTATGATTTAGGGAGGGAGGACAGATATTATGACCACATTTGGGTCTTACTGCTGTGTCATAATTATATGGTTGTATGGATAAAATGTCGTTGAAAATAAAATGGTTGGAAAAAACCCTATCTTTAGAATCAGTTTGTTAGATTATTCTTACGTAGATAGATCTATTGCATTTAGGAGTGGGCTTATATTTTTGAGTGCCAATGTGTGTTATTTTCCTATGTTTAAACAAACAGCTATGCTTAAAGCTTAATGAAGTAGGAAAGGCATTCAGGAAGAGCTAGAGCCAACATCTTGTATATTTGAACCTGTCTGTTCTGCCAGTGACCCATAGAGTGAAGAGCTGTGTCAGCTAATCATTTAGTTGACCATTGCTGACAGACAAATACCTTGTGCTGAGCTTGGAGGGAATGTCACAAAAACATCAAAAGTCAACAAGGTGACATGATCTCTGTGGGGTCCTATACTTATTTTTCCCATTGCTTGGAGCTGAGCAATTACACATACAAATGCATCTTATCTTCAAATAATATACACATTTTAAGAGTTTAAAGTACTTTGTTTTCAGAAGGTGTTTTAAAAACTAGTTGGACACATATTTTTTTCAATCATGATAATTAGCTGATTAATAATATCATAGTCATCAAAAGAGATAGCATGTTTTCAAAATCATGCAACAATAGATGAGCCCTTACATGGTTTTAATTGGAACACCTAATAATTATAACCTTGTGGATGCAAGGGAAGACATGTGTTCAAATGTAAACACAAACACAGAAAACAAAACACAAATTTGTCAGCAGAAGCCTGCCTGCTTATATGACTACTAAACCAGAAAACAGCTGTTTTATTTAATGCATTGTTTCAGGGGATATAGGACTGAAGTGAAATCATTGAAGTAGTGGTCCCCAATGTAGTAAAGTCCTATTATCCACCTATCCCATGACCTGCAAATTTTGAAAGATTTCTTCCCTATCCAATTGTTTTTATTAATTATAGTGTTTGTATTTTAGTAAGCAAAGACAATTGTAGCTATCAGTTAACTATTGTGATGAATGTGAAACAATGGATATTCAACACTGAATTGCTATCATTTCTACCCAAACCAAACCAATTTGTTAGAGATATCTTAGACTTCCTTATGGTGACCAAGTATGTGATTTCCTTTAGACACTTAAAGTTCTTGAAAATGGCACATGAAACCCATTGCTACTTTTTAGGAAGTCCTAGAGTTTCAGAGATCTCTTACGAGGAAACTCAATGACGCATAAAAGTTATATGTGTGAATTTAGTTGTCTTTGATGAACTTAAAGTTGAGGAAGTTTTTATTGCAACTCCTTGTTCCAAATGCTTTTCTAAGAATGTGAAGAACCAAGCTATATTTTCTTAGCAGAAGCAAACAAACATATACATTGCAAGAAAAATTTGATGGGCTGTTTATGAGCTGAGTCTTTTGGTAATTATCAAAAGATGTATGGCTCAACAATGGGACTATTTATTGTTCTTGGCAGACCTGAGGGAGCACAATTTAAAATAGGCTGGGTTGTAAAGAGCAAAAGAAAGAACTAAAAACAAGTGCTTTTCATAAAAATGTGAACTACCAATTGCATTGTGATGTGGTTGATATTGAAAGATGTGGAGTAAGTTAGGAAGATATATTTTTCTCCTTAAATAACCTTTAAGGTTATTTATACTACTCTGAGAATTAATGTTTGCCTTTGGAAAGTGTGTGTGTGTGTGTGTGTGTGTGTGTGTGTGTGTGTGTGTGGTCCAAAAGCTATCTACTGAACGGATTGGATATGTGATATCAAAAGAGAACTACTTGGAATACTTAGGCCCATTCTGAACTGCATTGTGATTTTTGAGCCTTAAAGCTGTATCTGCACCCCTACCCCAACTCCACACTGTTTTTTAGGGTCAGATGTGTCCAGTGCTACCCAGTCTGCTTCCTCAAGTCCTGAGAATGTTCTTCTCTAGATTGAAGACCTCTGGTTCTGGGAATGGTACTGCTGGGGGAAAGAGGAAAGATACTTGAGGTGAGATCCTCTCTAGAAGGTAAAAAGTATGGAAGGAAGGATATGCTAAGGATGGGAGGAAGTTCACATTACAGAGATGCTCTATGAGAGAGGCAAGGTTGTAAGTATGGGGGAACAGGGTTAGGAGCTAGGATGCATGTGACTATGAGAGTCCTCCTTCCACCATAAAGTGTTTTCTTGAATGGTCTATCCCTGAATGTGAGAAAAGTCATATAAAATTTTATGTCCATCAGTCAACCCTCTGCCCACTCCACTGCCCTGTGTTTTATTACTTCTAATTATCTCAACCATTCAGTTAAGTTTGATGTGTCTAAATATGCTTATGTGTTGGTGTTATGAATGACAATAAAGGTAAAGCAAAAAGACAAATGGTCTTCATTTCAAATCAATTAGTTGTGGAGGAGGATGATGTTTACTTCAAGGAGGATGGGCTGACCTTTGAGCTTCACCTACACATTGCCTCCTACAGTGTTCCCCAAACAGTGTCTCAGACCATATTAATAGTTGTTCCACCCCAAGAAATTGTTCTATGGCCAAATAAGTTTGAGATATGTTGTATACCATAGGAAACCCACAGGAAATCCACATTAACAGGCTAAGAAAATCTGAGGAGTCCTACAGTAAAGACAATTATTTAACCTTGCTTAACTCAGTATTTCCCAATGGATTTGACTATAGACTCATTTTTTCCCATAGGACATATTTTTCATAAAACAAGATTAACATATGGAGAACACTACTGCATTTTCTTTCTTGAAATAATTTCTTCCTTTACTTCTATGACATCATACTCTTGGTTTTCCTTGTATCTTCCTGAGCACTGTTTCTGCCTCCTTTGCTGGCTCATAGTCTTCTGCTTGGTCATTGGATATTAGATTTCCTCAAGGTTTGGCCCTAGGCCTTCTCCTCTTTCCATTCCTTATTCTCTCACCATGCCCATAGCTTTAACGAGTTTCATGGAGATGTCTCACAGATGTCTAGTTCCAATCTAGACCTCTTCTCTGGGCCTCAGCCATGTATATCCACCAGTTTATTTTGACATCTCTACTTGGATGTCCAACTCATGTTAAATCAAGATCATTGTCTTCCTGCCTTTGTCCCGTTTTCTTGCTTTATTTCTTTTTTCAGCAAATGGCATTGCAATACATTCTGTTATGCAACTCAGGAAACTGGAGTCATCTTTGACACTACACTACATCACACTGATTGAGTTGTATAGATGTTACTTCCTAAAAACCTTAAATTCATCCACTTCTCTACATCTCCATTTCTCCTTCTTTGGTCCATGTTACCAACTTTTCACACTTGGGATCTTACAAAGGCTGATCTAGGCTTATAGCATCCACTCTTGCCCTCTCTAATCCATTATCCACAATACAGCCCAATTACTCTTAGAATAAGGACCAAATCCTCAAGTAAAAAAGACTGTGAGATCAGGCTTCTGTCTCTTGTTTTAGCCTCATTTTGCATTATACTTACCTGTAACCCTCTTTGCTTCTCTGGTTCTGATTTACTTTATAAAAAAAAATTGAGATAGCATTCACTCTTTTTGGTATTTATCTTTATGGTATGTTACACCATAAAATTTGCTCTTTTAGAGTGTACAGTTTAGTCATTTTAGTATATTTTCAAGGTTGTGCAATGATCACCACTAATTCCAAACTATTTTCATCACCCCTAAAAGAAATCCATTAGTAGTCACTGTCCATTTCCTGATCCCCCAGTCCCTGGCAACCACTAATCTATATTCTTCCTCTATGGATTTGTCTATATTGGACATTTCGTGTAAGTGGAATCATGTAAATGGAATGTGGTCTTTTGTGTCTGGTTTTCTTTAACTTGGCATACTGATTTCAGGGTTCATGCAAGATGTAGCATGTATTAGTACTTTACTCCTTTTTATTGCCAAATTGCATAGATATAGCACATTTTGTTTATCCATTCATCAGTTGGTGGACATTTGGATTGTTCCCACTTTTTGGCTATTAGGAATAATGCTTCCATGAACACTTACGTACAAAATTGGTGTGAACATATTCTTTTGGGCATATTCCTAAGGATAGAATTCCTTGGTCATGTGGTAATTCTATGTTTAATTTTTGAGGATCTGCCAAATTGTTTTGAAAGTGGCTGTACTACTTTACATTCCCATCAGCAATGTATGAAGGTTCTAGTTTCTTCACATCTTTGCTAACTTGCTATTGTCCATCTTTTTTTATTAAAGCCATATTAATAGTTAAGTAGTATCTCATTGTGGGTTTGATTTGCATTTCCCTAGTGATTAATGCAGTTCCTGGTTTATTTTTAATTTTTGAAATGCATCGTATTTCCTATTGCCACAGGGTCTTTGCATGTACAGTTCCCTTTCCCCCAATCCTTTCACTTTTAACTTGACTCTACCTTCTGCTCTCTTTATACTGACGATTATCGTTTCCTTAAAGAAGTATTCTTCAATATCTCTAGGTCAAATCTGTTGACTCTAAGCTTTCATTGGGTTGAATAATTCTCACTCATAACACCGTAAGTGTAACTCCGTATTTATTTGTGTGATTTTTGATTAGTGCCTCCTCTGTCAGCAGATTACGTTTCATGAAGGTAGGAAACCTGTTTATATTACTTCCCATTGTATTCTCAGCACAGACAAGGCCTGACACATAGTAGTTAGTCAAATATTTTCTGAATGAATAAAAGAATAAATAGATTGCTCCTGGATTAAAGAAATAACTTTAATAAGTAAAGGCATTCAGTACTACTATGTATTCCTGTGGGATTTCTCAGAAGACAGCTTGGGGTCACAAATCCTCTCTCTATATGAATAATTATATACTTTGGTGAGTTAGAAAAGATAAATGGGAGGAGAAATTCAGGGCAGAGAGCAATATCTGTAGGGATGAAGGATAGACACTTTTCATCAGATTACTTTTGCGTACCCTCACGAATTAAAAAGTGATGGATTTTTATGATTTTGGACAGCTTGTAGAAAACAACTCATTGTCTTTTAAACTAATTTCCTCATGAATTAATTTCCTGCAAATTATTAAAATGAAAATTCAGTTTTCTTGCAGTGCACTGGCCTTTCTTTGACTAGTCACGTTTACATTGGCATATAGGCACTATTTGCCATGCTTTAGACTTCTAAAAGAAAGTAAAATGGAAGAATTCTAGCAACTTTTATCCACTGACATGAGTTATCTCCATTGGTCATTTCTGTCTGAAACCCAAGATTCTTATTCATTTTAGTTGCATGCTTTTGCTAAGCATTAGATGACATTTACTTATACAAATGAAAGCTAGAATTTCAGGAAAATCTATTCTAACATCCTCCAACATTTATCATTTCAAGTGACCCACACTAAAGAGCAGCATGCATACCCTTGTACTCTGACACTCAATGGGGATATCAGCTAGCAGGTAGGACCCTTTGCTCAAATGCAGTGCATATAGCAAAGGAAGATAGTAACCAGTACTCCATATTCATCAACAAACAATAACATCCTGAAGCATAATGACTATGACCATGGTAGCCCCCACCTCACCTGTAGTCAAGTGTAGCCTTGGGTAATAAAGATGGAAAACAGCAATACTAAAGAAAACATGCCTGTAAAGGGGGCTTTTACTAAATTGCTGAAGGTGTCAAACTTCTTTTCCTTCTCCTTGTTAGTAAACTCTTCATGGTTGAAGGAATGGAGGCCTAATGACAGGAGATGGACACGCCACAGACAGAAGTGGCCCTCAGACCCTGGCGGTCACTGTGTGATGGTGTGTGTGAAGGAATGTACATCCTTTTTACGTCTTTGTTCCAGTGGACATGGTCCACTGGCAAATCCTGTTGCACTAAGATCGGAGGCTGCAGATAACCCAAACATAATCCAGACATGTGGACATTGTTCCTGTGACATAGCGTTACGATTCCAAAGTGCACCAGCCCTCTCAAAAAACAAACAAGACTGGTTTCTTCCTGCATAGAAGTCTAGATCTATGTCTCTCTCTTTCTCAATCTCTAATGCTTTTTCTGTCCTTGTTGCTGTCAGTCTCTTTCTCTTTGTCTTTCTCTCTTCTTGTGTTTTCATCAATTAAGTACTTAAACTTATAGGTGTGTTATGTATATATATTTCCTAGACATTGTGTGTACATTGCCCATAGACACAGTTGGCTACTTAATATACATAAAACATGTAAGATGTAAGATATATATACATATTCAAAATATTTATAACCCCCAAGTAAAAAGGAAACTCTCAATCTGTCATCAAATGGGCAAACATAAATTACTGTATTTACCTTTTATAGGAGAAGACAATACTAGTTTTATCAGAAATAGTGTAAGGATGAATTAGAGTTTATAAATGCTTGTCCAAATAGACTCGATGCCCTTACCTGGGCTTCCCTGCCCATGGGCTCAGCCAATGTCACTCTGTAAACAACTTGGGTTCTTGTATCAGCTCTTGGGTTCTCCCTGGACTCTGCCTTTGGAAACTTTTCCTTAGTAGTCTTATTATTTATTGTTAATTTTGCACTGTAGATTCTGCCTGTTCTGTACCCACTTACCTGGACCTGGCTCTTTTTATCTGCCTTGCCTTCCAGATCTGTCTTTCCTTGGGTACTGACTCTAATGTCCTGAAGCCACAGAAAGGCAATGTCAGGCAGTTATTCCTAGAAACCCTGAAATTTATAAGGACCTACTCTGTCCTCCAGTGGCAGCAGATTTGGGAGGAACATAGAGCCCTTCTTGGGTGGCTTCAGAAGGTATAGCTGAGGCTCAGTGCCTGGGTTCTCAGGACCAGGTGCCTCAGCTCTAGGGCTCAGCTCTAGAGGCCACAGAGGGACATGCCACGCTGGCAGTGAGTCTCATGCCTCCTGCTCATGATGAACCAAGAGAGTTCATATTCTAGTGCATAGCCTGGAACACTTGGTCCTACTGGCATTTCTGCTGCCCCAATCCTGTAGCAGCTGCACTGGAAACAATTTACCTGAAACTCAAAGACATTGCTTTATCTTGCAGGTGCAATTTATCAGGAAAAATGGAACATATAGACATATGGTCCCAAGGGGGTTATATGGTTTGCCTTATATTTGGTGAAAGAAGCTCAGAGTTATATAGAACTTTCCTCCAGATGAGTGAGCCTCCTTTAGAGGACTTCCTGAACCTTTTAGCATCATCAAAGCATAAATTTGGGGCTGTAGTTGGTGTAAGTTGGCCTCCATGTTATGATGGTTTTGCCTAGAGATGGGAAAATGGTGAGCTATATCATGAATGATCAAGTCTTAGGACTTAGTTGTAGGAAGAACTAAGGGGAATTTTTTTTTTTAAATAAACTGGAATGAGTCCTTCTTCCACTTTTCTAATCTCTGACCAACCCCTCTACATTGACCGAACCTTGTGAGGTAGGGGATGTTCTCACCAAGATTGCATTCATGTCCCTGTACTGCCAAGGCCTGGCTCCCATCTTTGTCCAGCCTAGTTTGGAGGGCAGGTTCTGGATTTAGACTGAATAAACTCAAGTCCTACCTCCAGTGTTTACTCATTGTATGTGCTTATGCAAGTCACTTTACTTCCATGCCTCAGTTTCTACATCTATAAAATGGTAGCAAAAACATTAGGTACTACAGGGGATAGAGCAGTGCCTGGAACATGGAAAGCCTAAAAATATTAGCTCTTGCTATCCTCATTGTCATCATGACAAGTCTGCCTCATGGATTACTCAGGGTCCTAGTGTGTGACATGATTTTCACTGGTCCAGACCCTCACAATCTTTCTATCTTGTATAAATGACACTGACAGTTGAATAAAACTGCCACTGGGAGTTCTAAGAGGACCCACCTTGATATACATCTACAGACCTACATTGGCACAGGAAGGAAATTCTCACTAAATAAGACTGAACTATTAGAACATCTGAGTTTAGAACAATTATGGCATTTGCCTGTGCTCCCTCTGGGCACCTCCACACTATTCCTGCAGTGTCCTCAGGGCCCTGCAGTTAGCCAGTATCTGATATATTTTATGGACCTTCAGTTTGCTTGCTGGCCTGCCAAAGCCAAGACTTGATGCATGCTCTATAGCACTGGGAGCTTCAGAACACCATCTGAGAACAAAAGTATGCCTGACTCCTCTGCATATACACCAAGTAAATATACACCAAGAAGCCGAAAGACAACTTCTGGGGCCTTTCAGGTAGATGGTGACCACTAGAAATTGTCCTCATCTTTCATTGCCTTCAAATGGAGCATTATTTGAACCAGCAGGACCAGATTTCCACCTGTGTCCTTGTGACTTGTCCCAGCAACCTCGCACAGGGTATGAAAAGTGTTGTATAGAAAATGTTGAACTTACAATAATACCAGAATCAGCTGCTGTATCTATCCACTAGAAGATGGTAACCAAAGGCAGCTGTCACGGAAACCCACCTTCCACGTTTGAAGAACTTCAACTTACCACCAATTAAATCTGATGATCTCTTTGATCTATGAGTTAATGCCAGGAAGGAAACTGAATGGATAGTGCACCTGATATTTTACCAGTGTGATTTTTGCTTGTTTGAACCCAGATGTTTCAGACTCCAAAGCCTAAAACTCTCTGTTACACCTCACTTTCTGAGGATACAGCTGATTCCCACCTCAAAGAGAAGCACCTCCTAAAAGAACATAGGAGATAATTTAACTTATACCCGTACGACATTTGAGTGGGCCTTGGCAAGTAGGTGGAATGCAGTCATGAGGAAATGGGACAAGGATAGGACAACTCAGGCAGAAAGAACAGAGTGAAGACAGACTGAGGTGGGACACTGAAAAGCATGCCTGGGGAACATATGTGTGAGTGGGGCATGGGCCCACGAGAAGGAGCTACACTGCCTCCCTGAGACGTCAGGTGTGTCTGTGTAGTGTGTGAACTAGAACAAAGACTGGGAATAAAATACCCATATGCTAATGGTGATTGTGCTTTACAGATGGATTATAGGTATTTTTTGTCTTCTTTTCTCTAATTTTTCTGTGTCATCTACATGTCCTCTGGCCTTGCCTGTGAATCAGTCCTCTGTGTCTCACAGTGCCTTTGTGTCATTGCCGCTACTCTCCTCCGGGTCGCCTCATGACCCCTCCGTGCTACTGACATCATTGGCCTACAAGCCAGGCTTTTGTATGCTCTGACCAGGCTCCCACTCCAGAACTGCGCTGCATCATATTCCTTAGGCCTCAGCCAACCCAGGAACCCTGCTTCCTGTGACATTCTCCTCATTGTTTGGGCCCCCATCAGCCCCTCACATACTTTTCCCCCTCTTGCCACCACATCGCCTGCTATCTGGCCATTGCCACCAGCTCCATGTATTCTCTTTGGAGTAATCCCAGACCTAGATGTTTGGGGCCCGAGGTAATATAGCTCTGTCAAGTGTTACCCATGGTCATCTCCCCCCAGAGCATGTACTCACCATTAGGGCGGCTGAATTGGGTGGTTTCAGTGTCTATCATGTGCCTGGCTGCTCTTCTAGGTGCTGGGGCACACGACCACAGGAGAATCCAAGTCTCGCTCTCACAGAGCTCACCTGGTAGTGAAGGAGACTGCCCACAAACCAGGTCAACCAACCAACAAAAATGATGCAATTTCAGACGGTTCTAAGTGCTGTGAAGTACATAAGGAAGGCTTTGAAAGTTGATGGCCAAAACAAATACTGGGGAGGGGAGGGATGTCAGCTTCATACTCCCAATCTCTACCCGAAGGGAACTTCTTTGATAAAAATATAATGAAAAAAGTTTTTATATTGCAATTAGTAGTTTATCAGGTCATCTTTGTGGAATCGAAGGTGGAAGTGTTGCAAATATTTATTCTACTCTTATGTAAGTACCCTTCTTGAGAAAATTTACTGTCAGTTCCTTACAGGTTATGATCCGGCAACTTAGACGCAGACATATATATTATAAAGTTATTGCCTCGGAATCATTTTAAAAGCTAATTTTCTGCTGGAATTCTAGATGCACAGTATCACTCCCAAAGCTGAGCTGAGTGCTTTGCGGTCCTGGCTCATTACTGTGCGTTCCCCTTTGTGTTAATGATTGTGCTAATTGTCTGCAGGTATCTTTATTTCCCCTTTTAAGCAACAGAGGTTTCTTCTGGCTTAATTCCTATTAGGGTATTTACCTGTTCTCCATGCAAATTCTCCCTGCAACTGGAAGTATTCAAATAAATTTTGCCTCAGTTTAAGATTGTGCTGCTAAGATAATATTTAGATTGGGGAGAAAGTGTTTTGCTACCTGTTGTTTTGCATTTTTGTGCAGGAGGGGAACAAACATAGTTTCAAGATGATTTGTATTTATTTATTTATTAAAGATTTTATTTATTTATTTGACAGAGAGAAACACAGCGAGAGAGGGAACACAAGCAGGGGGAGTGGGAGAGGGAGAAGCACGCTCTTCACTGAGCAGGGAGCCCAATGCGGGGCTCGATCCCAGGATACTGGGATCGTGACCTGAGCCGAAGGCAGACACTTAACGACTGAGCCACCCAGGCTCCCCAAGATGATTTGTATTTAAACTTAAAAAAAAAACAATAGTATGATGATGATGATAATGAGAAATATTGGTACAGTGCTTTTTAGTTAGAAACTTCCAAACAAAAAGTACAATTCAAAGGTTTGTCCTATGACATATACATCCCCTCCATCACTGATAGAGTTATCTATAAACATTTCTCCTTCAAATTGCATTTTCTTTTTTTAAAGACTTTATTTATTTGAGAGAGGGAGAGAGTAAGAGAAAAAGAGAGAGCACAAGCTGGGGGAAGGGGTCGATGGGGGGGGCGGGTAAAGGCAGAGCAGGGAGCCCAATGTGGGACTCGATCCCAAGATGCTGGGATCATGACCTGAGCCGAAGGCAGACGCTTAACCGACTGAGCCACCCACGTGCCCCAAATTGCATTTTCTTAACATGGGTTGTGTGTAATGGGATTATAATCAATTTAGGGCCATACTTTAAAAAAATTGAAGTAAAGTTTATATTCGGTTAACTACACAGGTCTTAAGTATAATATTCAATGAATTTTGATAAATATATTCACCTAGGTAAGCACCACCCAATCAAGATATAGAACATTTCCATCATTCCAGGAAGTTCCCTCATGTAGGGGGCATAGTTTCAAGTATGCAGACAGTGTTTTATTATAAAAACAATTGCGGTCAGAAATTCGCATGCCAATAAGCTTAAAAGACAGGCACCACTAATACACTTCACCAGCTTCTTGAGGTGCCTGGGTGGATCAGTGGGTTAAACATTGGTCTCTTGATTTCGGCTCAGGTCCTGATCTCAGGGTTGTGAGCCTGGCATCGGGCTCCAGGCTGGGCCATGGAGCCTGCTCAAGATTATCTCTCTCCCTCTCCCTCTGCCCTGCCCCACCACTCTCTCCTAGCCTGCCTCTCTCTCTCTCTCAAATAAATAAATAAATAAATAAATAAATAAAAATAAAATGAAGATCCGTAAAAAATATATTTTACCGGCTTCTTAACCAAACAACTAATTTTCTTTAACATTTGCTGGCAGTTTAATATTGTCCATTGCTCATGGGCTTATCAGCAGTGCCAAACTCATTTGGGAAAAACTTTACTCCTGAGGTCGCAAAAGCTTGCTGATTAATTTAACAATGAGCTAATTCTAATAACTTCTTATAATTAGGTCCAAGGCAGGAGGTTTTGTTTCATTTGCATCAGATGTGTCCATCATTGGTATCTTTTGGGCCCAGAAAGCAATATCCATTTTTCTGTTGAAGTGGACCAGTGCCACACGAGGGGACATGGGCTGAAGGAAGAACTGCATGGATTTTATTTTTAGTCATTCAACAGATGAAACCCTTACTATGTGCCAGGAACTGTTAACTATTGGGGTTGCAGCATTGATCAAAATAAAAAAAAAATCCCTCTTTTCAATGGGACTAAAACCAGCCCCCCCAAAACAAAAACCTCCTATTTTATTCTTTGGAATCTATCTCACCCTCAGGGAAGGAGGGGTGATGGGAATTAGCTTCTTTGGAGTGTTTTAAGCAGAGGAGTAACATAACCCTATTTATGCTTTGAAAGGGTCACTCTGTGCAGGGCAGGTTGTAGGGGGCAAGAGCAGAAGAAGGGAGACTAGGCAGCATCAGGTGCGGGATGGCAGCTGGGACTAGAAGAAGAGTTGTGGAAGTGATGAGAGTCGTTGAAATAAGCAGCCTATGGGTCTATGTTGCCTTTCTGCTTTCACCACCATGAGAGCAACGGCCATTGGTAATGATGAACATTATCTTGTTTGACCAATTACAGCATCACTTCCTGGAAGGAAGTGTCCTCCTTTTATACTTGTTGGGTATTATAATTATTACTCATTTATTTGTTTGCATTCTTAAAGTAAAACCAACTGATTCCTTAAGTGTTACAAATGTCACAGACCTTAAAGAGAGAGAATTATCAGCATACAAATTAAGATAAACTAGGCTGGGGAAGGTAATTTCTTCCTATGTAGTAGGCCCCATTTTAGGTGCTTTGTATTTGCTGTGAGTTTGAGTTTCAAGGCCCACAAAAACACAAAAATATAGATTTCTTGATTTTCCTATAAGTGAACTTAAATTTTATCTTAAGTTTTCATTTTTTTTCTGCTGTAAACATCTTACTCCAGTTACATTTATATTAATTCAGTCCCTTGAGTGATTATATTAGTCATTCCATTTAAACCCACGCAAATCTGGACTTTCCCTCTCTTCCTCTCCTTCATCTTGGTATTGATCCTCAGGGTGGCAGGGATTTGTAAATATGCTACTGGAGATGTGGAGGCGAGGCCAGCCTATCTTTCTTGATCCTGATCTGATGAGATCTTGTGCCATCTTCCGTGAGCTAGAGCTGGTTCGTTTGGTCTTTGGGCATGTCCTTCTCCACACTGGCCATCTCCTGAGAAATAACTGTATTCTCAGTCACTCCCCTGAGGGAGCGTACATACTACATCCTTCCTGCAGTGTCTCCTCATTCAGCCTTGAGAGCCCTTACAGGGCTACCAGTAGCCTCTCTCGGAGCAAGTGGGATTCAAGTCCCGTCTTCAGGGATCCTCAAACCAGAAATGTTCTATCATGCTTCTCCTCCAGCAGTGCCTCTCCTGACTGGGACTTGACCTAAGGGTGCAGGATGTTGGCCTCTAGGTCAGCACCTAACTTGTTCTCTTCACTTCTCTCTGCTTGCTGACAGCTCTTATTTCTGAAGGGCTTGATGGCAGGAGTAGAAGAACTGGAAGAGGGAGCCACTCAGCTTGTAGTCTTCCCAAATCTATTGCTTTTTAGGAGCTGGGCCTTTGGAAAAATAAAATCAAGAATTTACTTATTTTGTGTGCCCTAGGCAGTGAGAAATGGGAGGCTGCAGTAGAGGCTGGGGTACAGTATAAGCCAGGGTCTCATTTGAAGAGTTGGGTAGAAAAGTGTAGGAGTGGAAAGTCGACTGGCAAGCGATGCGTGCGCTGACATTTCATATTTTGCCTATCACATGATGATTTCATTTGCTCTTTATATGAGTTCTATGAGTTTCATCTTCTTATTGCCGCTTTTTAAATGAAAATAGTTAAGAGAAGTCATAAAAAATCGTCCAAGTTTGTACAGATAGTGTGTGTTGGAGAACCAGAAATCAAAACCAGATCTGTTCTGACAGCAAAGCTCATGTTTTGTTCATTATAGCTCATAATCAAACTCATATACTAACATTTTCCTTCCATGTGAATGACCTGAAGCATTCCGGGGAAAGCAATGAATGGGCATGGACTATGGATAGGAACTATTGAGGGCACCTACCTGGTCAGTAGGTGTAACATCTCTCTTTCTCTTCAAATTTCAGCCTTCAACCAGTAAGTATTGAATGGCCATGGTGGGGTGTAGGGATACAATAATGAACAAGCTAGTTCTTGACCTTACAGAAGTTAGACCTAGGGAGAGGTGAGAGACACGTTAAAAGGTACTTAAAACCCAGCACGGTGAAGTGCCGCTAATGAAGTGAAACAGCTTACTCTGAGACACCTAGAAGGAATGCTAGTTCTGCCCTGGGGGATCCACAAAAATTTCCTGGAAAGGATGGGATTTAAAGCACAGTCCATAGAAGAAGCTATGAGATGTGCAGTACTAGAGGATAGAATGGGATAGCCCACTGCAAACTTTCCAGATCTTTTTGTAAGTGATGTTCTCCTCTTCCTCCTTTAAAGCAGGGTGAACTGAGCTCCAGTTGAGGCACAGACATCCATTCTTGGGCCCACCCTCTAAGGTAATGCAGACCTTTTCTGTAACCAAAGGTTGGCTGTTTCTTGTGCCTGCGCTAACCACCGCCCAACGAACACCACATCCTCTGCAGCCAAGGCTACCACGACTTTTTACTGATTACCTCTGAAAAGGCATCCACTGTTTGGTATCTGGCCTGCTCACCTTCTAGTCAGTGGGGTTCTTCTCATTGGCTTTGCCTCCCCTCTGGCCTGAACGAGGCTGCATGTGGGAGATAATCGCCATCAGGACAATCAAACACTGCAGAGATACAGCGGAAAGAGGCAGAGCAAACTACACTTCATCCTCCCTGGACTCTGAGGACCTCGGAAGAGCTGAGGGGAGGGTGCTCTTGGAGCCTGCATATTCTTGCTTGAACAGGTGGTGTTTAAAAGAAAAGAAATGTGGTTATTTTTGAAATCAGGCCTTTCCTCTCCATCCTTGCCCTGCTGCAGGCTTCCATTCCGAAACTCGTTTTCTTCCTCAGACGTTTCAGCTTCTGAATTTATTTCATACAAAAAAGCATGACATATGTTTTCTTTCTTATATGTTTTTTAAGGTGACAGTGAGTTTCCCCAATTCCCAGCACTTTCTGCTGGTTGCTTCCGCAGGGGAACACAGAACATACTTCCGGCAGCCGCGGCTGCTAGCATGAAGCCCAAGGGCTCGTGGCAGGATTGGGATGCTTGCCCTTGAATTGCTCTGCTGGAGCATCTTTCCCTGATGTGCAGGCTTTTATGCTTCTGGGGACAGTGGAGTCCCTGGGACCTGGGGAGGAAGAGTGTCATCCAGTGGTCTGCATGCTGGGCATGGCTTCAGGGAGGCAAGGATGTGGTGCTGCCTCTGGGAAGGGATCCTGGAGCGAGTCCTTTCCTCTCTGGCTGTTTCTGATCATGGGAGTTTGAGCCAGCCACCATGACTTTGTCGCCTTCAGAAATGTGGTGGGGAATCCGTGCCCTCCACCCTCCCACCTGTACATATTCCTGAGGTTATACTTTAAGAGATGTACCTTAAGAAAATCCCAAACAGGGGCACTTGGGTGGCTCAGTTGGTTGAGCGTCCAACTCTTGATTTTGGCTCAGGTCATGATTTCAGGGTCATGAGATCGAGCTCCATGTTGGGCTCTGCACTCAGCGGGGAGTCTGCTTGAGGATTCTCTCCCTCTCCCTCTGTCCCTCCCCCTGCTTGTGCACGCTCTCTTTCTCTCTCTCAAATAAATAAGTAAATCTTTAAAAAAAAAAGAAAAGAAAAGAAAATCCCAAACAGAAAATCAGGATTTGTGAAATGATGGTGGGGAGGGGGAGTTGAATATTCATGCTATCACATTGTTCCTTTACATAACAACATCTAGATCATGATTTAATTTAAAAAATGAATGTGACATATACATCTTTATTGGCACATACATGTAGTTGACAGGAGAAGGGAGACGCAGAATTTGTTGAGGGACCTTTGTCCCCTGCTACTCATTGAGTCTTCACAACAACTCTATATTATAGATAGTATTATTCCTACTTTTGAGGTGAAGAAATTGAGGCAGAGAGGTGACGTAATTAGCAAATTAAGTAGCTTCTCATTGGCTAAGCTGAGATTCCAACCCAAGGCCAGGGCAGGTGGTGTGAGCCTCCTTAGGGCCTCTTCGTGAGCCAATACCCCAAGGTTTGAAACTGGGCTTCCCTGCTAATGCCCTCAGCAGTCCCTTCCCTCCTCAGAGTCTGATTCTCAGGATAATCTTGTCTTTCTGGCTTCACAGGGTTGTTGTGATAGCCATGATCGCCAGACAACTTGGGCAAGTGCTTCGTAAATGACAACACATTAGAGAAATATTAGAAGGAGTTATTATTACTTCATTGCCGCTGAGTGAGGCACACCTGTTGATGAATAACTGAACTATTTAGCTGAGGGACTTGCTGTGTAGTTTTGTCCCCTATAGCAGAATACTGGCAGAGACACATTCTTCATGCGGGTTTGTTTGTTTCATACTGAAGCCAAGTGCAGTTCGTCTGTGGACGAGGGTGTGCGGGAGTAATCCTTAAGAGCAAGCCTGCTGGAGACATACTGCCTGCCTCTGCCACTTACCAGCTCTGTGACTTTGGGCAAGTGACTTAACTTCTCTGCGTCCCAGCTTTCCAATCAATAAAATGAGACTAAGCATAGTATTTATCTCGTATGATTATTTTGAAGATTAAATGAGTCAGTTCCTGCACAGCTCTTAGCACAATGCCTGGAACATAGGAAGTGCTGTCGTAGTGCTAGCTGGCACTATCCTGCTAGTTGATTTTGACCAGCCTTGGTAGGGTTTGCAGGAGCCACACACTGGTGGCAATGGTCAGCTCTGTGGTAGAGTGCCACGATGGCGAGAGCTGGAGATAGGGGGCCTTCTCTACAGATAGCATTCCTTATGGCTCACAAAGAAATGGCTTCTGTGACTGATATTTCCCATGTGGAACAAGTGCTATGTCAGGCCTTGTAAGGAGCTAAGCGAGAGCCTGTCAGATTTGCTTCACCTCTGCAACCTCATCTCATGCTATATGGTCCCATAACTCTACTTCCACCTACACTGGGCCCTTTTAGGTCTTAGGATGTGACATGCTCTCTTCCCTCTCAAATGCACGATTCCTTCTACTTGGGATGCTCTTTCTTTGCCACCATAGCCCCAGGCCCACCAGTCAGCTGGCTCACATCTGTCCACATATCCCTCAGGTCTCAGTTTAGTTGTCATTTCCTGGGGAGGTTTGTCCTGATGCCCTTAAGACTATTTTGGAAAACATTGTTAAAATGCAGTACAGTCTCTAATGATTGAAATAAAAACCATTACCCTAAAAACTCTGTAATGGCACTTGCTTAACCAATTGTACGTTTGTTGTGTGTAAACAATATGCTATTTTTTTGTATATAAACTGAAACTAATTTATGCATTATATTCTTTGTTTATTCAAGGTAGTTTACTCATTTTCTGAATTATACAAATTTCTTTTTTTTCTTCCTTTTCTCTTTTTGGCTACTTATTCCCTTGTGCCAGCTCTTGACAAAATCAAGATTGACTTTCTTTTTTTTTTTTTAAGAAACAATGAGTTGAAACTTTCATGCCATTGAAAAATCTAGAAAATGTCAAATAACTTCTACTTTTCTTTTAAAAATTTTTCTGAAACAGTTTTGTCCAACATTTAGATATTGCTCACTGATTTTAGCCCTCTCATTTTGTAAACAAAAACAATAGAAAAAAGACAGAAAGATTTATGCCTCAGCCTAATAGTGTTACCTGTGAGAGGTAGGTGAAAGTGAATTTTATTTTACTCCTTTTGCTTCCAGTGAATTCTCTAAATTTTCTACAACTAACACACTTTGGAATAATAAAAAATTATTAAAATTTTATAAAGAAAACAAGAACAACTTCAATGTTCTCTGAATTCAACAAGATTCAATAAGTAATGCATGTTGGAAAGAAGGAGAATTAAAAAAAAAGGAGACCGTTCCCTGTCTGCAAGGGGATGGACATCCAGAAGATGTTTCCCTTTTGAACATTTTTTCTTTCTTTCCTTTTTTCACTTACCATACCTGCCTTCTTGACCATTGTCTCAGTCCCTCTTTTCCGGTTATACCTCCTTCAGATGAGACTGTTTCCCTTCTCCTTTCATGCCTCCCTCACCAGTGTTTTTTCTCTGTATTCCACTCACCAATGGTGGACATGGAAAGCACATGACATTGAATTTCAAGATATTCAGGAATTTCTTTTTAGTTAGTGCTTAGAAATTTTCCTAAACAAAACTCTTCATAAGCATCAAAATGGAATTTTAAACGTGTGTGCATTTTTAAAAAATTCTATATTGTGAGCAATATAGAAGAGAAATTAGCTATTTGGAATTGTGTTTCTGAAGACCATTGGTTAGATTTCCTGTCACAGGCCCAAAGGGACCTGTTCCTTACCATACATTTAATGATATCTACCTCTCTCTTGCTGGAAATAGCAGCTGTGACTCTTACATAGTCTCACCAAGATCTGTCTGGGCCTTTCTCAGAATGATACATTTTACATTTCAGCAAATAAAATACATATGGCTTATGAGGTCCTTACAAGAAGTCTCTGTGCAAAAATTGTGCCAGCTTCTTTTTTAATGCTACAGCTAAAGACCAGAAGAGGGTCTGCCTACTGTACTCATGTCAAATGAGTAATCATGCTATGATTGAACTTCCCCTCTGCCAAGTGTTTCTAAGAGAGATTGGAAGGGGGTCACAGTGTCCCCACCCTCTGAAGCAAACACCCTTGGTATGAAATTCATTGTGTCTGCCCCACAAAAAAATGGGGATCCACATCTGTATGGATAGTTGATTTAAAAAAAAAGTTGAAACCAGTATTGTAGGTGCAGCATACTATTTGTTGTTTTAATTGGCATTTCTTGTGAGTCTGAACATTTTTTCCATATGTTTATTGGCTTTTTATACATATAGATATGTATATCTATCTGTATCTTATTTTGAATATTTTCTATTCATGCCTTTTGCATTCTTTTCTATTACTATGATTGTCTCTATATTGATTTAGATGAACTTTTCATATATTAAGACACTATCTTTTTGTCCCATGTTTTAAACCTTATCATTTTCCACTGTATTTGCCTTCTGGTTTTGTTTCCTATATGAACATTAAAAATGTGTGAATATTGCAATCTTTCCCTTTTAAAATGTATTTTTATATTACTTCTTTATTATCCTTGTTTCCAACACATGAGAGCGAGAGAGCGAGAGAGAGAGAGAATCCAGTGTTTTCAGTGAGTTAATAATCAACCTCTAAGTGTTACTGAATCTGAGAGTTAGGAAATAATTATGTTCCATTTACTTTTTTAGAAAAAGGAGGAGGGGAGGAAACATAAATTGGAATTAATTCCGAAGTTAAGTGGCTCTGGCTATACTTCCCCCACTTTCCCGTGTCAGAATGGAAAGGAACCTCCAGTGTCAGAGGTTATCTCTTTCAGCCCCTCCCCCTCACCCAAGCAGGAATCCTGCTCATACTATTGCCACCATCCCTTTGACAACTGCCAGGATAGCTCAGTCTACTACTATAGCTCTGGATGTCAGCAGGAACCACCTTTCCTATGTTCTTTTTTTTTTTTTTTTTAAAGATTTTATTTATTTATTTGAAAGAGAGAGAGAGAGAGCACAAGGAGGGGAAGCTGCAGGCAGAGGGAGAGGGAGAGAGGAAGAAGCAGGCTCCTTGCTGAGCGGGGAGCCCAATGAGGGACTCGATCTCAGGGCCCTGAGATCATGACCTGAGCTGAAGGCAGACGCTTAACGACTGAGCCACCCAGGCGCCCCTACCTTTCCTGTGTTCTGCTGAAACTTGCCTGCCTGTAAGTTCCACATGCCAGGCCTAGCTCTGCCCATCAGAGCCACAGAGACAGAGTTGGTCTAGCTAGAAAAGCTTCAACGACTCAGAGGAAGCTGACATTTCTTTTCCAGGACAAACTCCCTAAAATCTTTTCTCTCTTCCTCCTCCCACATGGAGTTGAGACTCACCACGGGTCTGTTTGCCATCTCCTGGACACATCCCAGTGTCTGCCTCTTCTCTTGTACGGGCCCAGCAACTGAGCCCCGAATTCTGTGTGCACCTGATGGGGCAGAACCAGCACAAATATGGCAGGCTCAAATCCTTCTGTCTGCCGTGACCTGTGCCCACTCAGTCTCCCTTTGCTGCTTTTCACTTTCTCAGCCACCGCCTCTGTGGCGGCCTGGGGCACCTGGACGTGTCTTTACTCCATTCCACCCTTATGTGGACGCTTGATTTTGTTTTTGTTTGTTGGGCTTGCTATTGCTGACAAAACCCTGGTAAACCTCTTACATAGCTGCTTGGCAAGAGCTGCCTAGAGACTGTTTATTTATGTTCACTTCCCTTTCCTCCTACTTTTAAAGACTTTATTCATTTGAGGGGAGGAGGCGCAGAGGGAGAGAAATGCAGGCAGACTCCCCGCCGAGCATGGAGCCCACACAGAGCTCCATCCCATGACCCCAGGATCATGACCTGAGCTAAAAATCAAGAGTCGGACGCTTAACCGACTGAGCCACCCAGGTGCCCCCCTTTCTCCTAGTTTTAAAGCCCTGCCTTTTGCTGATGATGGCAGTAGTTTTCAACCTCTGTCTGTGGGTCAATGTTTTGATTCTGGATCTCGGCCTCGCTAGCCTGTTCGACCAGGGCTCAGGCCTGGCTGTTCAAGGACCTCCCACTGAGACTTGGCGGTTGGGGAGGGCAGGGCAGGGCAGGGCTGGGGTAAAGTGAAGGTGGGGCTTGTAGAGCTGGGTGGGGCTAGGCAGCATGGGAGACTGACTTGTTTCTCTGCCTCAGCTGGGCCTGGCAATGGCAGTGGGGGTGTTGGACTTCACTGAGTCATCGTCCTGGCTAAGCAGCTGGACAACCCCGGGGAAGGTCATGGCTCATCTCGCAGAGGATGGCTCTGGAAAGCAGTGCCCTCTGCTGCCGTCTATCGAGCACTGGTTTGGGGACCGTGCAACTAACAGGGTCACGGGCATCATCCCATTCGATTATAGCAGCAAACTCATGACAAAGGTCCTAGTCCTCCTCTCATTTTACAGATGACAAGATAGTAACTTAGGTTAAATAATTTGTCCAAGGTCAAAGTGTTTGTAAGTAGCTGAGCTGGGATTTGAACCCAAGTGGTGCGAGCATCTGTGTTCCTAACCACAACGCCCCTGCCTCCCCCACCCCCCATTCCGCTCAGTTCTGTGTCCCATCATAATTGAGCAGGAGCTCTGGGTCTCAGGAGGACCATGTTCACGCCATTTGTCAGTAGGAATGCAGCTAAGGCCACCGACACTCCACTAGCCTGTATGAAGCAGCCAGCGAACATTCAGGTACTGAGAGGAAATTTCTACCAGAAATGGCTTTCTGTCAGATTTGCTATCACCATCTCCATATTCAGGGACAAAATCCCAGAAACAGAACGGAACATGAATTTCCCTCGAGTGGGAAGTCCGTCTAAAATATTATTATTAATTATTCATGTTGGCCGAGGCTGTTAAAATATTTTTTTCTTCTTGTACACATAAAAAATTTAATTGCTCTGGCCTTTTCTCTGTGATTTCCTAATGTCTTGGCATGCCAACGCCTGAGAAAACTTAACCCACAGAATGAGTAATAACTCCGTAGCTAGGAGCTGGTATTTTGATTGCCCAAGGTTGTGGAAAGCTCACTGCAACATGGAAGTCAGCTCCTTAGAAAGCAAGCAAGCAAGCCAGCCTGCCGGCCTCTGCTGAAAAAAGCCTGTCCTCTTTAAGGATTTTAATTTGCCTTCCTTCAACATAACATAATATTGTAGTTATTATCTCCTTGGCTTTACATATTCGTTCAATAGGGCCCAGGGCCTTCCTAAGAACAGAACATTTTCATATTTATTATCACAACGTGTGTGTGTGTGTGTGTGTGTGTGTGTGTGTATGAGAGACAGAGACAGAGTACGAGTGAGCCCTGATTAGAGAAATGTTTTTACATTGAAAGATAGCAGATCTGTTGCATCAGAAACTGCCAGTAAACCTGTGAGGGGCAGGAGAAGAAACCTAGAGCCTTATTTTTATAGATTCATGTACTTTGTGTCTTAGAGCAAAGCTCAACCTTCCAAGAAAAACACTGAAAGTCTTGGCGTAAATACAACATGGTACTTAGTAGGTATACTCAATATTTGCCAGTTCTATTCCTCCCCTCCAATGATGTGATCATATTTACCATAGACTTGCCATTTCCATAACAACTAAAATTGGTGCTTTCACATAAAAGTCCTATTTCTGTGTCTCTGTAGTTGTTTATTAAGTTTATTTTGATCCCAGTTACATCACTAGGAACCCTCCGGTACCATTTATCTAAATATGGTTCGAGCTTCTGTGGCTGGCTTTTCCTATGTTCTCTCTCTCATCCTTGTACTACCTGGGTATAACTCAATCTTCTGCCTTTTTGTTTTCTTTCTGCTTAAGTGAAAAACAAGAATGCCGAGATTGCTTCAGGACACACCCGTGCACTGTGGCAGAGTGGCTGATCTTGAGGGGAGGCTGGTTTTGCCACACAGGTGGCGACTGGGAGGCCTCAACAAGCCTCCAAATAAAGAGGGGAAAAAAACAAAGCCAGTGTATGTTGAGGTGGGGCCTGGGATGGGGGACGGAAATACCTTTGACTGGGTATTTAGCAGATGTTGCTTAATTACTCTGAGTACCAAAGTGTAATTAGAAAGCCAAATGTCACAGAGAAGGAGTTTTAACATGTGTGCATGCACACACGGACACCCCAACCCCCCCACCCTCCGCCAGCCCCGGCCAGGTGCACATTTTCTTTCTACATTTTCAGGTAGTTCCTCTTCCTTTTTTTTTTTTAATTTTTTTAAATTTTTATTTATTTACTTATTTATTTTTTAAGATTTTATTTATTTATTTGAGAGAGAGAGAATGAGAGAGACAGAGAGCACATGAGAGGGGGGAGGGTCAGAGGGAGAAGCAGACTCTCCGCTGAGCAGGGAGCCCGATGGGGGACTCGATCCCGGGACTCCAGGATCATGACCTGAGCCGAAGGCAGTCGCTTAACCAACTGAGCCACCCAGGCGCCCAGGTAGTTCCTCTTCCTTGGCATCATGATAGAACATTCAAGATCGAGAGACTCCATTGAGTTAATGCAACGCGCTGTGAGAGCCACAGTTCAGAGGGAGATTTGCCCCTAAATGTAGTTGACTTTTCACCGGGGTTGAATTGCTCCTTTTTTCTCGACACTGAATGTAATCTGTCCCAAATTTTACACCACACACTAAAGAAGAATTGAACATGGCATACAGTTACTAGCAGTTAAAGTGCTGGTGCAGCAGGTAAAATGAGGATCTAGATTTTGGAGTTCTGGAACACAAGCTCAAATGCTTGTCAGTTAGTTTTTTTTTTTTTTTTTTTTTTGGTGATATATGCAATTGGACTTTTATGGCTTGGGTTAGAATGGAGATAAATGTGAGTCATTTAATATTTCTGCTTTTCACTTCCTGTCTAGAGCACAGAGCATGCTCCACCCATTTTTTTTCTTTCAGAAATAGCATTAACATTAGGAGGCTTGTCAACTATTTTCTCTCTTAGCCATTTATCGAAATTTTTTTGGGCTTACCTTCTTCATTTACAAAAGGGGAATGATTCTTTCATGTTGTGATAAATGGATAGTAGCCAGTAAAAAAGGGGTACTTTCAATCTGTAAAATACCATGTGAAGAATTTTAATCTTAAAAAATTAGATTTCTTTAAAATATTAATGAATTAGTCATTTGAAGATACTCTGTTTCACTAACAAAGAAATGCATCTGAAAGAATAATGATGTGATATTTTATCATTATCTATCAGCTTGGTAAAGATAAAAAATATTGATGATATGTAGGGTTTGTGAGAATGTGGGTATGTTGAATCAACTTTTCTGCAAGGTATATTGCCAATATATTTAAAATTTAAAATGATCATGCCTTTTGATGAAATGACCCCTCTTCTAGAAATTTATTCTCAGAAGAAAATCAGAAAGGTATTTAAAGATATATTTATAAGCTTGTTCATCTTAGCTTCCTTAATAAGATTGAAAAATGGGAAATAAGATACATGCCCACTAATAGGAAATTGTTAAATGAATTATGGTGTACCCCAAATAGGATAAATACTCTGTTCAAAATCAGGACATAACTCTGCTGATATGGAAAGATATCTAAAATATATTGCTAAGTGGAAAGTAAATTATAGAACTATATGTTTAATATTATTCCATTTGGATGGATATATTTATATTTATCCCTATATTTATATTTATCTACATGAAGAATATTTTTGTCTGTCATAGTCTTTGGAAAAGGAGGTTATTGGAAAAGGACTTTTCACTTTATACACTTTTGACTTGCCTAAACTTTTTTTATAGTGAATGGTGTTATGCTGTATAATCAGCCAACACAATAATAATAAAGAAGAAAAAAGAACCCAAGGGATACTGAAATGAAAAAAAACCCTCTGAATTCTACTGCTTCTACTAATTTCACTCATTTGTAATATGACCACTGAATTGGATACACTCAACTTCTGATCAGCTAAGTAGGTACACAGGCCTAGGCTATTTACAATGGACTAAAGAAACAGTAAAAGATAAACAAGTACGAGATAAACAGTATGGAGATACAATATAAATTGGTGGGGATGACCATAAATAACACACTAATCTATTTAATGAAATAATATATGACGGGCGCCCGATGAGCCTGTGAATTGAATATCATGTGAAAATAAGGTTGTTGAATTTAGCGTAAGTGATAGGGGCCACTGCCGGGGGATGATAGGCACCGCATTCAATGCTGTGGGAAGCGTGATTCTCTCTCCAACCTCTTTTCTTTCTGAGAGACCCAGTGGTAGGCACTAGAGACTTTCAGTCTACTTTGCCTTTATTTTGGACTGAGACCTAGATGCTATCATGTAAAAATATCCCTGCTAATGCATATTAAAATGTGACATGCTTCCTTTTTTTTTTTTTTTTAATTTTGTATGCCTTTGTATCATTAACCTGAGAGGGAAAAAAAAAACCCAAAAAACCCCCCATATCCCGACGTGTAACTAAAAACCTCCCGGTGGGATTTGTTTAGTGTGAGAGAGTGATTAGTAATTTTTAGTGATTAGTAATTTTCTCCCTCAGGTGGTTTTTCTGCATTCCTGTAGAGATCGTGTACACAAGGGCTGCCAAGTGAGAAGAAAAGACTCAGGCAGAAAATATCACGCTTTAGAAAACAGTATGTGTGTGTGTGAGCGCTCGCGTGTGTGTGTTTTAAACAACTGTTTTAGTTACTTTGACAAATAAAGTGCTTTGATTTGGAATCATTGCTTTTATGTCTTATATAATCTCTGGTCTTGCAAAGAGTTCCATTATGCAATGATTTTATACAAGGGAATTATATCTGTGTTCCTATCCACTCATAACCCTGTCTCCCTCACACCCTTTCTATCCCCCATTGGGTTTTGGAAAGCAAATCAGTTCTAAATATCTTAGCTTAACAAGGCCCCAGGGCTTTATTTGCAGGTTTTTTAAGGCCCACTGTGGAAATCACAGGATTGAAACAGAAGGAATTTAGCTTTTTCAATTAAAAAAAAAAAAAAAGACTGCAGAGGTCTATAATGAGAGAGTTCCATGAAGGAGGGCCATGTTTTTAGTGTCTTGCTTGGTCAGCCCTATCTGCTTCACAATAAAGGAGGTTTTCACACAAACTCTTGCATCCACACAGATGAATTGCTGGCCAGAGTGTGTAGTTGTTTCTCTTCTTGCTACTCTCCGAGGCTGGAAATGATGTAGCACAAGATGAAACAAGCCGTGTGGCCTCAGGATTCTCGCACTGGTACCTTTCATAATTTTATTTTTGCATATCCAACGGGCACCTACACTGAGCCCAGTGACCTCATTAATCCTAGTTGCTAGCTCCTCAGAATGTTGCTCTATGAACCCCAGAGAATGATACACTGTTTCTTTGGTTACTCTTTGGTTTCTGAGACTAAAGTTGGTCCTTAGAACAGTTAAGTGAAATAAGCTTTAAAGGCATTTATGCTGACAAAATTGAATAGTTTGCTGACCCACCTTACCCAGCTGATGGATTTTAGTCATGTCCCCCATTATCATTGTCGTCATTATCAGCAGCAACACAGGGCTACTGCACTTTGCCGTTGTAAGCGCTTTCTCATGCATTATCTTTTTGGTCATCATGGCTGTTCTTTGAGGTCCAGGAGTGTGTTTCTCTTCTCACCATTTTAGATATGAAGATGCTGAGGCTCTAAAACCACACGTTTAGCATCAGAGCAAGGAAGAGAATCCAGACTTTCTAATTCTGGGCTCTGTACTCTTTCTGAAGGCCCTCAGCGAGGAGGGGGAGGTGGGGGATGCTCTGGGAGGGGGGTACAAACCACTCTAACTCTGGGCCGAGAGCCTAGCCTGCCTTGAATTCTGATCTTGAGCAAAGACTGAGGTTACTTTAGAATACAAGTGATGACTTTGAAGTGGATAGATTAGTCATTCTGCAAATTTAGTGTAATGATCTAAGAAAACACAATTTCCCCCCTCTCTTTGGTAAATTGGCCATATGGTGGTGCAAGGAGATGTTCTGACAAGCCTGAGGTGTCACCTTGTGAGGTCCTCCCAGAGATAGCTTTAGGTTACCTGATCCACGTGGTGGGTGAACCACTCCCCCAGTCCTATCTCCATGGATACGAACAGAACTTGCTCTCTTCAGTTCTCTGAGTGTGAATGGCAAGCCCAAATTGGCTGTCCTAAGCCACTCAGGGCAGCATGAAGCATTTAACTGTTCAACATGGTAAATGAACAGAAAATATAGGTGAGTGAGACTGACTCGTGGCTGAGGAAGAGGCAGAAGTGGACGGCTTTCCATTGCCCTCGCCGGAGACCGTGGATGGGCTAAAATGCCTCTCCCCTCCCCTCCTGGCCCACTGGGGCACCAGGATTGTAAGCTGTTGCAAACTGTGGAGAGAAGAAAGAGAGATGGGGGTGGGGTGGTGGTCTGAACAAAAGCAGGAACCGGGGAGCATGTAGAATTTCCACAAGACAAGGCAGAGGGTTTCTCACTAGGCTGTGACCAACTCTAATGTTAGGGAGAAACATTCTATTTATTTTTATATTTCTTTAAGCTGAGTGCTGTGCTAGGCACATAGTAGTAGTTGCTCAATAAATATTTGTTGAGGGAATGATAGTAAACTGGTGTGGACTTTTAGTAACCTCACCTGCTGTTTCTTCCCTGGATCAAGCACCCAGTTTAAACTGCTGGCCTGGCCTGATGACTACCCCTAGAATTGCCACTTCTGATCTCGCTCCCATTTGTGGACATTCAGGCTTTGCCTGTCTTTGGGGCCTGCATAGTGCCCCCAGCCTGGCCTCTATTTCTGCTTCCTCCACTGACTTCTGATGGAATTGTTGTCAGGTAGGCTGTTTCCAAAATTCTCAGCTTTCCAATTAGTTACGATGGAACCAAATAATTCCAGAAAAAATGTAGCCCTTTTAGAAAACTAGTTGTGAAACAAATGATTTTTGTCACAATATGAGATTCCACATGTACGGTGGTGGTTTTACCAAAATTTTAGGTCTATTAAGTCCTGGCTAAAGGAGTAAAAAGTCCGCTTTGGGGAGGCTATTTGGCTGTGTCTATCAAAATTTTAAAAAAGTATAAACATTTTGATCTAGCAATTCAGTTCCAGAAATCTAACTTACAGAAACATATGTGTGCATGAATATAATTACAAAGATGCTTAATGCCACATGATTTGTGATCGTAAAAACAGAAGTCATTGTAAATCCGTTAACAAGGAAATTGGTAAATAAATTATGTCCACACAAAAGAATACTATTCATCAAGTAAAAGGAATCAGGGAAATTAGGATTTATTTTTATATTTAATATGCCAGGGGCTGAATAATTTGCATAATATGATCACATTCTTTAAGCTATATGTGTGTGTATATATGCAAATATATCTGTGTATAATATATACATATACACTACTATATGTATTTTTTATTGTGTATTGTTATATCTATGTATTCCTATTTGTGAATATATGCATAGAGAAAAGTTGGAAGGACACACACCGAATAGTTAAGAATGGATATCCATGAAGAGAAGAAATGGAATAGGATGGTTGTTACTTAGCTGATCATCTACTGCTCTGATATCTTCTCTTTCCTTCTGCCATTTTGGATCATGTATCTTCTAGGAAGATTAAATGAAATAATGGTTAACTCAGTTCTGTATTTATTAGCATTTGTGCCTATGCTTATTTTTTCTTCTATGGCCTTGTGTGTATGTCGGGGGGGGGATCTGTCTGTCTGTCTGTGAGTAAACTGAAATCACTGGGGAACTATTGGTGAATTTGAGCTTGTGGGTTAGTGTCAGAGTTCCTATATCTCTTTTTTTCTTGCTTCCCAAGATCACTGATCATAGGTAGTATCTGCCACCAGGAGTAGATGAAAGATATTTATAAATGTAAGTCATGTACAATTTCCCAGGGCTTTATGTTAGAATGCAGATGACTCCTTTCTCAAATCCAAAGAAAGCCTTGAACAAAATGACAAGAAAGATGCAGGTTGTCTGGTGTCTCCCCTTTCAGGGCCCATGCTCTCTTGTTGTCTTGAATGGCAAATATTTTCGAGAAGATAGTAGGTACGAAGGTCAGGTCCATCAGTCACCAACTATGTGTACGGGGGCCACTCATTTAGTCTTGCAAAGCTTTCATTTTCCCCTAAGTGACACAATAATATCCGGCTAGTAGGCCTTTTGTGAGGATGAAGTCAGATACCATGTGTGAAAATGCCTAGTACACATCGTAGATGCTCAATGACTATTTTCTCCCTTCTGATTCTTATTTTAAGGATCCTCTCAAATAAGCTGTTGAGCTTTGCTGTTCTCAGATCATTTTCATCTTCTGTAGCGCCCTGTGGTTTCAGAACATCTGCAGTTGTGTCACGTCTTCCCCTTCTTCCACCGTGACTCCATGTCCCTTCTTTCCTCTCCATTCTTCTCTCCTCAGGCACTTCCTCTTGCCTTTGGCTCTTCCTCCCTATTTCCAGTTCCACTTTTTCTAATTCCATACCTTCACACCTTCCACTTCTCTATTCAATTCCTAAGACTGCTGGGGAAGAGACACACGGTTCACAGAGAAAGAGAAAGAAACAGAGTGTAGTAAGGGAATGAAACCGACTGTTCCTCCTTCACAATTGAGCCACACTGGGTTTCTCTCACTTCTCCAAGCTGTGCCTCATCATACCTCCACATCTTTGCACATGCTGTTCCTTCTTTACTTTTCCCTACTTCACTTGGCTAAATTCCACTTGTGCTTCAGGTCTTAGAGGCATATCCTCTGGGGGCCTGGTTCTGGGCTCCAATATAGCAGGTCAGATGCTCTTGCTCTTTGTGCCCACAGGGCTCCATGCTTCCCCAGGCCCAAAAACTGACATCACTAGACTGTACTAGTTCATGTAATAGTCTCTCTTTCCTGCTACAATATCAGCTTGTATGCATAGATTGTCACTTGTTTATTTTCATATTTCTAGTGCTTTGCTCAATGCTTAGCTCTTAGCAGGTGCTTATCGAATGAAGCTGTAACTTGGTGTGTTCATCACCAAGTTATCTGGGAGACCCAACCTAGTTTTTCTCAAGCTGCATTCTACTCTGGGACCTCTGTCTTGTTCTTACACTAAAACTAGTCCACAATTTTGAGTGGCCCTAATAAAAGCAAGACGAAATTTTGCATACTGTCTGTGCCTATTTAATTGGAATAAATTTCCAAACCCCCTTAGCCTGGGGCTAAGGCTCCAAATAAACTTTTCAGCTTTTCAGCCCTCTGTGAACCTGATAATACGTGTCACACAAATTTGCCAGCACTGTCACCTTTTTGTCCTTGCTCATGCTGTTTCTTCACCTTGCAGGGTTGATTCTTTCCATTCTTTGACTATTGAAAATCTTCTTATCCCTCAAGCTCCTGTTCAAATAATGGCTCTTACTTCTTGAAAATTAAATAAGATAAATTGCATAAATGCACAGCACAGTGGTTGCCATAGAGCAAGTAACAGCAATACTTGCCACAGAGAAAGTACTCTATAAAGATTAGCCATTAGCATCTTTTCTTTACTAGACTTTAAGCTCAGAGAAGGTGGGAACCATGTTTACATTATTTATATTGGTACCTAAGCACCCAGCATAAGGCTTAGTGCATAGTAAGTGCTCAGTAAATGGTTGTTGAATAAATGAGGGAATTAATGGTCTAAATGACTGTCTAACAGGGCAGACCACACACTAAATGTGGTGTGCTACCTCCAGGCAAAGCTAACTACCAGGTGTAGTGGGTTTATCCACATGAGTTATTGAAAACAACTCCAGTTCTTTAGCTACCTAGATATGACCTAGAAGATTTTCCAAGAATCACTAATAAATGATTGGCTAAATATGCGTAGATGCTAGAAAAGCACAAAAAATATGTAAGTTTCTTTGGTTAGTCCAAGGTTCTGCTTTGAATGCGGAAAATATTAGGGTGAGAATAATTAAAGGAGATTTCATGTTTAATTGGGTCCAATTCAATGGGACCTTATAAAAAAATCAACTTTAGGAATCCTGCTTCCTCCCATCTCCTACACTAGTGGTACAGTTTAAAGCCAATGTTAATAGTGAAAAATCAAATATTCTCTGTTTCACGTATTAAATTCCTTTAGAGGAAGTCTGAAGTGGTGAGTATTTTAACTCAATTAAACAGAATGCTAGAAAGATCTTTTTGAAATACAAAATAGTTTTAGTTTGAAAAAAGTCCAGGTAAAATACAAGAATGCTTTGAATAAAGTAATATATATATATAATATATTGGCAGTATATTCGTACTTGTATGCAAAACGTCAATACTTGCTGAGTAGTATATGACCCAGTCTAGAGTATTTTGGGATAAAGTTCTCCATCATTTCCAGGTACAATTACACACGGTCTTTCCACTAATTATTTTTTTCTCTTTCTACATTCCTTTTCTTTTCCAATTCCCTTTTTCCTGGAGTGATAATCTTACAACACCAGACTTTGAAGGGAGAAACATTAAAAATTAAATTTTGAATAACACAGTCCTTCTTAATAGTAGCTTAATAGTAGCTTTCACTTCTAACAGTAAGCAAAATCCTTGGATTTAAGATGATCAGCACAACTGGCACACCAAACAAATAAAAATCAATAGCAAATAAGAAATGACTCTACATCCTCTGAGACCAAGCAGTAGTGTCTCCCTGAGCTGACCATCTGGGGGGTCAGGAGCCAGGATGATTTCATCAGCTGCTATGACAAACTAGAAGAAGCAGATGAACCCTTCGCTCCTTTCTGCAGCGGTGGTTATGGGGAAAAAAATGTGATTCAGACCTGTTGGCATTGGGCATGGCTCTGGATATCTCATGTTATTCCTGTTCTAGAGACTGTGGAAGGTGTTAAATCTATTTGTGTAGACAAATGACCACTTCTTCTCAAGGTTAAGGTCCATTCTTGTCTTCTCTGAGATGTCAAAAATGCCTGTGAGGCTCCTGAGACCTTGCTCTTTCCCAAGGCTCTGGATTCCCGATGAAGACCAGTGTCTTCCCTACAACACAGCTGCCTCCTGTTTGGGCCACCATTACTGACCGATCGCTCTCTCATGCCCAGGAAAGCAATCTCAACCCCATTGAGTAGACCCCAGCTTATCGTTGATCTAGCTATGCTCTTTCCTTGTTTCTGTAGTGGGGCACTGACACTTATGAAGTGTGGCTGTCACTGTACCCCAGTAACCTTTGAGAAAATAAATTGATGTTTAACAGCAATAACTCACATTTTAGTGGCTAATTTCATGTCTTTTTACGTAACATACGTCTTCAGACCCTCTGTTCAAAGTCTCACTCAGTTACTTCAGGTATTATTCAGCGGCTTCTCAGTTACCTCATGGGGGCTTCCATAAACTCATGACCAATTCTATCTAGTTCTTCTGCTCTAGATCCTCCACTGATGCCCATGGCCATCAACACCAAATTTGTGAAGCCAAATAAGAGCGACTCCTTATTTTCTGCCAATCTTCATGAGAGTGATTGTTTTTCTAGTACATTCCAGGGCTGCAAACCTATAAAATGCTAATATAGCACCGCACTTAAATTTCATTCCCCTGGAACCATGGTGGCTTACATAGTAATTAGGAGAAAACTCCTTTCCCTTTGTTACTCAGTTATGATAAAAAAAAAAAAAAGAAGCACTCTTTGTGCTCCAATAGTTCACAAAATCCTCATGAAAATAACTTTTTTTGTGTGTTCTGATTGAAGTCCTGTTTTTTGTAAGGCTCACAGGTGGTATTTTGAGCTGGGTAAAGAAAGACAGTCTGCTCTTCCTCTTTGCTTGTTTTGTTTTACATGTCTTTACCCAAATGCTTCTTTACAGATATTTGACTTTTGTTTGTGTGTTTATATTTTGGGGACATTTCTCTTCTCTTTTAAGGAGCTCCCCAGAATCCCACAGAATGCTTCCAGAACCTGGTCACCTGTCCATATCTTAGTTGCCAGGGAAACTAGGGAAATGTGGCCTTTTATTCCATGTGTTAATGTACCTAGCCAAAAATCAGTATTCTGTTAAAAAAAAAAAAAAGGAGAAGGAGAATGCATTTTTGGTACAGACAACCAGCAGTCTCTGCTACAGGTTTTAACCTACTTTTCCAGTTTTTTCCCCTACCATCCGTCCCTTTTATACACTTGCGTGGAAGACATCCAGTTTGTTCACTGGTCTGAATATGGTATAGTTTTTCCCACTTCTGTGTCCTTGCTCATCATGTTCTCTTGTTTGAAATGCCTCTGGACTCCTTTTCTGGCTTTTGAGTTTGCATCCTCCAAGGCTCAGATTGGAGTTTTCCTTCTACATAAAGTATGGTGATTACTTTTCTTCTAGATTTCAATGCTCTTGTCTATACCATTCATGGCAACTTTTACCTTTTAAATTTATACTCAGTGCTTTCCTTGGAAGCCTGTCAGTGCAAGGGCTGATGGATTTTCTGAAGGAAAGAAGTGAGAACAATGTCTTACTGAAAGCCAGTGCTTGGCAATTACTTATTTTTGTTGTTGTTAATAACCTAGGCTAAGGTTTGATGAGATGTATTAAGGATTGTGTAAGTGTTCCAGCCTGAGAACAGTTGAGTCAAATCATGGAACTGTGCTATCTCTATACCTTTCTTCTGAGAGTAAAATAATACTTGGAGCATTAGTTAATCTCAGAGGGATAAGGAGCAGGATTGGCGGGGGGCGGGGGGGGGGGTGCTAAAAAATTATTGCAGCCTTAACCCAGGAATCAAACTCTCCAATTTTTGGATAACACCAATTTTGGGATAATATTATACATTTATTTTTTAAATTATATTTAGAATTGGTAATACATTCACATTTTAATTTTTTTAAAAAAAGATTTATCCATTATTTGAGACACAGAGAGAGAGCGCACCAGCACAGGATGGACGGGCAGAGGGAGAGGGAGAGAAAGCCCAAGCAGACTCCATGCTGAGCGGGGAGCCTGATGCAGGGCTCGATCTCACAACCCTGAGATGAAGACCTGAGCCAAAATCAAGAGTCAGACGCTTAACCGGCTGAGCTACCCAGCCACCTCCATTCATATTTTAAATATAAAACATATAAAAGCTTCATTTCCTTACCAGTCCTTCATCCAACCATCTCTATCCCTCTGATAGGTAACCATTAATATTGATTTTTTAATATCCTATCAGAGATATTTTTAAAGCAAATAGAAACCAATACAAATATATACTCTTTCTTTGACTCATTTTTTTCTAAAAATCACAAAATACTATACACACTTTACTTTTACTCAATATAACTTGAAATTTTCCCTATCAATACAGCAATCGTGTCTCAGTTCCTTTTTTATGGTTGCATAGTATTCCACTGTGTGGACACCATAGTTTATTTAATCAATCCCTTTTTGACAACATTTAGGTTATTAGCAATTTTTTTCCATTACAACAATCTGCAGGTAATATCCTTGTACTTAATTCATTTTGCATTTGTGTATTATAGCGTAAATTCCTAAAAATAGAATGGGATATGTATTTGGAGCTTTGATAGATATTGCCAGATAGCCCTCCATGAGAATTCTACCAATTTATATTCTTACCAGCAACATATAGAAGTGCCCATTTTTATGCGGTCTTGCCAGCATAGTTTATTATCAAACCTCTGAAATTTTTCCTGTCTGTTAGGTGGAGGAATAAACTCCAACTTCATCTAGTCTTAATTTGCATTTTTATTACCATGAATGAAGTTGGGCATCTATTTTTTCTACTTATTTAAGAACCATATCTCCAAATGTCTACCGATGGAGGACTCGATGAAGAAGATATGGTATATATATATGTATATATATAATGAAATATTACTTAGTGATCAAAAAGAATGAAATCTTGCCATTTGCAACAACATGGATGGAGCTAGAGTGTATTATGCTAAGCAAAACAAGTCAGTCAGAGAAAGACAAATACCATATGATTTCACTCATATGTGGAATTCAAGAAACAATACAGAAAATAGGGGAAGGAAAAAAAGAGAGGGAGGCAAACCATAAAAGACTCTTCATTATAGAGAACAAACTGAGGGTTGCAGGAAGGGAGGTGGGTAGGGGGATGGGTTAAATGGGTGATGGGTATTAAGGAGGGCAGGCACTTGTGATGAGCACTGAGTATTGTATGTAAGTGAAGAATCACTAAATTCTACTCCTGAAACCAATATTATACTATATGTTAACTAACTAGAATTTAAATAAAAACTTGGAATGGGAAAAAAAAAAAAGAGCCGTATCTATTTTCTTTTCTGTGAATGCTCTGTATCTTTGTGAACTTTTTAATTGGTTAAATGACCTTTCATTTACTCTTAGTGGATTTGTAGGTACTATTTATATATGTGAGAGATTAGTCCTTTTTCTATGTTTCAAGTTGCAAATATTTTTACCTAGTTGTCATTTGTTTTTCAGTTGGCTTATTTTTTTTTCAGAAAAGTTTTTTGATTCTTATAGAATGGCTCCTATCAATCTTTTCCTATAGAAAAGTTTTTTGATTCTTATAGAATGGCTCCTATCAATCTTTTCTTCCATGGCTTCTGGATTTTGTGTGAGTTACAAAGACTTTCAACACTCAATATTATAAAATAATTCTCTCAATTTTTTCTTTATTTTACATTTAAATATTGAATCTATTTGAAATCTCAGGCTCCCTTTTAAACCATTTCAAGCAAATATGTCCTTGGGATAGGATTGCTAAATTTTATAAATAAAAATACAAATAGCCTATTAAATTTGAATTTCAGATAAGCAATGAATCATTTTTTTAGTACAAGTGTGTCCCATGCAATACTGGGGGCTTTTGCTTAAGACTGACTTATAATAAATAACGATTCATTGTTCATCTGAAATTCAAATTTAACTGAGCATCCTATATTTTACCTGACAACCCTAGTTTGGGAGCCACTGGCCTATCTGCTTAGACATTTTAGGTTGGTGTGAGTCTCAATGAGGAAGAGTGCTCCTCTTCCTCATTCACCATTTAAAAGTTTAATAGTATCGAGGCACCTGGGTGACTCAGTTAAGCATCCCACTCTTGGTTTCAGCTCAGGTCATGATCTCATGGGTGGTGAGATAGAGCCCGCATTGGGCTCCTTGCTCAGTGGGGAGTCTGCTTCCCCTGCCCCCTCTTTCTCTCCATTCAATCAGCTAAAATGATCTCTTTAATTTAAAAAGGTCCTTAAAGGATTTTAGATCTGGAATTGTAACTGCTGGAAGAAAGGCAGAACGTCATGTCCTCGGATCCTGGAGAAATGCTTCTTCTTGCTCTCTGGCATTATTAGGGCTTTTTATGAAAAACCTTACTTTTTCCTGTCTTAGTATTTTCCTTAGCTTTCTTTCCTAAGTGAGTTAGGGCTCTCTTGAGTGTGTCACACATGATTATGGTTTCCTTATTCCGTAAGAAGAGCGCAGAAGGGAGAGGGGACCAGACACCCTCTCATGGACTCTACTAAACCTGGGATTTTGAAATCCAGAGTCTCACTTCTGGCAGAATTCCCTAGTTCTTACAAAGAGAAAATATACTTTATTCCTGATTTCTACCTTGACTTTTATATACTAGGAGGGTTTTCTCTTCCCATTGAAGGTAATTTTTCACATGCAGATCCTATATGGATTTTGTTAGATTTATGCCTCAGTTGTTGCTGTTGTTCTTCCTCTTTTTGGTAGTATTATAAATGGTATTGTTTCATAATTTCATGTGCAAGGTGTTCATTGCCGGCATGTGGGAAAGCAATGACTGTGTATACCGATGTTATTTCCTACAACCTTGCTATCATCACTTATTAGTTCCAGGAATTTTTGGTAGATTCTTCAGAGTTCTCTACATTAACAATCATGTCATCTGCAAATAAAGGCAGTTTAATTCTTTCTTTCTAACCAGTATATCTTTAACTTATTTTTCTGGTCTTTTTGTATTAGCTAGGACTTCACATAGGAGCCACGAGAGAGGATATCTTTGCAGTGTTACTGATCTTAGGGGGACGGTGTCCTGTCTCTAACCATTAAGTATGATGCTAACTGTAGGTTTTTCCTGTATACCCTTTTTTAGATTATGTGAGCTCTCTTATAGTTCTCATTTTTGGAGACCCGCAGAATATAAATGGTTTGTTTGAACCTAATCTATTGAGAGATTTGGTATATGGTCACTCCTCCCAGGGCAAGAGTGGTTTGGAAGTGGTAGCAGGAAAGGACATTCTACCCTTGATTCCTATGATGACTAGTCCCTGAGTCAGCTCTGTGCTGCCTCCGTCCTCCACCCCCTGTCATAAAACCAGGAATCTCCAGCAGCTGCATTTGGGAAAGAGTCAGCATGAGGTGGAGTGATGAACTTGCTTTTACATCTGAAGAACTGCCACTTCTTATCTGTGCGACCTTGGATGAATCACAAAACCTCCTTTCTAAAGTCAGGGCCATGCTTACTTTATAAAGCTGTGAAGATAGGTTGAAATGATGTAAACTTTAAAGTACTCTACAAATTTACCTTTTCGACTCTAAGTTCTTGGAGGGCAGGATCTGTGTTAGTTCATTTTTGTGTCCCCTAAATAGTATGGGGCACAGTGACTGCTTACTATACAACTAATTAGTGTGTTATTACAGATATTTATCCTTTCAAGATCTCTTTGTCCTTGGGCTGTGTGTGGGGAAGTAGTGCAAGATTATGTGGGCTCTCAGTCAGGGTCTGTGACCTTGCACAAGTCACCCAAACTCCTTAACAAATAATTGGGCTGTGTACATGCCTATGTGAGATGACTCAAGTAAAGGATTCTGCAAAATACTGGCTCGTGGAAAACAATAAATGCTAGCTGTTATTTTTATTTGGGCAGAAATTTCATGATTGAACTACAGAGCTAACGAGGGAAAACTATGGGGGTCTTTATTTGGTTGAGGTTGATTTTTGGTGTTTCCTTGAGGGAACTTTCTTGTTTGTGCATGGATGCTAATGGAGGGCCAGAATGAGGGGGGAAAAGGGGCCAAAGCTGACTGCTGCTCCAAATTTCCATTTGTGCCAATTCACCATTTTTTTTCTTTTCCTGTCCACTAGGTGACACTGTTTACTCATCTATGCTCCTCCGTTTAGGCCTTTCCACAAATCTTAATTCAAAAGTAGCATGTTTTATTTGGGGTAATGGTGAAGGGGGTAGGGTGGGGGACTGAATTGGGAAAGAAAGTATAAATAAACTGCCAGTAACCAACCTTTGAGGCACAATTAAAGGCCAGTTGTCACCTATGGTTATTTGACTTTATGGGCTAGTTTCAAACTATTTTTTAAACTGATTTTAAGAGCAACATGCAATTAGTTTCACATCTATTCAAGAAATGAAGGAAAACATGGGCTACTTCCCTTCCCAGGCCTTCACGAAAGCAAAGGATAAAATAAAATCTTGTGTCTTTGAATGTAGAGTTGAGTAGACGCTCTTAAATGTCTATGTTTCCTGCTCTTCCACGATAGTTAATGAGGGCACAGATTACTAATAAGCAGCTGAAGCAGTTTCTAGGCTAAGCTTAAGTTGGGCCTTCAAATCGAATAAAAATTAGTCAGTGCTGAGAAGAACCCAAATGCAGTGTGTTCATTTGGGGGTAGAGTTAGCAGAGGGGTGCCCCCCCCCGCCCCGTCCCCTGCCTTCCAGGTCAGTTATGGTCCCATTTCTGCATTGCTTCATTGCCACAAAATTAGAGGAAGCTGTCCTTTATCTGGATACCCTCCCACCCCCATTGAAATTCATGATAATTCCAAAATGATTCATGTAACTGTTGAATAGGAAAGAAAAAAATTCCAAAGTGATTTTCTTCCCTTGCATTTCCAGGCTGTGAGCCAGGGAAATGTGTCAACCATATCGAACCAAAGGATCAAGAAATCAAAGAGTTCACCCATTTGCCTTGGAATTTGGGGTCTGTCTTTTCCACTTACCACCTCTTCATTGTCCATTATAACTTTAAAATTAACTTGTTTATGCTTGTTGATAGCTTTAATTTTTTTTTTTTTTGGTCCTCAGAGGTAACACAACCAAAATTCTCTTAACAAATATTTCCCAGCTCAGAATTTTCCTGAAGCTTTCCTGGGCTCTCTTGCTAATGAGCGCCAATTTTCTTTGCTTTTCTGCGTGTCTACCAGCACTCACCACCTTGAGTTGGTGTGTAATAAACAACTAAATATAGTCACAGTTTTGGCAGCCAACTTTTGGAAGACTGTCACAGGGCCCCCTAAAACAGGAATTAAGCAGATTTAAAATGATTAGGCACTCTTTTGGGCTTGGGAAGAGAGGACGTTTTCATATGTTGCGAGCAGCAGTTACCACAATGTCTTCCATGTATTTATGCCCCGCTTTATTTAAATTAACAGTAATAACTTTAATGATCGCTGGCAAAGCATTGTTAAATGTTCAGCACCCCTCTTTGACATGGGGCCTCTTCCAGAAAATTCTCTACGTGGAACCAATGCTGTGTACTCTGCAGTTGCATGAAGAGGTTAGGGGAGCAGAGCAGGTATTACCAGCCTCTGCTAGCTACACAGAACGGTGGCGGCTGAAACATGCATTCTGTTCCTTGGTTCAGTGTAGAGCACCCAGGACATCTGGGATGTGCTCACATCTCCAGCTTGCACGGTCCTCTGAGGAAGAAATGAGAGAGCAGAAAAAGGAAAAGAGGGTAATGGGAGAGAGAAGGGGACAGAGAGAAATTCAGAGCTGGCTTCAGCCCATTTGAATTTTAACTTTGGGGCATTCTCCTAAGTAGTGAATACTAATTATAGTGAGTGTGTCAAATCGTGTCCTGTTTTTGTAAATCAAACAAATGCTCCCAGGAGATAGGCGGAGGCCACCAAGCGCATTTCATTTATGACGCAAGTTGAATGTAAAGCTAGGACTCTGGGGGCAGGCGGGGGGGCATAGGGTTTGTGAGTTTGTTTCGTTTTACGACATGTGCCTTGCACCTTCAACACTACCTTGTCATAAAGGTGGCAAGCTTTCATTTGAACAGTTACTATGCTATTAGGGATAGCTATAGCACTTTGTAGAAACATTGGGAATAAACAAATTGTTTCGAGGGACATGGGTTGTAGTGCTTTTCTCAGGGAAAATGAGAAACAGACCACAGTGCGTAGAGGATGTTGCTCTCATCAAGAATGCCTGCAGATCTTTACCAAACTCTCCTGAGGTATTTGTGGATGAGCTAACGGTGACAACACAACAGGGCTGCTTCTAGGGGAAAGATCTGCCGTTCCCTGTAACATTTGAGCGCTACACGCCCTCGACGATCCCGCTTTCGCTTTTAGAAGAAAGCAAGAAAGTTTTTTGTTGTTGTTGCCAGGTGGATCTTCCTAAAGTGCCCTCGCTTTTCCAATCTTCAGTGGTTTGTCACTGTTTACTAAGTAATGCCCAAACGGAGTGGAGACAGAAGCCTTCCCTGCCCTGTAGTGCCTCTTCCAGTCTTTGTGCTCATGCTCCCCTGGCCGGCACACGCCCACCAGATGGGAGCCTGGATTTGGCTTTCCCAGCTTTCGTGGAGCCCTGTCATTCTTCGCGGGAGGCTCTCAGGGACTCTCCTCTCTACCGGCCGTCTCTTAGCACGGGGAGCCTGCTCACCACTAAAGGCCAGTTGAAGTATCACCTTCTTCAAGAAGTTCTACCTGATTTCCTGTGCCTCCAGGCAGAAGTAATCTTTCATTTTTCAGAACACTGTACCTCTTTTACGGCATTTAACTCCTCCTACTTTAGTTGGTAGGTACCTGTGCGTGCAGCATGTTTCCTACCAAACGACAAGCTCCCAAGCATTGGGGGATTAAATAATCTGCATCTGCCTCAGTCGTCTGCACGGCATCCTGTATAGACTATGTGGTCATAAATATCCTATATAGACTATGTGGACGTAAAGCATACACACTATCTTGCCGGACTAATTTCAATAGCTGTGTCTAAGAGCTGATGATATAAAATAAAGTGTCAAAAATAGAGCAATTAGGAGCATATTTCTTTATGTAGGTTTTGCTTCGGTGCTCTTTTTCAAGCAGTTACCTTCTTTCAGATATGTTTGACACATAGTGGGTGCTCAGTCAACCAGCTCCTAGCTGCTTGAATGTGGTATCACAGCAAATGAGCTTCCACAATCAGGCAAAGAGAGTTTTTAATCAGACTTTTTTGAATTTATGAACTGGTGAACAATCTTTCCAGGTTTACATGGAAACTGGAAAGCTTAAGAGGCAGAGTGAATCATTTCCATTTTTGATGTGCATGAATCTGTGGACTGTTGACAGTAAAGGATGAGAAACATATAGCAATGTGATATGAACTAACACTAACACTTATTGAGCACTTATGGTATGCTAGACACCCTGCTCATCAGTTCATATGCATTACTTCATTTGGCCTCCCGATAACTGTGATTTCCATTTATAGATTAAAAAAACCCAAGTCTTAGGAAAGTTAAGTAAGTTGCTCAAAGACACACAGCTAGTAAGTGGCAGAACCAGGAATCAGACCCAGGTTGACTAACTCCAGGGCATATACCATTCTGCCTCTTTGTGCAAAGTTATGTCCTTCCAGAAGAGAACATAGTGTTCCTTGACCAGTGTTAAAAATAGCAGTTTTTATTCAGCCTGCACCTCTTCTCAGTGCCCTCATTTTACAGATGAAGGGATAGATGCCCAGAGAAGTTAAGTCCCTTACCCAGGATCACAGAGCTAGTGAGAAGAGGGATTAGACCACAGATATCTAGACTCTAGTCCAGAGGACCACCATTAGAAGATGATGTGCTAGCACACAGATTTGGATGTACATGAGTCTGGCAATGTTCTCCCAAACATAAGCCCTATGTGCAGTGAAAGCCAAAGGCAGCTCAGCTGACCCCAGAGGTGTTAATGCTGTCTGATTTATAAAGTGTTCTGACTACCTTTCCTTTTGCTTATTGGTTAATCCAGTAGTACTCCCCTCAATCCAGCACACACATCACTGTTTATGACCAAAGCAACCAAGAGTGCCAAAGTTGTCCATTCATGCACCAGAGACCAACACACTCCCTCTTCTGTGGCTGACTCTGCCCGCTCACACGACAACCAGGGTGTGAAGAGCTGGCTGCGTTTTGGTTGAGTGTGAGGTTTGCTTTGTGGTGCACTTTGGAGGCCTCTCTGCTACTTGGGGACCACCGGTGTCTAAAATATCCACAATGGATGGTCTCTTGGGGTTCGGGCATTTCTTTAAAGATGCTGAGATTGTTGAAGCAAAACAAAATAAAGGGCAATGAAGGGGATGGTGACCACAACAATACAATACCACCGTAGAGCGTCTGGAATCAGAAAGCCAGAGGACTGGGCAGCAAAGGGTCAAGACTTGAGGGTGAGTGAGGCTTCCTTCCCAGTTAAGCAGGGGATGGTCCTTCTTGTGCTCCACCAGGGGGCTGATAAGGACTTAGGTTTCCAGATGTTGAGATGAGATTTGAAATCAGAAAGAACTCTGCCTCTGGGTGTCGAGTGATCATGGAAAAGCTATTTAGTCTGTTTAGACCTCAGTTTCTTTATCTGTAAAATGATATAAATCTTAGGGGGTTCTGTGGCAATTAGGTTAAATTGGACAATGTAACTGAAGGCTCTTAGTAAATGCAGCACTCTCCACACACCTGTTCTCCACTAATGACCAACTGCTGCACTTAGGAGGTCCACATTAAAAAGAAAATATGCATTCTGGGAGAGCAAACAAATTTTTATATCCACATTATCTTTTAAAAAATTGACTTTATCATGAAGGATGACTCTGGGTAAATAGGGCATACATAGGTAGGGGCATTTCTTCAGTTGGGGTGAGTGGGAGGCAAGGAGAAGAATGAAGAGTCAGGTGCCAGAGCGTCATCTAAGGGAGTGTCTCAACAGCCAGTCAATGTGAAGGCCATGGGCTAGGGGTAGAGATGAAGAATCTGAAGAGGTCAATCAGGGCAAACATTTTTCTTATCACCATTTGGCCCACGGCCGTCCTTTTGCAGGTGTGTGAATACCTCACGTGGTCTTTCTCAGTCACTGGGCTTTCAAGCTGCTGATATCAAAATCCTGCAGTGACCCAGCAACATAGAGATCTTGTAGTTATCAGATCACAGAGCCTGATATCCCAGTAGCTAGAACACTGGGAGGAAGGGAGATTGAAATGAGCTTTGATCAACCTTCATATCTTCCAATTGTGTTTCACACACCTAGGACTTCTGTTGGGAGAGGTGAGCTTAAGTTATATTTTATGTTATATTTTTCATTTTCAATTTCAGAGAGAAGCAAATCCCCATTATCAAGGTGATTTTGCCCTTATGTATTGGAAAGCTCTCAATATCAAACAGATGAAAACATTAGTAATCACTATAATATCTGCCCTGTATATTATACCTTTCTTGTCAAACTATCAAGTTAGGATGTATAAAATCTTAAAATTGAAAGATAATTTAAAATATTTTCTATCCTGTATACATATTTAAACCATCCTAAATACAAAGGAAATTACCCTGTCTTTAAAAGGAGATTCCCAGGATCCCTTGAAAGCTCACTTCAATATTTTGCTAGTCTTCCCACTGCATATTTAATCCCACTGCTATTAATTTTTCCCTAATGGAAGATGGAGACTAGCTTATTGCCGTTTTTCTCTGGGTGTTGCATTGTGTTATATTCAGATTTATATTCCCACCACTTACCACTGTCCTTGGCCCAAGGCAAGTATGCAATTACTGTTTGTTGAATGAATGAATGAATGAATGAATGAAAAAATGCATGAATGAATGGATGAATGATTCTTGTTTCTAATTTACTCTATTGGTGTGTCTACTTTTTAGTCAGAATGATTCTAGTTCTTTAATGTTTCATGAGGAATCTGCCTTCTTTTTGAACATCTGAACCTTTTGACTGGCTCTTTACTCAATCCTCTCAAAGTTTTTCAAGTTCCTCTTTGGTCTGAAGCCCAGAATTGGAGATCAGTGAAGCTATCAGGTGAAAATGCTAAAACTCTTCCTCATTTACAGAATGGAGTAAAAAAAAAAAAAAAAAGGAGCGGCTCTAACTGACTAAGGTCTAGCTTGTAGGAGGTTTAGGATTAAGCGAATTATTGCTAAGTGTTTTTGTTCTTTTGTTTTTGGTTTTGTTGGTTGGTTTGTTTTGATGTAATGATGATAATATAATTAAGGCAAAAGTCTTTATCTCTTGGAAATATTCAAGTGTTTCCAGGTGAAATGTTATGGTGTCCAGGCTTTGCTTTAAAAAAATATCAGCAGGAAAGCATGGGAGGAAATTAAGGCAGTATAGTTGAAGGAGGATATATTGATAATTTCTGAAGCTGGGTTAATTATCCTGTTCTCTCTGCTTTTGTGAATGAATATTTTTCATAATGTAAAGTTAAGAAAAATGCATGTAGACAAACATACTTATTCTAGATGGGAACAATCAGGACATAGAGAGCTGAGGAGGCATGCCTAGCATCATAAAGCTAGGTAATAGAGTCCTTGGACTACAAGGCAAGTTGTCTTCCTCCCACTCAGATGCTCTTTCCAACATGCTATGTGTTAGGTCAGCTCGTTGTGCATTCCCTGTAGATATTACTCATGTCACCATCATCCTGCTAATGATAACTTCAGCATGAAAAGACTATTATTTATTTATTTATTTATTTTTAAAGATTTTATTTTATTTAGAGAGAGAGTGAGCGCATGAGCAGGGGGAGGTGTAGAAAGAGAGGGAGAGAGAGAATCTCAAGCGGACTCCTCGCTGAGCATGGAGCCCGACATGGGGCTCAATCTCACGACCCTGAGATCATGACCTAAGCCAAAATCAGGAGTCCGATACTTAACCAACTGAACCACCCAGGGGCCCCTACAAAGACCATTTATTGACTCTAGTCTACTTCCAACCTAACTTAGTGTACTTCCCTGTGGTTTTAATAAGCACAAAGATTTTCCCACTCCATGTAAAAATCAAAAGAGCAAATAATGTTGATATAACTCCCTGTTCTATAGCATTCTTAGAGACTAAAATAAAACATTAACAGAGAACAAAACAGACAAACATATGTGCAAGGAATTTCAACGATGAACAGTCACTAAACATATTTAAACTTTTAAATAAGAAACTGTACACTGCAACAGAATCTAAATAATGTCCCAGAAGTAATTGCTAATTTAAGTGTACAATAAAATGATAACATGCTTTGATAGGGCTCTGGACAGCAGAGTCTGTGATGGATCCAGCAGGCTGGCAGCCATCCAAGGCTCAGAGCGGCTTCAAGTTTGGAACATCAGTAGCCAATACCACATCAGGAATTCACCTGGGCCCAGAAAACTTAGGGTTACATGGCTTTGCCCCTATTCCTTTTGAGAAAGAAAGAGCAAACATCTCTTCATTCAGAGGAAAGAAATAGGGATGGGTCTAAAGAAGGGAGGCGATGGAGAATTGTGTGTGTCAGGATGGAGGGGTGGGCGGGAGGGAGGAAATTGTTTGGGTGCGAGCTCGTTCAGGTGTAGCTCTAAGAACAATTCCATGAAATGGTTAAGCACATTGTCAGAGTGGTATAGCCCAGAATACAAGCTTGATAGTAGGAAACCTAAGTCAGGTGCCAGTCCAGGTGAGAAGAGGCGTTTCAGGGAGTCTTAACCAGGGGCTCTGTTCAGAACCAGGGGAGACCACTTGTAAGATGTCTTCTGGAGGGGCGCCTGGGTAGCTCAGTCGTTAAGTGTCTGCCTTCAGCTCAGGTCATGATCCCGGGGTCCTGGGATCGAGCCCCGCATCGGGCTCCCTGCTCTGCGGGAGGCCTACCTCTCCCTCTCCCACTCCCCCTGCTTGTGTTCCCTCTCTCGCTGTGTCTCTCTCTGTCAAATAAATATATAAAATCTTAAAAAAAAAAAAGATGTCTTCTGGAAACCAGTTAAGTGCCATAAGGTGTTGGAGGCACTGAGAGGGAATTGTACAAGCTATTGTGGAATTGAAATAGCACTCACTTCCTTAAAATAGGTTTCAAAACATTTTTGGATTAGATTTAAGACATTTTCTTTGATTCATATTTCACAAGCAAGACACAGGTATTTTGTTCATTTTTTCCCCCTGCCAGAATTAATTCTCTTTGCTTATAAGATGCATGTCATCATCATAACATTGTTTTTTACCCCATATTTTTTTTTACTGTATATTCCAATTCCCAGGGTGTTATAAAACTTTTGAAGAAGTTAATGTTTACTATGGATTTCCATATTAAATGAGCTCCTCAGTGAGAACCAGTTAGACATGAAAGCATACTTCCAAGTGAATTGTGTATTCATTTAAAGTTTAGGAAAAAAATAAAAACAAACCCTGCTCCACCTCCACCCAGCATGTGACTCCAGGTCACCACCCTTGAAACATTGTGCTTTTGAGCTTTTGACTGGATTTGCTTCTGAGGCTAAGAGAAGTGTGTGGCAGATGTTGGGAGGCAGTTGGGGACGGGGGTGGGGTGCAGGGATAAAGGGGCTGCCAGATGTTGAGCGGGAGGGTGGAGTGTGAGGATGAAAGCCTGCCAGATGTCTGTAGTGCAGAATGTTGGGGCACCTGCTTTCCATGATCTTCAGAAGATGATTTATATCACAACAGTAGGCTCTCATAAAGGTCCTACCCCTCCTCAATAAATACTGAGTCCAGGACTCCTACAACTATTTTCTGCATGGTATCTTGCCTTGGATTATGTCTTTTTAAAAATTCAAGTTAAGGGTTATGTGAATGAAAATACACAATCAACCAGTATACTCATTTGTAAATAAAAGAGGTCGGGAGGGGGGCTTTACATTTAAATCTGTTGTTCTAAAATATAAAGACAATCACCTTTTATTTTCTATTTATTTTATCCTTCCAATAAGGGATGATTTGCTCATCTCTTTTCCCCACAATGAATTTAATAGATTTATTCATCAAGTTTTCTAAATTTAGACACCAAACTGATGTTTTTCTCCCACTGCTTAATTTTATTCTTAGCAGCACTTACATAAAGCCAGGCAGTGAAAGATATGGCAAAATTACTAACTTGCTGTGACCTGGAATGCACTGATAGAATAAAATAACAATAATAAAGATTGATGTACCAAAGAGACTTAATACCAAGCGCTCCTAATGAAATCAGTTTTATGCTTATGGTTTTTCCCTACAGGCTACATATTTCCTGTGGCTTTATGGAGTCTAAGTTTTCTTTGTGATGCCTGGGAGAGGCTCAATTCTTAGGCCAATAGATGGGCCATACAAAAGAAAATATGTGGATCTTATCATTTCTTTGGATTTTAGGAAACTTTAGTATTTTCTGGGACTAGATTTGATTACAACAGGTAAAATTCCTCACTCTGATCTTGTTTGAAAGGCTTAGAAATAACGGTATTTTAGGACTTGAAGAGTGACCCAAGAAACTGGGAACATTACAAGAGAAGCTACATTTGTCCCAGTGGCCTCCCAATCTTCAGAAAGCCAAGGTTTGTCATTCACCATGCACCACAGTTAGCAGTGTTGATGATTGTTCCTCTGAACTGCACTGACATTCATGCATTTGGTAAATAATCACTGAGCACCTATTAGGTGCCACTCTGCTAAGTTCTGGGAATATGTGGTGAAAGAAGTCCTTTCCTTCTTGGAATGCCTCGGGTACTAGGGAAGACAGGCATTGAACAGATAATTGCTCAAATAATTATTTACAATTTGTTCTATGAGAATGAGAAAACATAGTGTGGGAAGTTTGATGGAAGATAACCATGGAATGAATTGCTTTATGACTTGGCAAATTGGTCCTTCATTGAGGGTCACCAGATGGACTACTGACTTGGCTGGATAAGTCCATCTTTCAATGTGATGGTATGCAAGCATTTTGTCAGGTGGTACTTTTAATTTTTTTTTTAATTAATTAATTTATTTATTTGAGAGAGAGAGAGAGAGAGAGAGAGAGAGAAACAGCATGAGAGGGGATAGGGTCAGAGGGAGAAGCAAGCTCCCCGCTGAGCCGGGAGCCCGATGTGGGACTCGATCCCAGGATTCCGGGATCGTGACCTGAGCCGAAGGCAGTCGCTTAACCAACTGAGCCACCCAGGCGCCCGTCAGGTGGTACTTTTAAAGTACCACCAAGAAAACAAGAAAACCCTTTTTTAGCCTGCATTCCAGCTTTTTCCAGGGGCAACCCCAGAGTTGAAACTTTTCTTCATATCCAGGCCCTGTATTTTTTAAAAAATAAGCTTTTAATTTTAGAATAGTTTTAGAGTCAGAAAAGTTGTGAAGGAAGTACAGAAAGTTCCCATATATTTCACACCCAGTTTCCCCCGTTAGTAACATTTTACTTTAGTACAGGACATGTGTCACAACTAATGAACCAATATTGATACATTACTATTTTTAAAAAAGATTTACTTATTTATTTCAGAGAGAGAGAGAGAGAGTGTGCACTCTAGTGGGGGAGGGGCACAGGGTGAAGGAGGGAGATAAGCAGACTCCCTGCTGAGTGGGGAGTCCAATGCGGGGGCTGACCCCAGCACCCCAAGATCATGACCTGAGCCCAAATCCAGAATTGGACACTCAACCGACTGAGCCACCCAGGCACCCCGATACATTACTATTAACTAAAGTTCAACTTCTTATTCAAATGATTTCTTTGGTTTTTACCTAATGTTCTTTTTGCTCAAGGCTCTCATCCGGGATACCATATTACATTTATTGGCCATATCTCCCCAGGTTCTTTAGCTATGACAGTTTTTCAGACTTCCCTTGTTTGTGATGACCTTCGCAGTTTTGAGGAGTACTGCTCAAGCGTTTTGTAGGATGCCCCTTTACTGCAATTTGTCCAATGTTTTTCTTATGATTACATAGGGTTATGGGTTTTGAGGAGGAGGCCTACAGTGGTAAAGTATCATTATAATTACATCCTATCAAAGGTACCTACTACCAGCATGACTTACCACTGTTGATGTTGACCTTGATCACCTGGCTGCAGTGGTGTTTTTTCGGTTTCTCTACTGTAAAGTTACTCTTTTCTACCCTTTCCATACTCTGCTCTTTGGGAGAAAGTTTCCCTATGCAATCTGCACTGAAGGAGTGGGAAGTTATGTTCCACCTTCCTGAGGGCAGAGTTTCCATGCATATTATTTGATAGTCTTTTGCATGGGAAGTTTGTCTATTCTCCCTTATTTATTTCTTTATTTAGTTGTTTACTTATATCAGAATGGGCCCATGAATATTTATTTTATGCTTTGGGTTATAACCCATTACTACTTTATTTTGCTGCTCAAATTGTTCTAGCTTTGGCCATAGGAAGCTCTTTTAGTTGGCACTTGTGCCCCTTACACATACCACATCATTTTGTGTGTATGTATTTTCTTTTTGTAATTTTTTGAAGTACTTCATTACTTTCTGACACTACAAGGTGCTCAAGGCTCATCTTGCCTATTTTCTGTTCTGGCCCTAGCCTCAGCATTTCTCCAAGGAGCCCTGGTTTCTTTTATTGGAGGATAGTATTAGAAACCAAGACCTGTCTGGGTGACTCAGGTTTATTTTTCACCCTACAAACTACCTGTAAAATAGTGACTGAACAAGAATGTGGAGAGGAGAAGGAAGCCTGAGCTGCAGAGTCAGACCTTATATTTGTTTCCCATATATTTCCTACTTATTACCTGCAGAGCTCTGGACAAATAATTTAACCTCTTGGAAGCTTACCTTTCTCATCTACAAAATGGGCGCAATATTGCTTACCCTGTAGGGTTGTTGTGAGAATTTGTAAAAAAAATCTAATGGGTCTGGCATGTGGCATCTGCTCAAAAAGTCATTTCTATGGAGCGGTAGGTCCATATGGGTGTCACCACCCCAGAGTTGGCCGAACACCAAGGAAAATAAATGTTTAATTTTTTTTAATTGCATAAACAAAACCATATTATCCGTGAAGGAAATTAAAAAAGGAGGATGTTTTACTTACAATCCTACTACCCTAACATATGTTCCCTTTTAGTCCCTGTCATTATGTACTTATTTTAAAAATATTTTCATCACATTGTATATAATAAGAGAAATAATGTTTTACTGTTGTGTATCCAGTAATAATAAAATAGAAGCCCTTATTGAGTGCTTATCTGGTAGTCAACCCTTTACATGGACTATTACCATCTCTATTTTATAGTTGAGGAAACTGAGGCATGGAGAAGTTAAGTCCTTTCCAAAGGGCACACAGCCAAGGAGAGAGAGAGAGACAGGATTTGAACTGAAGGCTGTCTGATGCCAGAGCTTGAAGCCCTTAATCATTATGTTGTATTTTCCTTTTTATGCAGATACACACACGTAATCACATGCACACACAGGTGCATATGTTTTCATTTCTTTATGCAGCATATACTGAGCATCTAGCATGCTACAGGCATTGGATGATGTTGGTAATGAAAAAATGATTTTTTCATAGTCGCTTTTTTTAAGGTGCTCAGGATTTTATAGGACATGTCACACCCAGACAAATGACTTCAATGTGATGCTCTATGTAATAAATACTATTGGAGGATACAGAGTTTGGTGTTTGGAAAAAATTTGTCCAGTGATGGCAGGGGGAGTTTGATGGAGGGGGTGGCATTTGAACTGGGACTTGAAGGTTGGGCCAGATTAAAATAGGTTTGTGGATACTAAAGGCATTTCAGCCAAATGGGATAGTAAAAATAAAACTGTAGAGGCTTGTGGTAGATTAGATCACTGAACAGCAGGTATTCATTTCATTTGACAAACTGCTTGCATGGAGCATACTCCCTTACCCTCAGTGACTTTGGGCTTGGCCTTGTGACTTTCTTGAGCCAATGGAATATGGGTGGAAGTGTCATCATGCTATTTGTGAGCCCAGGCCTCTGCCTGGGAAGAGCATGTCTCAGATTGCTCCTTCAGCCTGGGGTCTGGAATGAGTGCACATGAAAGCCGACTTGAAGGTGGCCTGGCCTGACTCAAAATGGGCCCAGATGAGCCCAGCTGACATCATGCAAACTTCAGCAGACATGCAGACCTGTTCGTGCAAAATAAATGTCAGTTATTATAAATCCCTGAGATTTGGGGTGTTGTTTGCTATGCAGCATAATCTCAGCAAACATCTGATTAATACAAGGCCAGAAAGGATCGGCCAAATTAGAAGAGAAGGTAATTGTCCAGTTTGGCTGAAGAATACACATCACGTCTGCACCTGCACACAGAAGGATTTTAACTTAAGCCATGAAAGTGAATAAAATGGCTCAGACTTTGTTGGATTTTGGCCGCCAAAATGCCCAAGATGATTTTATAGCATCTTAGGTAGGATTTATGAAAAATCTATAAAGTTATGAACTTGGAATAAAAGCACAGAATGTCTTTGGTATTTTTTTCTTCTCTCCCCTGCCCCTTTTGTGGGACTCAGCACATACCAAGTAAACATTAGGGACATGGGTCTTCCCTCAAAGGACCTTATCAATTGAGTAAGAAGATAGATATACACACCGGAAATACAAGGGAAGTTCTTGCAAATAGGAAAGTTGCAGAATTTAAGGTAAAGAAGGAATCTGATACTATTTTAGCTTAGTGACATAAAGGACATCTGCTAGCAAGAGGTTAACCATGGCAGCATGAACTATATGATCCATTCATAAATACCTTCTCCTGAGGCCAGGTGGTTATGAAGGGTCCTCTACTCTCTCTACTTTTCCACCTTCAGAATCCAGGAATATAAATGCATGTTGCTGATGACTGACAAGCCACCTGAATGCTTAGGCCAAGGTAGAGCCCTGGTGGGAGGAAACAAAATGTTTTAAAGGCAAAAGAGGTGTGGAAGTAAGCAAATTGAGTGAATGGGTGGCTCTGTGGGAAAGGACCACGCAGGCATGGCTTTTTGGGAAAGCCTGAGGGTACGGAACAGAAACATGCTGGAGCCAGGGCTGGGTGGAATGAATAGAGAAGCCTTTCTTTAATATCCACCCCTCTGGACTCAGGTTGGAAGCTATCTCTCCAACTTCCTTCTCGTTTTGCTGTGCTTTACTGTCAGTAAGACATTTGGGGATGGGCTGTGCCTGCCCTTTCTCCCACTCACAAGTCACCTGTATATTGTCATGCCCAAAGCGCTTGTCTCCTCTTTGCCTTCATGACATGCCCTTGGATGATGTGTCTCCTTTATGAGACATCTGGTGCCATTACTTTTCAGCAAATGAATTCTGTACCATGGGGTACATTTGCAACTTCAACTTCCCTCTGGCTTAAAGATAAGGAAAAATCTGTGACCATGGTACATAATTTGGAGGTGTTTCTGCCTCAGTCTCCAGTGGATCAACCCTGACTCTGTCCAGGGTGCAAGAGAACTGTAGGTCCTCCAGCTGAGTTCTAATTAAGTGGCTCTGAACCTCTCAATGGTGTGGCTACAGGGACCCTACTGTAGCCATAAACCAGCTCCAAAGGAAGCCTTGTCACCTAAAGATCTACAAAACATAGTTCACCCACATTTGTTAAACACTTGCTCTCTTTAACAGGCATTGTGGTAGGCATAGCAAGGGACACAAAATGAATAAGACATGGTTCTTTCCTCCACAGGGGTTTATAATCTAGTGGAGAAATAGGTAGGCACAGAAGCAACACAAGGATGTGGGAGGCTGAGTGTGAGGACAAGTTTGAGCGTGGGCCAAATATGGAACCACCCAGCCTCTAGGTTCAAATTGGAACATAGTGTAACAGAAATCCTACCATGGCCACATGGAATGCCAAAAGCAGTCTGTATGGAGGGGACTGATTTAAAACATTATCTAGCAGGGTGGTCAAAGCTGAGGTATCCTATACTGGTCTGGGGAGAGAAGAACAGACCCACATGGATAAAAGTTTCTCTTTTTAAAGCCCCACTTCAGCAATTTTTCTTCCTAACTTCCTATTTTTGCTCCACCTCCCAGAGACACTGTCTAGGAGGCTTCTAGAACATTCTTTGCCTGGGGGATGAAGGCAGTGTAATTCTAGTGGGCCTTAGATCAGAACCAAGTGGGTTTATATTTTTAGCAGCAAAACTACTGCACTCACCATGAACTGATTTCCCTTTGGATCAAGTAGAAGTGAAGGTAGCTCTCCTTTCCTCTATGTAAAAGTTAGTCTTCTTTCAGCTTCAGTGAGTGCTCACGGAGATCATCTTGGAGATGTGGTAGCAAAATACCACTTGCTAATAGTTCATTCATTTTTTTCCCTTAAGTGAAACGGTCTTGGAAGACAAGCCTGGGAATTAGGAGTATAGGCTGGGAAAACAGACAGGGATTTGGGCAGCAGCTGTTTTTAATGTGTTTGGAGACTACATATGTACTATGTAGAGAACACATTGCATTCAGTAAGATCATAAAATATGCATGTGAGTGTGGTAAGAACATGACAATAAAAATGGTGCTGCCAACCCAGTGGGAACACTTTGTTATGCTGGCTGAACCATGTGGCTCCATGTCTCAGAACATGGCAGCCAAGCTATATTCTTTAGAGTTGAGATTTGTTGTGTTCTAATGCCACAATTCTCTATCTTTCCCACATGATTAATATACAATGCTGAAAGAGTTCTTAGTGGTAACTTCCAATGTCTGGGGAGAACTCAAGGCTGCCTCCCAGATCTATGGAAATATTTAAGGACAACATAGTTAAGGACAAAATTTTCAGGTATAGGCAATTTGCTCTGCTAACAAGAGATGAAGCTTTGAGAGGGGAGGGTCAATGGTATCATGATTAAAATTAGATGAGGTAAGAAATCTCTTAGACTCTCAGGACACCTAAAAATCATTCTTTTTATGTTAATAAGCTTTTAATTTTGATATAGTTTTAGATTTACAGTGAAATTGCAAAGGTAGTACAGAGAGTTCCCTTAAAATCCCTCAACCAGTCTCAGTCTTCCCTAATGTTATGATCTTAGAATATCATGGCACATTTGTCAAAAATAAGACACCAATACTGATACACGACTATTAACTCTAGACTTTGTTTGGATTTCGCCAGTTTTTCCATTAACGTCTTTTTTTTTTTTTTCCTGTTCCAGGATCTAATCCAGGATACTGTATTCCACTTATTTGTCATGTTTCCTTAATCTCCTCTGGTCTGGGACAGTTTCTCAGTCCTTCCTTGTTTTCATAACCTTACAGTTTCGAGAAGTAGGAACATGAGTATTTTGCAGGGTGTAAAAAACAAACATGCTGTGTTTTAAAATGAGGCCCGAAACTCTCTTGCTTGGAAGAAACTGCTTTGTCTTGGAAGGCTAGAGAGGAAACATCAGAGATGGATGAGATGGATGGAGAAGGCTAGAGATGGAAATAGAGATGGATGCCAGGGGAGAGAAGGCATGGAGGAGGATACTGTACCTGCCCTTGCTCTCATCTGCTCGGGGGGGAGGAAGAGCACCTGAGGATTGTGGGTGGTCTGGTGTATTTGAGGGTTATTCCTGGAGTCAGTGGTGTAACCTCACAACACATCAGAGTCACTGGGGAGCTTTTAAAAATACTGATGCCCAGGGGCACCTGGGTGTCTCCGTTGGTTGGGCAGCCGACTCTTGATTTTAGCTTAGGTCATGGTCTTGGGGTTGGGGGATGAGCCCCGTGTTGGGCTCCACGCTCAATGTGGAGTCCACTTGTCCCTCTGCCTCTGCTCCTTCCCCATTCCCTGCCCCCCCACTCACTCTCTCTCTTTCCCGTAAATAAATAAAATCTTAAACTAAACTAAACTAAAAATACTGATGCCCAGGATTCACTCGAGACCAATGAAATCAGAATTCTGGGGATGTGACTCAGGCACGGGTATTTTTCAACAGTGTAGCTGATGATTCTAATGTGCGGCCAGGACTGAGAACTGCAGACTTAGCTAGCAATACATATCTGTATTGTATTCCTTAGCTAGCAAAGAACATATTTGCCTAAGGACCCTAGACATAGCCATGGAAAAGGAGTAGACCCCACCTACACCCCTGGGATTTGGGGTTTAAAATCCTGGCAAAGTATCTTTATTGTAGATTTAATTGGCAGTATTATTCTACTTACTTTTCTTAACTAGCTTGAAAACTGTGTGCCAAGCCATGGATTTGTGTCCTTAGTCATCAGTCTGGTGTGGGGCTAACACAAGTGAGTTATGGAACACTGTTCCTCACCTAGTATTCTGCTTGTAGCTGTCTAGTGATCAGAGCTGACTATTTGGAAGTACTAATCTATCACACAGATAAAGACACTGGACTGGGAATCAGGAAGCTGGTTCTAGTCTTAGGGTTTTAAAAGCCATTTGACCACTGGCTGATCAAGTCACTTAATTTCTCTGGAATTCAGGGCACTCACCAGAAGAGTGAAGGGTTTGCATTACGTCACCACTGAGATCTCATCTGGCTCTAAAATTCTATGATTCTCTTAAATCCCAGTTTGTCACTTCCTAAATGTTTTATCTTGAGTGAACCACTTAGTCTGAGGGCTCATTTCCCCATCTGTGAAATAGGGACAGGGATGCCTCACCTCAAGGTCAATGTGCGCACTAATTGAGATCCCTCTTTGTGAGGTGCTGCACAATTCTAGCTGTAATGTTTTCTGAAAACAGGGTGATTTTTCCCTCTCTTGGGGATCATTGTATCACCGGTGCATCTCTTCCCCCCCCATGTAAATGCCTCCAAGTACTCAATAAGTATTTGTGGACTGAGTAAATGGCATAATTTGAAGATAAAAACTAGTCCACATAGCAGTAGATTACAACAGTGGCTTCCCATTAGATTCACCCGAGGAGCTTTAAAAACCATGACTCTTCCATCGCATCAGAGTCCAATCAAATTAGAAATCTCTGGGGATGGGATCCAGATGTCAGTTTTTTTTTTTTAAGGTTCCCAAGAGATTCCATGTCAGTTCTTCTTGCTCAGCAGGTTGAAGAAACAGAAGACGGCTTGAGTATTAAAGGCTGCCCAATCCTTGAAGGACATGCACTGTATCTTTCTTTCTGTCTCCATCTACACAACACTTAGCACAGGTGCACGGTAGAAACTCAACATGAATTTGTTCAATTGGATGGAATTAAAAAAAATGTCCAGCGCACCATTTCCTCCCTCAGCCATTTCTCTCACTATGTGATACACTATGCAGAGCAGCTGCAGTCATGGGTTCTAACTCATGGTCCTCCTCAATCACATTCTCACTACAACACAGGGTCTTTTTTTGATTTTTGATTTTTAAGATTCATACAATTTAATGAGTCTAGTTTGAAAGTGAGCCTCCCTCATTCCACCCCAATCTGCGGCCCCATGCTGGTCCAGCAATGCAATCCTGCAGCTGATCGGTGCCTGGGGCTGGAGAACAAGGTAGGCGGCAGCATGAGGGTGGTGGCATTTTCAGTAGCTGGAGTCACTGCAAGCCCATGTCACCGCTGCAAGGTGTTTCACCCACTGACCATAAGGCAACCCATTTGATGTCTCTCCCTTAGGTTCTCAATGTTTTATTTATCTTAATGCTAAGAACGTAGTTTTGAAAAGATTCTGAGATGCTCTCCTTATTAATACAGGTGCTTACTGAGTTCCAGATAAATACAGAACCCCCCCTCTTTTTTTTGAATGTGTTGTAGCTTTATATGAAGCTAATGGAGCAAGGCAATGCTCAAACGTCAAATTAAACTGCACAGCTCTGTAATCACTCAGACTGACATGGCATAAAAGGATAATTAGTAGTTCATTACATGGAACATTGTTTGTTCAGCTAAATTGATTTCTCAGCTGCCCATGTTTTCTGTTTACTTAGTAAGCGCTCCACTGCACATTTTTATTTGAGAGCTAGGAAATCCCTTTCCCTGAACTTTTTTTTTTTTTATCAGTGCAGTTTTAAAATATAATTTGCTTGAGCTGGGTGAACCTCTGAATGACATACAGGTGTACGGTAACAATCCTGAGTGTGGATTGATGCTCGGAACATAAAACCGGCTGTGGTCAGAAACCTGCGAGACTACCTAAAGGCCGGAATATACCCGGTGGCTTTGTACCTGGAAATGCTTTTGTGGCTGTTTGCTTTTCAACTTAAGAGTGAACTCCCCTCTCAGAAAGGGAGGGAGTGAGAGAGAAATTGGAATAGACACCTAATCCCTTGCTGTTCAAAGTGGAAATTTTCCAACAAAGTTTTTCTTAAACCCTTCATGTTGCCTGTTAATGCCAATATAAAGGAAACAGTGGCTGTTTTAGGATTTCCTGCAACCCTGCTCACCATCGGCAGGCTTTAGAAAAAAGGCTAAATGCTAGCTTTGAAACTTTCTGAAATTGCTCCCTTACAAAGATAATGTGCATTTGCTAGGTAGGTGCAGTACAGCTCTCCATTGTATACGCTTTTGGTTCCTTCCATGTCCTTTGCACTTCTCTCTGGTGAGTGAGGCATCCACAGACATTTTTCTGGGCAAATATGGACATTCAGAGGTGTGGTCTTTGACTCCATCAGCATCTACCTCCTAACATGCAGCTCACTGGGATTTGACCACTGCTTGCTTGGCTTGGCTTGGCTTGACCAGTGAGTTAATGCATTGAACTAGGTGACCTTGGAGTTTTGATAGCCACAAGGAGAGGAGAGAAGCCAGTTCTTCAGCAAGTTCAAGGCTTGAGCACGTGATGGAATATAATTCTGGGCAACATGTCAGGCTGAAAATTCTGCCACGAAGAAGTTTGTTTCCGGAAAGATTCTCAACATTAACTAGGTTTTGCTAGTCCTTGGAGGGACTTAGAAATCTGCTTTTTTTGATTAAACATTGACATCATCTGTATTAAGCAGAGAAGATGAGTCTTTGAGAGGAGAGGGGAGGTCTTTTGAGTCCGGGCAAAGAAAAGCTCAGTGGCTCACTTGGTTAAGTATTTTAAAATACACGTGTGCAGCTGGGGTTCTCACTAAGGGAACTAAAAACTGTATTAAATTCCACAACCAAGTTCTGGGTTTCTTTCCTTGGCCCATTGGAGGGCTTTTATAACATAAACACAGCATATTGAGCAGGCGTCTCTCAGTTACCAATATTAATGGGAGGAAATAGAGCCTGCATGAATGCAATCCAGGGATAATCCCAGAGGCTCACCCGTGCTTTTTGATTTAATCTTCTTCCCTAGCAACGTTGTTAGGTGCTGGACTAGTTGAAGGTATACACAGAGGAAGAGCATCCTGACTTTTGAAGAGAGCATGGACATACTATATAGTTGTATTCTCAGTACAGAAAAACCCAGCAGAAATGTGAAATTTGAAAATTTCAGTTTGTAATGCCATTTCAAAGTTTTTTCTCTACAGACAGTAATTTGGGGGTCGAAGTCCCAGGCAGGCCATTCCCTTGTAGGCTTTGAATGTGGAAACCAGTCAGTGTGAAGATCTATGATTACCCCGTATAGAGTGGGACCTCGCTCTGGTTAAAACAATGCTAAGGAATGTGCTATCATGAACTGCAGCCCCGCCACGTGGCTGGCACCATGCTATGGGTTTTACCTCTGCCATTGTAGTACCTTCTGTCCCCACTGTCATTGCAGGCTTCCTTTCCCTTCTTGGGCCAGCCCAGTACTCTAAGTAAAGACACCTGGGTGGTTACCAGTATCAGACTGTCCTTTATCCTGAGCACTACCTGGCGCTTGCCCACCCATCTACTCTCTTTACATCCTGCAAAACCCCTGGTTTCTCTTGGCCAGGGCGTGGACCTTCTAGCTCCCCTTTGTCATCCCCTATCTCATTTCTCCTGTTACTGTTGGCCCTAATTTTTGTCATTCAGATTAGCTGTTGTTGGTACCTCTGCCCCCCAATCTCTACTACTATTGGGGAAATGTGGGCCTAGCCCAGTTCCTAAGCTGAAGCCAACAGAGGCTGAATGCATGTAAGCAATCCTCTCCAACTTGCCCATGCAGCAATTCTATTAAAGTTCTGTTGTCAGAACTGAATTATCTGGATGTTTTGTTGCAAACCTCTGGGTTTCTGTTTTCCACTAACTCTTCTCTGCTGCTGGAGAGACCCAGGAATTGCTTCTCTCAGGGCAAGTCCTGAGCTCCATACATCTGCCTCCTTAACCACATTCAGGACATTCAGATGTGTGGTCTCCCTTTAGGGAGGCTCTTGCAGTGGCCCAAGATACAAGGTGATGATCCACAGATGGCTCTTGTGGATCCCTGACTGGCTGTCCTTGCTATAGTCCCTTCTTAGCTTCCTTAGCACCAAAATCACTTCATTTTCCTCCTCTCTCCCTAGCTGTTTCTTTGCCCCCTCTTCCCGGCCCGTAGGAGTTGGGGAGACCAGAGACCAGTGCTGGGCCTCATTTCTTTTCCTGCCTCTTTCTTTCCTTCCCTCCTCCATTCAGGTGCTCCTCTCACTTGGCTCCATGGTTTCAAATCCTACCTGTACCGGCTGAGGTCTCCCCATGTAGTATCTCCTAGTCTTGACCTTTCTCCTGAGCTCTAGGCTCATAGCCACATGCCTAATCAGAAATTTGGGGTATAAAAGGCATCTTTAACTTAACAGTGCTTGGAAGGAATTTGGGATTTCTTTCCTGAAACCTGTCTTGCTCTTTCCTTCCTTTAAGTTAAATAGCTGCATCCAGTTGCTAAGGCTAAAAACCTAGGAATCATCCTTGATTATTCTTTTTTCCTTACCTCCACATCCAATCCATCAGTGAGTCCTGGAGGTTCCTGTATTCAAAACATATTTCCAGCATGTTAACTTTTTTTCCAGCTTCAAGCCACCATCATTTCTCCACTAAACTATGGTAATACCCTTTTAACTAATCCTCCCTGATTCTGAGTCTATTCTTAATAGAGCAGGTGGAGTGCTTTTCCAAAAACAAAATTCAAGATTGTATCATTTCCCAGTTTGAAAACTCCTGTGGTGTTTACTGTGCTTAGAATAATATCTAAACTTCACATGGCCCACTGGCTCCACATGATCCAACCCATTGTCACTTTCTGATATCATTTCACACTTTCCTCTATTCCCTCAAATTCCTACAGCAGAGTCCTTGCACTTATTGCTCCCTCTGCCTAGAATACTCTTCCTCATATCTTTGCATGATTGCTTTCTCCCTGATGCTGGCCTAAACCACTAGGTCTTGCTCCATATTCCCCAGGGCCAGCTGCTTCCCACATTCTGGGGAAGCAAGGCATCGGGGGAAGCAGTTTGAAACTAAATCCCAGCAGAGCCTGAAGAAGGCAGGTTGACTTTCTATCTCAAGGGGTATTTTCCATTGCAGTCATATTCCACGGATGTTCACCACTACTTCCCTGAGGCATTTCATTTCAAAAGTCCCCTTGACCCTTCCTGGTGGAGAACAGCCCCATAACTGAAAATCTTAAGGCCCATTAAAATGCAAAATCTGGTGGTAATATAAACCAAGGAAAGCAAAATTTACAAGATTCCCTGCTTGAGATGCAGTGTAAAAGACTAATATGGGAAAAAAAGGGTAATAGGAGCCTCATAATCAAAAAGGAAATTCCACTCTCATGTCCTGTCTATTGTTTGGCTTTTCAAGAGTAGGTGTGAGTACATGAATGTAAATAATTTGCATATATCTATACTCCAATTACTGGTTTATAGATGAAGTATGCAAAGTGTAGGTGATATTTATGTTTTACTTTAATGAAAACTTATAAAATGAATAATAGTTATTCAAGAACCTAGAATAACTTTTTTGGATTTACTTGGATGATTAGGCCAGAAACACATTCAGAAAATTATATATATATATATGTATATATATAAAATCTAATAATATCTAAAAAATATCTCTCTGAAAGAACAAAGTGCTAGTTCTGCAGCACTTCAACCTGTCAAGCAAATATATATGAACATGTTTTTCTTTTGAAAGGCATATTATTATGTACCCGATAAATCAAAATAAGCTACTCTGAGTGACTTACATCTGTCAAATAAATAAAATTCAATCCCACATATATATATATCATCTGTTAAACAAATCCAACTTGGGGACAAAACCAATTCAGTTATGCAATGCCTGTAAAAACAAAAAAATTAAAAAGATATTTATAAGATCACCAGGGTGGCACAGTCAGTTGAGCATTCAACTCCTGGTTTTGGCTCAGGTCATGATCTCAGGGTCATGGGATTGGGCCCCATGTCGGGCTCCCCACTCAGCACAGAGTCTGCTTGAGATTCTTCTGTCTCTCCCTCTGCCCCTCCCCTCACCCATGTGCATGCTCTTTCTCTCTAAAATAAATGAATGAATCTTTAAAAAAAGGATGTTTATATAGTAAAATAAAACAAAACTTGTTTTAAAAAGAATTATATTCCATACTATTGATAGTTGATCATTTATTTAACCATTCTATTAATGGACATTTAATATTAATTTATTATATTAATGTTTATATTTGTATCCACATGAAAATATTTCTATAAGGTTTAGTTCTTAAAGTGAAATTATTGTTTAAAGAGATTATGCAGGGCACCTGGGTGGCTCAGTCAGTTAAGCATCTGCCTTTGGCTCAGGTCATGATCTCAGGGTCCTGGGATCAAGCCCTACTCTGGCTCCCTGCTCAGCGGGAAGTCTGCTTCTTCTTCTCCCTCTGCCCCTTCCCCCCACCCACTCTCTCTCTCAAATAAATAAATAAATAAATTCTTTAAAACAAGAGAGATTATGCATTTTTTTAAGATTTTATTTTTAAGTAATCTCTAAATCCAACATGGAGAAATCGAGTTGTATGCTCTACCAACTGAGCAAGCCAGGTGTCCCTAGACTGTGCATTTTAATTGATAGATACTGTGAGATTTAAGCTCCAACCAACACCGCATGAAGTTTATAAGTTTATACTGTCTTCACTATTAAACTCCTACTTTTGCTCATTTGATGAGTGAACATCACCCTCTTTTTTATAGTTTTATTGAAGTATAATTGACATACAATAAATTTCACTATGACTTTGTATGTGTGTGTTTGTGTGAAAACTATCACCACAACCAAGCTAATAAACATTGCTATCACTTCTAGAGGTTTCCTTGTGCCCTCCTATAATTCCTATTTCTCTCATCTCCTCCCTACACTGTCCCCAGGCAACTACCGATCTGCTTTTGTCTTTATTCTATTTTCTAGGCTTTTGTTTAAATGGACTAAAATAGTTTTCTTTTTGTTTGGCTTCTTCCACTCAGCATTATTATTTTTGACTTCATTTATGTTGCTGTGTGTATCAATACTTCATGCCTATTTATTGCTGAATAGTATCACATTGAATGGATATACCAAACTTTATTTTCCATTCACCTGTTCATGGATATTTAGGTTGTTTTCAAATGTCTTGGCTATTAGAATTATGTGTCGTTATGCTTTTAAAAATGGTTGAATCGTTTTCCAAAGTGCTTGAAACATTTTATATTCCCACAATAAGAGTTCCTATTGAACCACATCCTCTCCAACACTCAGTCTTTCACATTTTTATTATCTTAGTGGTTGTGCAGTGGTATCTCATTGCCGTTTTAATTTTTATTTCTCTAGTGACTAATGATGTTGAACATCTTTCCAGGCACTTATTTGCCATCCATATATCTTCTTTGGTGATGGGTCTAACATTTTGTCTATGGTTTTATTCTGTCATTTGTGTTCTTATTAATTTGTAAGAACTCTTTATATATTCTAGGTACAAGTCCTCTGCAGGAAATATGTTCTGCAAATATTTTCTTCCAATCTGTGGCTTGTCAGCATCATTTTTTTTCCTTCTCCTTTTTCTTCTTCTCCTTTTGTGATAGTGTCTTTTGAAGAGCAAAAGTTTTTAATTTCGAGAAATCCACTTTATTGACTTTTTTCTTTTTTAAAGATTTTATTTATTTATTTGTCAGAGAGAGAGAGAGAGAGAGAGAGAACACAAGCAGGGGGAGTGGCAGGCAAAGGGAGAAGCAGGCTCCCCACTGAGCAAGGAACATGATGTGGGACTCAATCCCAGGACCCTAGGATCATGACCTGAGCCACCAACTGAGCCACCTTTGGCTCAGGTCATGATCTCAGGGTCCTGGGATCAAGCCCCACTCTGGCTCCCTGCTCAGAGGGGTTCTGCTTTTCCCTCTCCTTCTGCCCCTTCCCCCCTCCTGCTCTCTCTCTGTCTCTCAAATAAATAAATAACTAAATAAAATCTTTAAAACAAGAGAGATTATGCATTTTTTAAGATTTTATTTTATTTTTTAAATTAATTTTTTTTGATGCAGTGTTCCATGATTCATTGTTTGCGTATAACACCCAGTGCTCCATTCAATATGTGCCCTCTTTAATACGGTCCTCAAAAAGTTGAAAATAGAGCTACCGTATGACCTAGCAATAGCACTACTGGATATTTACCCCAAAGATACAAATGTAGTGATGCAAAGAGTTATGTGCACCCTAATGTTTATAGCAGCAATGTCCACAATAGCCAAACTATGGAAAGAGCCAAGATGTCCATCAACAGATGAATGTTTAAGATTTTATTTTTAAGTAATCTCTACATCCAACACAGAGAGATCAAGAGTTGCATGCTCTACTGACTGAGCCACCCAGGCATCCCTTGACTTTTTTCTTTATAGTCTGTCTTTTTGAATTATATTTAAGAAATTTTTTTGCCAAATCCACTATCACTTGCTGCCTTTGAAGGTGAAAGAAGGGGGCTACAATCCAAGGAATTAAGCAGACTCTAGAAGTTGGAAAAGTCAGAAAAATGGATTCATGCCTAATGCTTCTGGAAAGGAAAGCAGTCTTGCCAACATCTTGATTTTATCCCAATGAGGCCCACATCAGACTTTTAATATATGGAACTTTTAGATAATAGTATGATTACATTTTAGAAACTATTTATGCACAATATGTGTATGTATGTATACTGAACAGAATGTAACCTCCTCCACTAAAACGTAAGCTCCTTGAGGCCAGGGATACTTTTGTGTTCATTGTTATATCTCAGTGTCTAGTAACAGTACATGGCAGATAGTTGGGGGCGACGGTCAATATAACTTATTGAATGAATGAATTAATAATCCATATGTTACCACATTTATATAAAGTAACTATACATGTAGGTATAAGTTATAATAATAACTTATGCATAGAACAGTGCATAGAACAGTGTTTGGGAGAATATATACTAAACTGTCATCAATGGTTATCCCTGGGGAAGGACGAGGATTGGGTAAACGGGAAGTGAAAATAGACATTTACTATTATCTGACCTACTTCTGAAATTGAATGTTCATGTCATCATGTATTATTCTAATAAAAATATTAGTAAAGGAAATAATTATTGTCTCCATTCTGATCAAACATCTTTAAATTTGATTTGAAGATCCTATGTTCTGTATCATTAAGTACTATTTTCCCTGGAGATTTTTAAAGGGACACAAATCAGTATTAAACAATTAAAACTAAAGACCAGGTGAGGGGCGCCTGGGTGGCTCAGTCATTAAGCATCTGCCTTCAGCTCAGGTCATGATCCCAGGGTTCTGGGATTGAGCCCCGCATCGGGCTCCCTGCTCGGTGGGAAGCCTGCTTCTCCCTCTCCCACTCCCTCTGCTTGTGTTCCCTCTCTCACTGTCTCTCTCTCTGTCAAATAAATAAATAAAATCTTTAAAGACTAGGTGATTATTATCAGGAAGTGCAAACCAGACTTTGAACAATGGCAGAAATAAAATATGGGTGCCTGGTGAATTTCATCATCAGGCTTTGGGAAAGATTCAGAAGGTAGTGTCATATTGGGTAGACGAGTGGGGTTGTAATGAGTATCATGTGAGAAGACACTAGAAATTACTTCATAAGAAAACTGGTAATTTGGTATCCAGGAATGAAATTTAGAAAATAGAGAAGAAAAATATACAATCCTTTTGATGAACTGAATTATGACTCATGGGGCAGCTTGAATGATTTTTGCTTGTTGAATTTTATGGCCCAGTAGTACATGTGGCAGTTCTCATATTTGAGGTCATTATAAAGTTTCCAGATGACTCAAATTACACAAAATCATTCCTTTTGATCAGCTTCATAATCAATATTGATTGTCAAAGGTGAATATACCATGTAAGGATTCAGATTTCATTTAAGAAGACTTTATGGAATGTTTACAGGACATAAGGATCTGGCATAGGCTCTATCAGAGATGCAGAGACAAATCAGGTATGGATCCTAGTCTCTAAAAACAGAATCTTGGGAGCTGAATCAAAACAGGAATGTAGGGGCACTTGGGTGGCTCAATCGGTTAAGCATCTGCCTTTGGCTCAGGTCATGATCCCAGCGTCCTGGGATTGAGCCCCACATTGGGCTCCCTGCTCAGCGGGGGTCTGCTTCTCTCTCTCCGTCTGCCCCTCTCCCATCCTGCTCGTGCTCTCTCTGTCTCTCTTTCTCAGATAAATAAATAAAATCTTTAAAAAAACCCCTGGAATGTAAATTGCCATGAAAGGATTAAGGTGATGGAGATATAAGATTATGAAGTTGTGAAGTAAGACAGTAACAATGGGACTGAATGGAGGGGATGAATGAGAGAGTAACTGAAGAGGGAATGGAAAGACCACGGCCATTGATTGGATGTAGTGACTGTAAGAAAACTGCCAAGACTGTTGGATTCACAGAACACCCAGGCTACTCTCTTGAGGGAGTGGCTTTAGCAGGCTTTGCCTAGTTCCCAGGATTTCCTGGAGTATAAATACAGCTACTTATTAATTATAATACAGCTGTTTATTATTAAAGGGTGTCTGCAGCCTCTATGGAAAGCAAGGGAGACATTCAACGTCTGATCTGGTCAGGACAAGTCATATTTTACTTATTTGTCTCACTCACCAGTCTTCAAGATCCTTCTGGGAGAGGATTCGTAGTTCCCTTTTATTCCTAGTGTCTTACACAGTGCTTGGTATATAGCAGACACTCAGTTGTTTATTGAATTGAACATAGAAGCAATAATTGGTCAGTAGGAAGAGAGACCATGACCAATAAATAAGCACTCAAACCTCTTTGATTTGTCTAGTAGGACTGAGTCCCTGATGACATGTGATATTCATTTTACAGAAGGTGAAACTGGGGTTGAATACATCCATTGTATCTCTTGGATTAGTAGGCAGACTGCTCCTGGACAACCAGAAGAGCAGGTCTATGTTGGAATTTATGCTACTTTTTTGGGGGTATAGATTGATTAGGATAAGATGCCTCCTCCAAGGAACTTAGAGTCCAGTGAGAGCTTATTAGCTGTACTAGATGGATGCAGAAGGAAACTACAACTCCAAAAGGGTACGTATACTCATGTGGATTAGCCAGGATCGGCTTGGTTATACTGTGGCAACAAACAACCTCCACATCTCAGTGGTTCCCAAGGACAGTGTTTTGCTTACCCCACATGTCTGTTTTGAGTTGGCTGCATCTGTGCTCCACATCTTCACTCAGGGACCCAGGCTGAAGTGATTAACTTTTCCACCTTGAACATTGCTGGTCATGGTGGCAGAGGCATGCACTGGCTTTTCTTCCTGAAGTCACATATATCACTTCACACATTTTGTCAACCAGAGCAGGTCACCATGAGCATGCCTGAGTTCAACAGGCATAGTAAATATAATCATCCCATGGGAGGGGCAGTGAATATTGATGAACAGAAATATAATCTATGACATAATTCCTCTGCAGTCTAATTTCTCAACCTTAAGACTCCAAGTCTTGGAGGAGAATCTTGGAGAACAAGGAATAGGGTAAGTAATAAAGAGAATATTCTGAGAGAAGCTGGGATTGTGGGAGAAGATTCAAATAAAGGAAGCATCAGGATAAATGTGAGAGGACTTTTAATTTAGCCATATACCCAATGGGGTAGTTGGTAGGGATGGTTGTGAAGTCATGGAATTTTATTTTTCTCTGCAGATGATATTATCATATGCTTGTCACGACTAGGCTATTACTGTGAATTTTTTAAAAGAAGAAAAATGAAAAGATTTTGATCTAATGTCATCTTTATTTCAGAAAAAAGATAAGAACACTAATTGTTAAGACTGACAAAGATTTAATTTCTAGTTGCATTGAGAGGAAAAAAATTAACAGACTAACAAAATTATAACCTTAACATGATTGAACTCATTACTTTTGAAATGTGGAGCAGATACTTTGTGTTCGTTTTTTAGTTTGTTTATAGAACTGGAAATGACTTTAGCATGTTAATATTTTATCAAATTAAAATTAATATCATTATGTTTTGAGAATCAAAATGTAAATGTAATGTAAATGCCATTATATATGTTAGAGTATGTGCTTTATTTTTTATAAAAATAATTCATGTTTATTATCAAAATTTCAAGTAGCACAAAAAGTATGAAGAAAGAAAAAATTACTTATAAATAACCTAGTATAACATTTGGTGAGCACTACTTCAATTAACCCTATATACATGAATAGAGATTGACATATGAATTGATAGGCAGGGAGACAGGTTAGGTAGGTAGGTAGGTAGGTAGATAGATAGATGATAGATAAAAAGGTAATTTTATAAGAATGAGATCATCCTATGCAACTATTAAAAATACATTTAATTTTATTCTAGTTTACTAGATATTGAGATGCAGGATTTTTGAATTTTTGATAAATGTTTTTCTTCTCAAGAGATATTACTCCCTTAAAATGCTAAACTTAAAGATTTTGGAAACCATCAAGACATTAGCAATGTCACATTTTAAAACTGAAATGGTCCATTTTTTACAGTTCTCACTGATTTCCTGCTATGAAGGAGGAAGCCTTTAAATATTCTTATCCTCTCTTCCTCTCTTTCCTTCAAATCTATTTTTTGTTCTGATTTTATTTAATTTTAATATAATTTCAAACTTTCCCAATAGTGTAAGAACAGCAAGAGGCATTCCTGTATACCTGTACCAAATTTTTATATTATGCATTTTTTATTCTCTTTATAATTTACACACATGCATATTATTTTTTCTAAACCATACTTAATACATAGTTAAATATGTATTTCTGAAGAACAAGGACATTTTCTTAAATAATCACAGTGCAATTTTCAAAAGCAGGAAATTTAACATAGATATAATACTATTAACTACTCTGCAATTCGTATAAAAATTTTGTCAGCATTTGTCCAATATTCTTTTTACAGATTTTTTCCTAGTACAGGATCTAATCTAGGATCATGCATTACTTGGTTATCATGTCTCTTTAATCTTTAATCTGAAGCAATTCTTCAGCTTCTTATTTTTCTTGATCTTGACAGTTTTGAGTTTAGGCCAGTTGTACAATGTCCCTCCATTTGGATTTGTCTAATGTTTCTTGATGATTTGATTCAGGTTATGCTTTTTTGGCAAGAATACCACTGAGGTGATGTGCTTTCTCAATGCATCATATTAGGAGGCACAAGATGTCTGTTTGTCCCAACATTGGTAATGATAACGTTGATCACATGATTAAAGTGGTATCCATCAGATTTCTCTTCTATAAAGGTAACGTTTCTCCCTTTTTAATTGGTGAGTATAGTAAGCAGAGATATTCTAACACTATTTAATATCCCATGGCATCAAAATTTTGTCCATTAGTTTTAGCATCCTTTGATGATTTTCTATTTTTATCATTTCTTCTATATTAGTTGACTTTCTACTACAAAGAAGAATTTTACTTTATCCACTATTTACTTACTTTTTCATTGCAGTATGAACTTTTATGGATTGAATTGTTTTTCCCTCACCTCCCCACAAAGACATGTTCAAGTCCTAACCCCCAGTACTTCAGAATGTGACCTTATTTAGAAATAAGGTTTTTGCAGATCTAACCAAGTTAGATTGAGGTTATTAGGTTGAGTCCGAATCCAAGATGACTGGTGTCCTTATGAAAAGGGAAAATTTGGACACAGACACACACACAGAAAAGATTGTATGAAGACACACAGGGAGAATGCCATGTGAACATGGAGGGTCAGAGATATGCATCTACTAGCCAAGGAATGCCAAAAATTGCTGGCAAACCACCTACAAAGGTGCTAAGAGGCAAAGAAGGATTTCCCTACAGGTTTCAGAGGGAGCATAGCCCTGCTGATGCACCTTAATTTTGGACTTCTAATCTCAAAACTATGAGACAATAAATCTGTTTTTTTTAGGTCACCCAGTTTGTGGTAACTTTTTATTGCAGTCCTACGGAACTAATATGTGTGGATTTTTATTTTATTCAAACAGTTGTAATCAATTACCATCACTATTTATTTTGATGCATTAATTGTCCCAGAGTTTGCTGGAGGGAGCCCCTTGAAGCTGGCTCATGCATGCTTTTGATATGACCCCATATTCTTTGAGCATTTCCTTTTTCCTTAATTTTTGGCTCAAGAAGATGGTCCTGCTCATCTTGTAATTCCTCTGCCCTAGACCCCCTACTCTACAGGTAGGCGGTGTCTCTCTTTTTCTTTCTGTCTCACTCCCTGTCTCTATCTATCATATATCTATCTATCTATCTATCTATCTATCTATCTATCTATCTATCTATATCATCTATCTATCATCTATCTATCTATCTATCTATCTATCTATCTATCTATCTATCTATCATCTATCATCCATCCATCTATCATAATCTATCTATCATTCCCTTGAGTTTATACTGATAGTTTCAGTTTCAAACTGATACCTCAGGATATATTCTTGGCTTCCTTTTGCTTTTTTGTAATTGCAACTTCCTTTAATCACAAGGAGAAATCTGGCTCTCATTATGTCCAATATATTCCTGATTTGCTCAAGCCTAAAATATATTATTTGCCTAAACTCACACAAATTAATTTTAGAATTGCTAATCCATACCACTGAAAAAACCAGATTTATTAACCAGAGTTCAATATTTGTATACAGTTTATTCACTTCTGAGGGGTAAATTTTAAATACAGAGATATACTCTAATCTTAAGTATACAATTTATTGAGTACTGACAAATGCGTACACTTATGTATTCCATACCTCTATCGATATACAAAGCCTTTCCATTACTCCAGAAAGTTTCCTTATGTTTATTACCAGTTAATTCCCTCCCCCAAGGCATTATGTTTTCCAGTTTTTTTCACCATTGTCTGTGTGATTTTGAGTTGTAACTTCTTTATTCCTGTTGGTAATTTTTGTTGTTTTTCTTTTTTTCTTATGTTTTCTAGATTTCTCAAGTATTTGTTTCCCATTTCTGCTCTTTATTTTTCCTTCCTTGTACTTAATTTTATATTAATTAATTTATATTTTACCTTCTTAACATTGGAACTTGATCATTGATTGTAAACTTCTTCTCTATTATAACTATTTTACACTATAAATTTCTATCTAAGCACTGCTTAGCTGCATCCCATAAATTTGGTATATTGTAATTTAATCATTGTCCAGTTAAAAATATTTTGTAATTTCTCTGTGTTTTCTTTAAGTTATATATTATTTAGAAATGTGTTGTTTAATTTCCAAATATTTGGTGGCTTTTTAAAACATCTTACTACTATAAACCTTGAGGTGCATGTACCCTTTCGAATCAGCATTTTTATATTCTTTGGGTGATTATTTATAGTGCAATTGCTGGATTCTGGGGTAGTTTTATTTTTTAACTTTTTGAGGAACCTCCAAATTGTTCTCCCTGGAGTGACTGCACCAGTTTGCATTCCCACCAACATGCAAGAGGTCTCTACTTTCTCCACATCCTTGCCAACACCTGTTGCTTCTTGTGTGTTAGTTTTAGCCATTCTAACAGGTGTGAGGTGATATCTCATCATGGTTTTGATTTGTATTTCCCTGATGATGAGTGATGTTGAGCATCTTTTCATGTGTCTGTTGGACATCTATATGTTTCCTTTGGAACAATGTGTGCTCATGTCTTCTGACCATTTCTTAACTGGATTATTGATTTTTTGGGTGTTGAGTTTGGTAAATTCTTTATAGATTTTGAATACTAACCCTTAACTGAAAGTTGATGGAAGGAGGAGGGTGGGGGATGGGTTAGATGGGTGATGGGTATTAAAGAGGGCGCTTGTTGCATTGAGCACTGGGTTTTGTATGTAAATGATGAATTACTGAATTCTACTCCAGAAACCAATATTGCACTGTATGTTAACTAACAAAAATTTAAATTAAAAAAAGTAAATTGAAGAATTAAAAAATATATATATCTTACTACTATTGATTTCTAACTTCCTTTATGGTTAGAGGATATACCCTGTAAGGTTCCAAACTTTTGAAACTTATTGAGACATGTTATGTTTCAGCATATTGAGATTATTTTGGTAAATGTTTTTTATGTACTTGAAAAGAGTATATATTCTGAAACTTTGGGCTATTCTATAAATGTCATTAGGTCAAAGTGGGTAATAGTGTTGTTCAGCATTTTTATGTTCTTACTGATGTTTTTAGTACCTTTCCTCTCAATAACTAAGTTCTGTAAAATGTACAGAATATTATTTTATTCTGTAGCCAAATTTTCCCCAAGGAATAGTCTTTGGTATATATTTAAATAGATTAAAATGTCACCATCACTCCCCTTACCATATCTTATTTAATGATGATTTCTTCATTTAGGTTTCACATAGGTATATTATTTCCCAAGTTCTTTAAAATTTAAATATATCTGGCCTATTGTCTTTCTCTTTGAATGGCAACATGATTGGATATAATATTCTTGATCACAGATATTTTTTCCCTTCAACTTTTTAGGGGAAAAATTTGAATTCAGTCATTGGATGATGTTGCATAGATGTCAGAAGATAGGCTGGTATTTTTCTTCTTAGAGGTGACTTAACTTTTCTCTCTAGATGTGATAAGGATTCTTTCTTTATCCTTAAAGTTCAATAACATAATCAGGATTTGTCTTTATGTAGATGGTTTTGTATCAGTTTTCCCTGGTATATGATATGTCCTTTTGATCTTCTGATTTAGTTCTTTCATGTTAGTATTCCTACATATTGCTGACCCTTTTTCTGTTCTTTTGGTTGGGTTCTCTGATACAAGGGCACCAATTATCATTATGTTGTAAAGATTTTTATCTCTCTTTCACATCTAAAAGTTTCTTTGTAATTTCTTTAATAGCTTGTCTTTTTTCTTTTATATTTAAAAAATATATAAGGGGGAAATCGGAGGGGGAGACGAACCATGAGAGACGATGGACTCTGAAAAACAAACTGAGGGTTCTAGAGGGGAGAGGGGTGGGAGGATGCGTTAGCCTGGTGATGGGTATTAAAGAGGGTGCTTCTGCATGGAGCACTGGGTGTTATACACAAACACTACATCAAAAACTAATGATGTAATGTATGGTGATTAACATAACAATAAAAAATTAAAAAATATATGTATATTTATATAGTATAATATATATATACATTTACATGTATATATATACACACACACACATATATATAAATATACACACATATTTCCTTTAGATGTAATTATCCCAAGCCCTTCTTCTTTACCATTAATTTGATATATTTTGCCATATGCTTGCTGTTTTTAATTTATTTATTAGAGCTTCAAGGTTGTTATTTGCTTCTTAATCTGTTGATCTGTTATCTTCTCTGTGTTTAATTATGTTGTTTTACCATTCAGATATTCTTTTAAGTTCTTTTATAGATAAAGCAGTCTTGGGCATCTTGTACTGTTTGATAATATTTTCTGAGTTCTTCATCAGGCTTTTGCTCCCTAGGATATCTGATACTTTTGAAAAATTCTCTTTTCTGTAGTATTATTACAGAGTTGTCATATAATTTCTTTTTGGATTACTCAAGTTTAATGTGTGAAGCTCAGTCTAGATCTAACATTTACTTTGACTTTTCTTTGACTATTTTTCTTCCTTTTTCAGTCTTTCTCCCTGTGATCAGTGTGGGGACATAAGTTTGCTTTCTATGTACCTTCTTTTTTTTTTCTTCAAGATTTTATTTATTTATTTTGGAGACAGAGAGAGAGAGAGAGTGGTGGGGGGTGGGGGTGTGGGTGGGGTGGGAGGAGCAGAGGGACAAGCAGATTCTGGGCTGAGCACGGAGCCTGATGTGGGGCTTGATCTCAGGACCCTGAGATCATGACCTGAGCTGAAACCGAGTCAGACGTTTAACTGATTGAGCCACCCAGGCCCCACTATGTACCTTCTTAGAGCCTGAGGGAATGTGGGTGGAGTGAGCCAACCTCCCTTGGTGCCCAGCATACCTACTCCCTGGGTGCCCAGAGAACTGCTGCCTCTTTTGAGAATCTCCTCCATATTCTGTACCAGGATCCAAGGGTATATCATAATCCTATGAGTTTCAGCTCAATCTCCAACATACCACAGAACCCTGGGACATTGCAAGCTCAGGTTATTACTCATGCTTAGTCGAGGTTCGGGGGCATTATAAAGGAGCTTTTACTTTTAGGAGTTTTTTTGTGGAATGTTCTAGGGAGCTTTACTCACCTGAGTCTCCTTTGCTCCAAGAGCACAGTTCAAAAATCTCAAGATTTTGCTGACACACTTTGTTTCCTCATTTCTGCTTTTAATAGGTTGCAAGTGTGGAAGAAAGATTAGAAGTTGAGTTTGATAAACCAGAATCTTTTATTTCTTCCCTGGTCACCATTTTTCTGAGTTTAGAAACCAAATCCACTGCCCTTTCTTCCAGGTTACTAATCCTTTCTACTGTTTCATCTAGTCTGTTATTGAACCCCTGTAGTGTATTTTTCAGTTCAGTTATTATGTTCTTCAGCTCTGTGACTTCTGCTTGGTTCTTTCTTATATTTTCTATCTCTTTGTTGAAACTCTCACTGTGTTCATCCCAGATTGGTGAGCAACTTTATGGCCATTACTTTGAACTCTATATCAAGTAAATTACTTATCTCTTTCATCAATGTTGTTTTTTTTTTTTTCCTGGATTTTTATCTTGTTCTTTCATTTGGAACATATTCCCCTGTTTCCTCATTTTGTTTGTATCTGTTTCTCTGTATTAGGCTAAACAGCCATCTCTTCCAGTCTTGAAAGAGTGGTCACAGAAAAACTGGGGGTGTGTTTTAGTTTGCTGTCTGTGCAGTGGTCTGGGATTGGTAGCCTGCCAAGAACTGCTCTCCAATTATTTCAGAGATTGTTTTAGTGTTTTGGGGCCCAGAAATGCAATACCCCTGGCCACTAGATCTAGGCACTCAAGTGGCATTACCTGTGTGGTCTGTGTATACTCACCAGATGTGTGGGGTCACTGGGGAGTACCAGGCTGGGGCATGTCCACCCCAATTTTAGCAGGGTGGGGCTACAGGAGAGCTCAGGGTTGGGGCGAGGGCAAGAAATGTAGAAGGAGAGTGCAAAAATGGCAACTGCTAGTGCCTCCATCCTCAGAGAGTTCCAATAGACACTTGCTCTTATGGCATACACTTTAAGATAAACCAATGAATCTTTTCACATATAGTCTAAGTACTTTTCAACTTGCTGTTATTTTGAAAAGAAAATTTTAATTTCAATATAGTTAACATGCATTGCTATGTTAGTTTTGGATGTACAATACAGTGATTCAGTAATTCTATACGTTACTCAGTGTTCATCATGATAAGTGTACTCTTAATCCCCTTCATCTATTTTACCCATCCTCCCACCCACCTCCCCTCTGGTAGCCATCAGTTTGTTCTGTATGGTTAAGAGTCTGTTTTCTGGTTTATCTCTTTTTTATTGTTCATTTGTTTTGTTTCTTAAATTTCACATATAAGTGAAATCATATTGTATTTGTTTTTCTCTGACTGACTTATTTCACTTAGGATTATACTCTAGATCCTTCCATATTGTTGCAAATGGCAAAATTTCATTCATTTTTATGGCTGAGTAATAGTCCAGTGTATATATGTACCACCTCTTCTTTATCCATTCATCTGTCAATGGACATTTGGGCTGCTTTCATAATTTAGCTATTGTAAATAATGCTGCAATAAACATAGGGGTGCATATATTTTTTTGAATTAGTGTTTTTGTTTTCTTTGGGTAAATACCTAGAGGTGGAATTCTAGATCATATGGTAGTTCTATTTTTAATTTTTTGAGGACCCTCCATACTGTTTTCCACAGTGGCTGCACCAGTTTGCATTCCCACCAACAGATCATAAGGGTTCCTTTTTCTCCACATCCTTACCAACATTTGTTGTTTCTTTTGTTTTTGATTTTAGCCATTTTGACAGGTCTGAGGTAATAGCTCCTTGTAGTTTTGATTTGCATTTCTCTGATGATGGGTGATGTTGAGTATCTTTTCATGTGTCTGTTGGCCTTCTGGATGTCTTCTTTGGAGAAATGTCTGTTCATGTCTTATGCTCATTTTTTAATTAGGTTATTTTTGTTTGTTTTTTATTTTGGGGGCTTTTTGGTATTGAATTGTATAAGTTCTTTACATATTTTGGATACTAACCTTTTATCAGATATTTCATTTGCAAATATGTTCTCCCATTCAGTAGGTTGTCTTTTAGTTTTATTGATTGTTTCCATTTCTGGGCAAAAACTTTTTATTTTGATGTAGTCCCAGTAGTTTAGTTTTGCTTTTGTTTCCATTGCTCAGGAGACACATCTAGAAAAATGTTGCTATAGTCGATGTCAGAGAAATTACTGCCTGTGCTCTCTTCTAGGATTTTTGTTGTTGGAGGTCTCACATTTAGGTCCTTGATCCATTTTGAGTTTATTTTTATGTATGATGTAAGAAAGTAGCCCAATTTCATTCTTTTGCAAGTAGCTGTTCAGGTTTCCCATCACCATTTGTTGAAGAGACTGTCTTTCTTATTGCATATTCTTGCCTCCTTTGTCAAAGATTAATTGACCATATATATTTGGTTTTACTTCTAGGATTGTGATCCTGTTCCATTGATCTATGTGTTTATTTTTGTGCCAGTACCATACTGTTTTGATTACTACAGCTCTGTATTATATCTTGAAATCTGGGATTGTGATACCTCCAGTTTTGTTCTTCTTTTTCAAGATTGCTTTGACAATTGGGGTCTTTTGTGGATCCATACAAATTTTAGGATTATTTGTACTAGTTCTGTGAAAAATGCTCTTGGTATTTTGATAGGGATTGCATTAAATCTGTAGATTGCTTTAGGTAGTATTGACATTTTGGTAATATTTATTCTTCCAATCTATAAGCATGGAGTATTTTTCCATTTCTTTGTGTCATCTTCAATTCCTTTCATTAATGTTTCATAGTTTTCAGAATATGGGTCATTCACCTCCTTAGTTAAGTTTATTCCTAGGTATTTTATTATTTTGGGTCCAATTGTAAATGAGATTGCTTTCCTAATTTCTCTTTCTGCTACTTCATTATTAGTATATGGATATGCAACAATTTTTTGTGTACCGATTTTGTATCTTGCAACCTTACTGAATTCATTTATCAGTTCTGGTAGTTTTTTGTGGTCTTTAGTGTTTTCTATATATAGTATCATGCCATCTGCAAATAGTGAGAATTTTACTTCTTCCTTACCAATTTGGATGCCTTTTATTTCCTTGCGTTGTCTAATTGCCATGGCTAGCACTCCCAATACTATGTTGAATAAAAGTGGTGTGAACATCCTTGTCTTTTTCCTGATTTTAGGAAAAAAGCTTTGTTTTTCACCACTGACTATGATATTAGTTGTGAATTTCACATATGGCCTTTACTTTGTTGAGTTATGTTCCCTCTGAAACTACTTCGTTGAATGGATGTTGTACTTTGTCAAATGCTCTTTCTGCATCTATTAAAATGATCATATGGTTTTTATCCTTTCTCTTGTTGATGTAATGTATCATGTTCATTGATTTGCAAATATTGAATCACCCTTGCATCCTAGGAATAAATCCCACTTGATCATGGTGACGAATTTGTTTAATGTATCATTGTATTTGGTTTGCTAATATTTTGTTGAGGATTTTTATATCTAGGTTCATCAGAGATACAGGTCTATAGTTCTCTTTTTTTGTAGTGTCTTTATCCAGTTTTGGTATCAGGGTAATGCTGGTTTTCTAGAATGAATTTGGAAGCTTTCTTTCCTCTTCTATTTTTTTGGAATAGTTTGAGAAGAATAAGTATTAACTCTTCTTTAACTATTTGTTAGAATTCAGCTGTGAAGCCATCTGGTCCTGGACTTTTCTTTGTTGGGAGTCTTTTGATTACCGATTCAATTTCATTGCTGGTAATTGACCTGTTCAAATTTTCTATTCCTTCCTGATTCAGTTTTGAGAGGTTATGTGTTTCTAAGAATTTATCTATTTCTTCTAGGTTGTCTAATTTGTTGGCATATAATTTTTCATAATATTCCCTAATAATCCTTTGTATTTCTGTGGTGTTGGTTATTTCTCTTCTTTCATTTCTGATTTTGTTTATTTGAGTTCCACCCCCCTCTCTCTTTGATGAATCTGGTTAAAGGTTTATCAATTTTGTTGATCTTTTCAAAGAATAAACTCCTGATTTTTTTGATCTGTTGTATTATTTTTTTAGTTTCTATTTCATTTTTTCTGCTCTAATCTTTATTATTTTATTCCTTCTACTAGTTTTGGGTTTTATTTGTTTTTCTTTTCCTGGCTCCTTTAAGTATAAAGTTAGGTGTTTTATTTGAGATTTTTCTTGCTTCTTGAGGTAGGCCTGTATTGGTATTAACTTCCCTCTTAGAACAGCTTTTGTTGCATCCCCAAAATTTTGGACCATTGTGTTTTCATTTTCATTTGTCTCGATGTATTTTTGATTTCCTCTTTGATTTCTTGGTTGATCCATTCATTGTTTAGTAACACGTTACTTAACCTTCATATATTTGTGTTTTTTCCTGGATTTTTTTCTTGTGGTTGATTTCTAGTTTCATAGCATTTTGGTTAGAAAAGATGCATGATATGACTTCAATCTTTTTGAATTTGTTGAGACTTGTTTTGTGGCCTAATATGTGATCTATTCTGGAGAATGTTCCATGTACACTTGAAAAAAAATGTATTCTGCTGTTTTGGGTTGGAATGTTCTGAATATATCTCTTAGATCCATCTGATCCAATGTGTCATTCAAAGTCAATGTTTCTTTCTTGACTTTCTGTTTGGATGATCTATCCATTGATGTAGGTGGGGTGTTAAAGTCCCCTATTATTATTGTATTACTAGCAATTACTTCCTTTATGTTTGTTATTAACTGCTTTATATATTTGGGTGCTCCCATGTTGGGTGCATGAATATTTGCAATTGTTATATCTTCTGGTTGGATTATTTTCTTTATGATTATATAGTATCCTTCTTTGTCTCCTGTTACAGTCTTTGTTTTAAAATATATTTTGTCTAAAATATGTATTGCTATTCCAGTTTTCTTTCCACTTCGATGGATGCTTTTCCATCCCTACACTTTCAGTCTGCATGTCTTTAAGTCTGAGGTGAGTCTCTTGTAGGTAGTATAGATGGGTATTTTTTTTTTATCTATTATATCACTCTATGTCTTTTGATTGGAGTATATAGTCCATTACATTCAAAGTAATATTGTTGGGTATGTCACTTATTGCCATCTTGTTACTTGTTTTATCATTGTTTTTGTGGTTCTTCTCTGTTCCTTTCTTCTCTTGTTCTCTTCTTTCACAGTTTGTTGGTTTTCTTTAGTGATGTACTTGGATTCCTTTCTCTTTATTTTTGCTTATGTATTACTGGTTTTTAATTTATGGTTGCCCTTAAGTTTATATATAATATCTTCTGCATGTAGCAGTCTATATTAAATTGATAGTCACTTAAGTTTGAACCCATTCTTTACTTCTCTCCCCCATACATTTTAAGTATGTGGTGCCATACTTTACATCCTTTCATTTTGTGAATCCCTTGACTGATTATTATAGAGATACTTAATTTTACTACTTTTGTGCTTCCTCTTTTTCTAACTCCTACCTATGGTCTTTCCTCTCTACCCAAAGAGTCCCCTTTGACATTTCTTGTAGAGTTGGTTTAGTGGTCATGAACTCTTTTAACTTTTGTTTTTCTGGGAAACTCTTTATCTCTCCTATTCTGAATGATAGCCTTGCTGGATAGACTATTCTTTGCTGCAGGTTTTTTTCTTTCAGCACTTTGAATTTATCATGGCACTTCGTCCTGGACTACAAAGTTTCTGCTGAACAATCAGCTGATAGCCGTATGGGGTTTCCTTTGTATGTAACTGTTTTTCCTTTCTCTTGTTGCAATTCTCTCTTTATCACTACTTTTTGCCATTTTAATTACTATGCATCTTGGTGTGGGTTTCATTGGGTTGATTTTCTGGGGGCTCTCTGTACCTCCTAGACCTGGATTTCTCTTTCCTTCTCAAGATTTGGGAATTTTGTAGCTATTACTTATTGAAATAAATTTTCTCCCTCCTTTTCTCCCTTCTCCTTCTGAGATCCCTATAATGTAAATGTTATTTTGCTTGATGGTCACTGAGTTCCCTAAGTCTATTTTCATTTTTTATTGTATTCTTTTCTCTCTCCTCTTTGGCTTGATTGCTTTCCATTACTTTGTCTTCCAGGTCACTGATCTGTTCTTCTTATTCCTCTAGTCTACTTTTTATTCCATCTAGTGTTTTTTAAATTTCAGTTCTTAAGGACTTCATCTCTGACTGGTTCTTTTTAATGTTTTCTATCTCTTTGTTAAGAATCTCACTGAGATTCTTTTTCTCAAGCCAGTGAGAATCTTTATGATCATTACTTTAAATTCTCTATCAGGCATATTACTTATCTCCATTTTGTTTAGGTCTCTTGCTGTGGTTTTGCCTTGTTCTTTCATTTGGGATGTATTTCTTTGTCTCCTCATTTTGTCTAACTCTCTGTGTGTGTTTCTATGTGTTAGGAAAGTCAACTACATCTCCTGCTCTTGAAAGTAGTGGCCTTATGAAGAAGAGGTCCTGTAGTGCTCTGCAGTGCAATGTCACCAGAACCTGGCTCTTCGGAGGTATCTCCTATGTGTGTTGCATACACCCTACTATTGTGTCTGAGCTGCTTTTGCCTTCAGTCCAGTTGTCTGCAATGACTCTCTTTGCCTGTTGTGGGCAGGGTTTTGTCCCTGTGTAGTTAGTGGGCCAGTCTGGGGTTGCCTTGGGCTTACATTGAGTCATACCAGGCATTTGTGAGAAATGCAGTAGCACCAAACTGCAGGAGAACATGAGGGTATGGTTTATGGCACCAGCAATATCCATGCTGGTGAGAAGGGACCTGCAGTTGCTGGGGACTGAGCCATGCCAGGTTGGAGAAGGCAGATCCGCAGGAGTGCATGGGGGCAGGGCATGTGGTGTTAGCAGGTTTGTGGTCTGCTGTGGGAGGAAACATGGACCCAGGCCTGATTCAGGCCTGGTGTGTCCAGAGAAGAACACTTGGGAAGGGTGTGCAGTTAGCAAGGTATATAACAAGTGTTGGCACCATGCTGGCTTTAAGTGGGAAGCAGGGGAGGGAAATGACACCTGTCAGTTCCTTTGTTCCTGGGAAGTCTCCCAAAGACCTGCCCTTCCAGCACATGCTCTTAGATTAGTAAACAAATACTCCTCCTGTGTATACCTCAGGCATTTTTTTTTAAACTGCTGCTTCTATGCTGTATCTTTGCAGGGCTGTTTGTTGTGCTATCTCTTTAAAGGCAGAGTCCCAGTTTCCTCTCACTTTCCTGGCTCTCCCATTAGCTTGCTGATTTTTAAAGGTCCAGGTTTTAAGCCCTGCTGATTGTAAGAACTTGGGAAATTCAGCACCTCTGGTTTTCAAAGCCAAATGTTAATGGAGATTCATCTTTCTTGTTTTGGCTATCTGGTTTGAGAATCTGTTTCTCTCCCCTCTTTGAGACTACAGTATCTCTCCCTCCCACATATAGTACTATGGGTCTGTTTAGCTCCCTACTATGTCTCTGTACTACCCACCCTCTTCAGTGTGGCCTCTTCTCTACATTTAGCTATGGAGAGTCTGTTCTGCCAGACTTGGGGTTGTTTTCTGGGTTATTTACACTGATGTGGCTATTATCTAGTTGTATCCATGGAATGAGGTGAGCTTAGGGTCCTCCTACTCCACCATCGTTCCCAGAAGTTCAACTCACTGCTTTGCAATGGGTCTCAGGGTGAGTGGTTCTGTGTGCCAACTCTTTGAGTGGAGTCTCACCTTTTTACAGCCCTTTGGGTCTCTTGGACATAAGCCCCATTGATTTTGAAAGCCAGACATTGCGGGGGCTCATCTCTCCATTGTAGGGTCCCAAGAGTTGGGGTGGACTGATGGACTTGAATCCCTCATTCTTCAAGAATATATTCTGTATTTGTGAGATCCCTCCTGTTCATGTGCCAACCATGCCAGGAGTGGGATATTTGGCAACACTGCATCTCTGCCTCTCCTACCTTTCTTGATGTGGCCATTTTATTTTTTGTTGTGCAGGAACTAGCTATTCAGTTAGTTTTCAGGTCTATTTCAGAGAGAGATCGTTCTATATGTAGCTGAAGGTTTGGTGTGTCCATGGGAGGAGGTGAGTTCAGGGTCTTCCTACACTGCTATCTTGAACCACCCTCCTATTTAATTAATTTTCAAACTGCTAAAGAATTTGTATTCTCTGAAGTTGATTGAGTGCACATTTAAAAAGTCAAATAAATAAATCAAATATAACCAGTGGCAGTCCACTAACCTCCAGTATTTACTATAATTTATAAAATTCTGCAATAAAATTTATTTGTGTATTCTACATAAAGAAAGGGTACACCAAGTAAATGAATATTAGCTGTATAAAGAAAAGAAAGAAATAACTTTAAGATAATTTAAAAGCAATTAGTCACTATAAATGATAAAGATATCAATAAAATCACCTTTTTTGTGGAATCATTAATTAATGGATTGTTCTTTTTATGTGAAGATGAATAAACTGCAGTCTCTCTACTTGAGGCTCTCACAATATGGAAAGAATATCAGACTATTCTTCCAAATACGGCATGGATAAAGTATTACAAGAGTTCGAAGAGAGCAATACTAGGTTTTTTGGAGACTAATCTTCCTGATGAAAGCTAACATTTATAGAATGCTGACTATGTGACAAATCCTGGAAAGCCTGACTCTAGAAAGTTTATCCTCAGAGCTGATGGGAACTTGCCCTCCTTCTGTATAGAAGTTGTCCCACACTGCAGCCTGACAGTAAGTTTTAGCTCTCAGTTAAGGAAACAGGAATTCTCTCATATATTTATTCAGAAAGGAGGTCTTTGCCTTGCAATTTCTGATGGAAGGAAGAGAAGCTCAGATTATTCAAACTCTACTTCTCTGATTTGTATTCTCCAAGTGCCAATGTAGAAATATACTTTTCTTAGAAATGGATAGGAATAAACTATCAAATTTAAGAGAAGTATTGGTAAGAGACTCTCGAAACTTCAGAGGTGTGAAGAACTTGTAAGTAGGGAGCATCTAAGCTGCAACAAATGAGTGCTGGTTTCCTGTTTTAGGCTACCTACTCCAGGGCACTGAGAAAAATTGTAGATGAGTTTAATCCTTAGGAAACTGTGGAGAATGGAAGAAGCACTAGAAGAGGGACATATGACTTACTGGTAATCCTCGGATAACCCAGTAATCCAGGCATCAATTCCAGATGAAAGTATGATTTGTGAACATATAGAAAAGAAAGCAGTAGGTTCACTAAGTCGTGCCAAATAAGTTAAATTTTCTTTTGTTTTCTTTTTCTTTTTTTCTTTTTTGCAGGGATTATAGTTTGGTAGCTCAGGAGACTGCATTAAACACAGCATATCCATATTTCAGGATTGCATTTGGCTGTCTTTCTTGAACTTTTCTTTAACAAAATGAAGAAAGAGGAACAGGATGTCAGTAACAGGAGATGTGTTCATAACTGGTCAAGGAAATAATTGAAACCCCAAAGCGGGCTAATCAATGGATTGTTGATAACCTTGATGTATAGTTCTAGAATCCTATCACATAGCTTGTGCCCTTGTCCTGGTCAATAACTGATAAAGTTTCATTTAGTGTCTGCTATGTGTCAAACACTGTGCTATGTGTTAGAACAACATTCTGTTACACATGCCAGGAACTGGCATGCTCATTTTATGAACACATACTCAACACTTTATGATCTTATTTGATTCTCCCAATAACCTTATCAAATAGGTATTGTCTCCATTTTATAGATGAAGAAATGGAAAGTTGGAGAACTTAAGTAGCCTGACTAAGGTTGACCACACAGTTACTGAGTGGCAGTGCCCAAATGTAAGTCTTGGTCTGTCATTTTTTCTTCACTGCTTTTTTTTTTTTAAATTAATGATTGGAACAAGAGAACAAATCAATACGCATATAAAATGAATGCAAAAGAGATATTGACGTAGGAATGTGCTTAATGACAGAATTAGTATCCAAAAGAATTTTAATAGGCTGGAGCAAATTTAATCAGAGAACATTTAACAGAGATGCATGTGAAATCCTGAGCTGGGTTCCAAATATCCAGCTGCACAGGGCAATGTGGCTTAGCAGCTGCGTAAGCTTAATGTGATTCAATAGTGTGACATAGCTGCCCTAAAAGTGAATGAAAACGGATGCCACATTTGTACAAATCTAGTATTCCAAACAAAGAGATAGATTATTCTGTTTTATTATGGAGCTTGTGAGTAGTTCTGGGCAGCATAACTTTGAAGAGACATAGACAGACTTAACCAGTCTTGTGAAAGGGCTCAGTACCATTTTTATCTCATTCTTTTGATGAGTATTTTTTGGTGTGCTTACTATGTGTCAGGCATTGTCTTAAGTATTCAGGAAATGGCAGTTTATAAAATAGCCCTCTTGTAGCTTACATTCTTACTGGAGAGGCAAGAAATAAACAAATGAACAAATGAATGTGTATCATAATGTCAGATAGTAATACATGCTGGAAGAAAATAAAGCAGTGTAAGGTGATAGAGACTAGGTGGAGGCTATTTCAGGTAAGTTTGTCAGGGAAGTATCTCTGAAGAGCTGTCATTTGATCAGAAACCTGGGATAACTAAGAGAGGGCATCATAAATAGAAGAACATTCTATGCAAAGGAAAAAGAAAGTACAAAACCCTGAAGTGGGTGTTTGCTTCATATGTTCTGAAAGGAACTCAAGGAAGCCACTGTGCTATGTTAACAGACAGTGAGGAGAAACAGGACTCCAGGCTGTTGCAGAGGTCAGGTGAACAGAAAGACAAAATGATCCAACCTGAGCAACATGAGTAAGATGAGAAGAGAGAGCTGATCATTGGATTTGGCAATATGGTTCTCACTGGGGACTTTGTTGTTCCTCATGAGAATTAGCTGAAAGAGCCTGAAGACATCTAGCCTTGGGAAGAAAAGTCTTAGAGCAATGTAATTGAGGACCATCTGAATACCTCCTGAAATCAGATCTCCAGGGACATGGAAACCTGGAATTTGCATTTTTAGCACTAAAAGTTTTTTCTTCACCTTAAAAATTGAAAACTGCTGGTTTAGGAATTCCTAGCTGACTTGAAATATGGACAAAGTTGTTCTGCATCTCTATTGAGGGACTGATGAACAGAGGCTAAAAGTATACAGATTTCTGCAACATATGAGATGTAATACTCAAATGCTGGCCATCTTAAAGCAGAATGAGTTGTTTATGACAGAAAAAAGTTCTTGTCAATTGAAGCAGAGATGGATAACCACTTTTTCGGGGGGAAATTGTTTGGAGGGATTTAAATATCATGGGGGTGAGAAGAGTGTTGTACGAAGTAAACTTCTTAGCCCCGAGATTCCATTATTCTGAAATGCAAAGAGCAAACCCTCCTGCTCCAAATAGCCAGAACACCTAGCCCCAACTAGCCTTGTCTATGTTTGTTTTGACTTTGAAAATGTAGGAACAAGACATTTCTATTTTGTTGAGTCCCAGGATTTGAGTTGTCAAGGGGCTATGAAGCAACGTCTATTAACTGAAGGAAAAGAAGAGAGTTAAGATCTTACTGTACAATGGCATAAGAGAGAAGCTAGTAATTGAGAAAGTGTTGTATCAGTGTTTGCATGTTTCCATTATAATATATGAAGAAAATCCTGGACATCTATTCCCTTGCTGTTATTGGATTTATTATTATTATTATTTATTAAATTAGGGCAAAAGTGCAGTCAGAATAGATATCTTGGGTTTGTTAGCAAATGAGATGTTCCAAATTTTGTGTCATACAATTAGCTTGGTGGGTTTCTTTTTGCTGGCTGTAACATTTCCTGCATGCAGCAGAGGCTGGGCTGTGGACCTCCTCATTTGTTGAAGCATATGCAGTATTGTTGAGCTCACCACACAGCTGTAGGGGGAAAACGTTGCTCACCCTGAGGTTATAACCCCCCTTTTCTAAATTACTGTTTACTGATGTGGGAGGAAAGGACTCCTGGCATAGCTCAATAATTACTCTTGGCACAGTTCAATAATTAATGAAGTGTTAAAAAGACGCTGCTGAAGTTTGTGCATCTGCTATGTAGGGTATGAAAGTACAAGAAACTCGCCTGCGTCTCTAAGTCAAAGACACACATGGCCTTCCCTGTCCTCCCAGGAGAGGACCCAGTGGGGAGTGAGTGCAAACGGATGCTTTAGTGGAGGAGAGAAGGGGATTCTTACTACCAAGCTGTTGCCACGTTTCTCAGAATAGAGAAGCCCAAAGTAGTAGGGTTGTAGTTTCTGTTTTTTTCTCCCCTGTGATTTATAGGTAAGTCCTTTAATTTGTTAGAAGAAATTTGTATGCAGAAATGACTGTTCTCTTCTCTCCTCCTCTCTCTATGACTTGTTAAATCAGCAGTTTAAAATAATTTGATGATGGTAATGCAACAGGGACAAATAATTACTACCACTAGTGTGGTATTTACCTCCTAAAGTTTTAGGAGGTTGCAGGCTGGCATCTTGCCTAGTGAATAAGATATCAAGAGTGCTTTCCTAGCTGCAAAATTAACAAAGGAAGGAATAAATATTATTTTTCCCTCAAAGGACCCAGTTTGGAAAAAGCCCAAGGATTAACTCTTTGTGCTGCAGTCTGATTTCACAGTGTGTCACCTCTCACACTTGTCCTCATCAATCAGTGCCATAGGGCCAGGCCTCAGACAGGCCTCTGGGCTTTCCCAGGAATCCCTGCTGCTTGGCTGGAAAGTCAGGTCCAGCCAAGGGTTTCTGAAACACAGCTCAGGTACAAGCTGACTCTCGCTTCAGGCCAATTTCTTAAGCAAAGGGTCTTTGCTAATATGCGGAACAGAAAAAAAATGTTGGGAGAATGGGTTGGGGTTTCATTCACCTCCTTCCTCCACCCACCCCCACTGCATCCCTAAGTTATTTAAGTTCTAGTTCAGACTAAAAGGAAGACATCTGACAAATTCTGTTTTATTAACTCTCCTCTGCTTTGGTTGGTGATAAATTAAATATTTTGTTTTCTTTCTCTTTTTTTCCCCTCAGTGTTGTGTATATACATTTCTTTGTGGTCACAATTTCTCTGTGTGACAGCTAAGGGGGAGTATAGGGCAAGGAGTAAACCTTGAGGAATTAAGGTGCAGTCTGCCCTATTTTTTTCCCCCTCCTCTTTAATATGAAACTGGTTACAGGCACATTTTTTTAAACCTCTCAGCAGGAATTGCAAAGTTTTCCCGGGTCATCACCTAGCAACAAAACCCAGCAAAACATTCGCAAAGCAGTTTTTGCAATGCAGCCATCACTGACCGCAGACCTGACTTGTGGAAGGCTGAGTTTGCCACGGAGGGGAATTGAATGCTTTCTTCTTTATTCAAGTAGAATGCTGAGATGTGCAGTCTGGGTCCTGCTTGAACCAAATTAATGTACATTAAAGAATAAACCATAATGCCCATTGTGAATAGGAGGTCGGAAGGATTCAACAGAATTTGATGATGGGCCAGTTCTTATTGAAACTATTTAAATTGAACTTCTAACAGAGTTGTTTTAAATAAAGCAATCTGAGATTGATATAACGCTCCTTTTATTAGATCAAATATTCTGAGGACTTTTGGGTAGTGTCAGAAACCTTAAGTCTATTGCGTAATAAGTTCAGAATTCAACAAAAGATTACTTAGCTTCTTCCCTGAAAATAATAGTAAAAATCCCCCTTCAGAAGAAGAGGAAATCTGGTTTGTCTGGTTTTGACTTCTACTCAGAGTTAGCAGCCGGGCATAATGTCTATCATCATTAAGAAAATGTGCTACCCTGGAACGTGGTTATAATATCCATCTGAAGGTCTATGCTGTGGGTCTTTTTCCTTGGAAGAATCTTACAACAAGATCCTTTTGCTTTGCCATGTACTTTAGAACCAAAAGACGGAATGCAAACACATCTTATTTCAATTATTTTTTTCTGTACTAGCATATGTGGAGATTCAACTATCTCAACTCAATGATCCAGGCATCTAGATCTTGATTTTTAATACTCGGATAGGGCCTGCTGTGCTCATACCTCTATTAGTAACAGAGGGGTTTCTTTAGCTCGGTACTTCAGGCAGAGAGCAAAAAGATTCATTAAGTGTGACTGAATCCTGACTCTTCAGTAAGAATCTTACAAAGTTTGCCCCACATGTCTACAGTGTGTGCACGAAGGACACGAAGTGTGTCCTCATATCAGGCTTCAACTCTTGATCATTGAGGAACTGGTGAGGAAATTGTACTCCAGTTTAGATTCTCTTCCATGTGTCCCATGTTCTTGCAGCAGCCTGGGATCCCAATTCTGCTCAATATCCATTATTGCTGATGACATTATTGTTCTAAACATTTGCCCCTGTCCTTGCACAAAATGTAGCTTTTAAGTACTGAGTCCTTCTCAGGTTATCTGTGTAAAAGGCCTTGCTTCCCTCCATTACGCTCTGTGAAATGTTGGCTGTCTGCTTTATTTGTCCATCTCTCTTTAGGCTGAACTCTCTTTGACAACTTCTTCTCCACCACATTGGTGTCTTCTGCAGCTGTGGGAGCAATATTCTAAATCCTTGCTACTCAAAGTAGGGGCCAGTGCATCAACCAGTGCATCCACATCATCTGGGGATTTGTTATAAATATAAAATCTCAGCCCCTCCCCCCCAAGAACTACTGAATTAGAATCTACATTTTAACAGGTTACCCAGGTGATTCATATGCCCATTGAAGGTTGGAGAACATTGTAGATCTTTCTGGTTCAATAATTTGTTTCCTGTTGGGAGTTCTAGCTGAAAATGAATCTTCCTGTTCACATTTCTTCTAAAATATGAAACACTTCCCACTCTCAGCAATACTGAGGTGAACTTAGAGGATGAACCACAGGAGCAACAGGGAAACTTAAGCAAAGTTGTGGAGTTTTCCCATATGTTGGCAGATACTCACAAACAGGACAATGCAGTGATTCTACATAGACCCAGCAGACTATCAGATAGTTTTCTCTACCTTGTATATCTTATTGTTACCCATTTTACAGAAAATTCTACATTTTGTCTTATATTGTACTTATTTTTATATATGACAACTCTCCTATAAGATGGAAAACTTCTTGAGGCAGGCTAAGTACTCATATTTATCCCCTTCACATCCCATAGCTCAGGGCTTTTATTATAATAGAAACTCAATGAATGATGGTTGCATTGAACTGTTAACATTGCCAATAGATGCAGTATGTTTAAAAGGGTCATGACATCACTCTTTTTAGGGAAAATGAAAAGGAACTTGATAATGACCTAACATAAAGCACTGAGGGGATAGTCTGCCTTGGTGACTCTAGACATTTGAGTTACATTGCAAATGGTGCAGTCTGGTCCAAATTAATCCTTTCTATTACCAAATAGACCAGGCCTTCAAGGTATTTATGAAAGATGTCATAACTTGGAAGCATCCTTTTGATTTGGGTAACTAAGGGTTAGATGTCCATCCAAAGTGGTCCTAAAGAAGGAAGAACCCCTAAAAGTGGAGGGGATATTACTTTAATGGTTTTTATGGATCTATTAATCCTTCTGTTCAGAGGTATGAAAAACTAGAGATGGAACCTGGGAGTGTGAGGGGAGTACATGTGGAGAAGATTGGCAGTTGGGAAAGAATTTTATTTGTGCTGAACATTGGAGAATGTATTGTGTTCCTTTGCATATTATTTACCAAAATATGTAGATATTTCAGTAAAATTGTTGATTGTAGAAAGTCTACTCCAATCTAGATTTTCTAATTCCTGGTTTACCCAATAGATTACATAGATGAGGTGCTGATATTTTGGGAGTATGAAATAGTCTATTTTTATTTATATGAAGTTTTACAAAATTTGTGAAGGGTAACATGACTAGGGCTTAGTTACATTGCCCTCACATCAAGGCTTATGTGATACATTGGCAATTTGAATTGGTAGTGGAAAAAGTGGAAATGAGAATTCTGTCATGTACAATATGGGTTCCTAAGCATAAAGAGTCAACTTTGTCTCACCTCACAGTAAAAGCAAGAGGTAAGAAGACATTTAAATGTTTATATAAATTACTGCATATGTCATCCTAAAAATAAAACAAAAAAACCCCCAGATGGCCAGATGGGAATTTTTATCCTGGCTTCATGGAAGTATAAAATTCCTTTAAAGGAAGAGTTACAGTTACAAAAAAATATAGCCAATTAAGAGTAAAAGGTGTACTAGTTTCAGAAGCACGTAATTTCATTTGTAACTAAAGGCAAATTTGTCACTTAATTAGTAATTCTGACACAGGTAAAGAGGAAGACAGCTGCTTTTCTAGGCATTTTATGCCTCACTGGTCCCCGGTAACCAGATGGCATTGTTGTTGCTGATGGATGAACCAGAGAAGATGTGGGATAGGATCCACCCCCACCCCAACTCCTTGAAATAACAAACTTGTATTTGAAATCTCACAAGGAGTAAGCTTTCTTCTGTGTTCACCCAGGCCAGGTTAGGGTGGGGAGCAATGTTGGAGCTGAACGAGTAATTTTGCTCTCTACTCTTCTGGCTTGCTGAGGAGACCCCACAATTAGTAGGTAAATGAGTAGCTGCATGCAGTAGCTTTCTTTTGTTTAGAAAAATTCCCAATTACAGAATTATTCAATAATGTTGCACCTGTTTTTAAAACTAAAAGAAATACCATTTATTTGTCTAGCATTTTAGAGTTTTCCACTTTCATGATTTCACCCATTATTTTTCTGACCACTCCCAATAACTTGTGGAGTAAGGCAGTACTGGGATTATTTATTTCCATTGTGAGACTGAGAAACTGAGGTTCAGAAGGATAAATTTAGCTGATCAAAGTCTGCAAAGCTAATTACAAACCTAGGACTAAAATCTAGTTTCTAGATTCCCATAGTTAGTGCTTCCTTTAATACAAAGATTATGCAACAAATAGATGAAATTATGATCAATCTCACTAGTAATTAGGGAAATAGAAATTAACATATCAAAATTTTTATCATCAATTTGGTAAAAATTAAGAGAACTAATTTTCATTGTTGGCAACTATATAGAGAAACACACTGTTGATTATTTTTGTAAATAGATGCAGCTTAAAAACTTTCATACTTTTTAACATAACATTTCTCCTTCTAGTAATCCATCCTATAGAAAGAAATCACAATTGTATATAAATGTGTATGTACAATGATGTTGATTGTTTATATCAATAAAAAACTGCAAATAACTTTAAAGCCCCTAATTTGGGAATTATAAAATGATTATGGCATATCTATATTATGAAATACAATGAAATTATTTTAGGAAGGACAGACGTACATATACTGATACAGAAAATTTTCCCAACATGTTGATAAGTAAATGAAGCAAACTGCACCATGATTCTTAAAGTTTAATTTATTAAAAAATGATGTATGTGCATATACATATATAAAATACAGATGCATAGAAAAAAAGGTCTGTGACAGCACAGACCAAACTGAAACTAGTGGTTGCCTATGGTGGGAAGAGTGATATTGTGGGAAGGGGCAGATAAAGAGGTAATTTATACTTAGTCTATATTTCTCCATTATTTGACTTTTTTATAAGAATTTCTTTATGCATCACTGTAAAATAAAAAACGTTTGAAAAGAAAAGTTAATTTTTCCTGGGCTGCCTTCATTTTTTGCATCCTAGATAGCTGCTTCTCTCACACTGTCTGATGACTGGAGTCATTCCTGAGTCCCAGCAGGAGCTCAGCTAGATGTCTCCAACCTGGCATCTCCAGGATCTTTAGGTTGGGAGAGATCCTGATATCGACCTTTCAGGATCTTTTAGATTTTCTATCATTGCATTATGATGGATCTTTACCAACCTCGATATATAATACTATGCTGATTTTTTTTTAACTTTCACTAGACCAATTGTTCCAAAAAACTTTGGGCCACAAAAGTTATATTCAGAAGCCCAATGCATGAGAAGACAAAAGTGGAGCTCCTTTGGTTGAATTTGAGGATGGTGAGGGCTTCTTCTCAACCTCACCACTCCCCCCACCCACTAAACTCCAAAAAATTGCTTCCAAAAAACACCTAGGCCTCCAGAGAGCAGTTTGAAAATCACTGACACTATGTCATTTTATAAAGAAACAGGAGTCCAGTGAAGTGAAGTGATTCAGCTGAGATTGCATAAATGCTAAATGTGGAGCCAGTCTTTGAATCCAGATATTCTGCACCCAGTTTTATTGACTTTTCCAGAATGGTGGTTCACCTTTTAGTCAACTCCAATTAGTTTCGGCTGTTTAGACTTTTTCAAAAACAGAGAGCTCAAATAGCATCTCTACAAATGTTAGAATAGGGTTTTGTGTGTGTGTTTGTGCATACCTCTCAAACACCCTTTATGACTAACTTCTCAATTACTTTATCTCAAAGAGCTCCATTAAGTAAAGAACACAAAGCAAATTTTATTTGTCTTGTACTATTTTACTTTAGGAGATAAGGCGGTAAAAATTATTATCATTGTAACTTGTGCCATTTTGTAATATCCAGATGGTGCTCGTACTATTCCACATTGAGCCATAATGCTTAACACTGAGAGCTATCAGTGTGCAAGCCTCCTCGCTGTTCTAGTGTTGGTGAGTTGGGCCACTGAACCTTTAACTAACTAACTGAATAGGCCATTCTAATCAATGGTTACTAATTCTCACCCATATTGGAACTATGGGTGATTTACAAGTTTACAGTGATGCCTGCAACTTATTTTCTAGTTGATAAATTATTCAGCAGTATAAGCCATTCTTAAATATCATAAAAGTCTTTTTAAAAAAACATTTAGATATCTTGCATTATTTGTCTCAGAGGTACAGATCTGAGATTCAACAGTCCTGCACAATTCACAGCGCTTAACAGAGCACATACCCTCCCCAGTGTCTATCACCCAGTCACCCCATCCCTCCCACCCCACCCCCCACTCCAACAACACTCAGTTTGTTTCCTGCGATTAAGAATTCCTCATATCAATGAGATCATATGAT
>NC_138369.1:117277891-117283925 GCF_054177405.1 Leptonychotes weddellii | reverse complement strand
GGAAAAACAAACTGAGGGTTCTAGAGGGGAGGGGGGTGGGAGGATGGGTTGGCCTGGTGGTGGGTATTGAGGAGGGCACGTTCTGCATGGAGCACTGGGTGTTGTGCACGAACAATGAATCATGGAACACTTCATCTAGAACTAATGATGTAATGTATGGGGATTAACATAAGAATAAAAAAAAAAAAAGCATTTAGAATAATGCAAGTTCTAAGACCAGGATTTGATCTGTAGCAAGTGGAGTAAAATGTTCCACTAACTGTGCCTGCCTTGGCTAAAACAAGTTAATCCCTTTAAGTTGAGAATGCTTAATAACATTAGTTTACCATATAAATCTTTTCCTTATGCAGTTCTACTTAAATATAATTGACATATAGCACTGTATAAGTTTAAGGTGTATAGCATGATGATTTGACTTACATATATTGTAAAATGATTATCAAGCATCTAAATCTTAATATCATTATTATAATCACCATTGTGATTTATTAAGTGCCTTTTGCTAGTCTTTGGGAGTGAAGGGTAAGACCAAGAACATTACTATGCTATATTTGACATAGGGCCAAGAGATAGAAGCTGTAGATCCAGTCCCAACACTTTTCTGGGACTCAGTTTCTTTTTTTTTTATTTTTTATTTTTTAAAGATTTTATTTATTTATTCATGAGAGACAGAGAGAGAGACAGAGGCAGAGGGAGAAGCAGGCTCCCCGCGGAGCAGGGAGCCCGATGCGGGACTTGATCCCAGGACCCTGGGATCATGACCTGAGCCGAAGGCAGACGCTTAACCGACTGAGCCATCCAGGCGTCCCTGGGACTCAGTTTCTTAATCTATGAAATGATAGGGTTTGACAAGATCAATGTTACCGAATCTGGATTATCTGAACCTCTAAGAATTCATAAAGGATACAATGAGAAACAAATAATATATTATATGTTAAAAAAAAAAAGAAGATAGCAGGAAGGGAAGAATGAAGCGGGGGAATCAGAGGGGGAGATGAACCATGAGAGACTATGGACTCTGAGAAACAAACTGAAGCTTCTAGAGGGGAGGGGGGTGGGGGGATGGGTTAGCCTGGTGATGGGTATTAAAGAGGGCACGTACTGAATGGAGCACTGGGTGTTATACACAAACAATGAATCATGGAACACTACATCAGAAACTAATGATGTAATGTAAGGTTGATTAACATAACATAATAATAAAAAAAAAAGAAAAAAAAAGAATGAAGAGTACCAGGAATAGAAAATATTTGAGTAATATGAAAATATTTTTAATCATTTTAATCTCTTTAAAAGATGATTTAAGTTAAGGGGTGCCTGGGTGGCTCAGTCATTAAGCATCTGCCTTTGGCTCAGGTCATGATCCCAGGGTCCTGGGATCGAGCCTCGCATCTGGCTCCCTGCTTAGCGGGAAGCCTGCTTCTCCCTCTCCCACTCCCCCTGCTTGTGTTCCCTCTCTTGCTGTCAAATAAATAAATAAACTCTTTAAAAAAATAAATAAAAGATAATTTAAGTTTAAAGCAAAACAATGTATTAAGGAGATTATAACGTGTGGAAGTATAATGTATGACAATATCATAAAAGACAAGGCAGTGGTAAAGTGGAAGAATGTTGTTGTAAGAATCTTATATATGAAGTGGTATAATCTCATTTGCATGCAGACTATAAAAAGTTAAACATGCATATTGCAAAATTTAGAGAAAACAATAACCATTAAAACAGAGTTACAACTAGTAATGCAATTAATGCAATTGCTGGGTGGTAGGGTAACTCTCCCAAAGATACAAATGTAGTGATCTAAAGGGGCACCTGCACCCCAATGTTTATAGCAGAATGTCCACAATAGCCTAACTATGGAAAGAGCCCAGATGTCCATTGGCAAATGAATGGATAAAGAGGAGGTGGTATATATATGTATACAATAATATTATTCAGCCATCAAAAACAATGAAATCTTGCCATTTGCAACAACGTGGATGGAACTAGAGGGTATTATGCTAAGCGAAATAAGTCGATCAGAGAAAGACAATTATCATATGATTTCATTCATATGTGGAATTTAAGAAACAAAACAAAGGAGCATAGAGGAAGGGAGGGAAAAATAAAACAAGACATAATCAGAGAGGGAGACAAACCGTAACAGACTCTTAACCATAGGAAACAAACTGAGGGTTGCTGGAAGGGAGGGAGGTGGGGAGATGGGGTAACTGGGTGATGGATATTAAGGAGGGCATGTGATGTAATGGGCACTGGGTATATACAACTGATGAATCACTGAACTCTACCTCTGAAACTAATAATACATAGTATGTTAAAAAATTGAATTTAAATTAAAAAAAAGAGAAAAAAATCCCCAGAGTTACAACTAATAAGCCAACAGTAGGATAAAATGAAATCATCAAGATCTCAATCCCAAAGAAATCATAGCAGGGCAAAATAGTAACAAAGACAGAGAGGACTAATATAAAACAAATAGTAACATGGGAGACTTAGAACCAGCTGTATAAATAAGTGGACTATATACTTCGATTAAAAGAATAAATAGGGAGGTTTCATAATGATTGAAAGATCAATTTATGAAGAAACCACAACAACCTGAAATATGTATACTCCTAATAACAGATCTTCATACCACCTGATTAAAAAACTGTCAGAACTGAAAGAAGAAATAAAATATTGCAAATTAAGAGTTGGAAATTTTAACAATTTGCTCTCACTAATTGTTGGAACAAATAGAAAATTAGAAAGCAGATAGATGACATTAACAATACTACTAACCAACTAATTTGCATTTCAGAACACTCCACTAAATAAAAGCAGAATATATATACTTTTTAAGTTCACATAAAACATTAACCAATGTTGACCATATTCTGGGCCAAAATCCAAACTTCAACAAATTTTAAAGAGTTGAAATCATACAAAATGTACAGCTTTTCATATGTCAGTTATGCCTCAACAAAGTGGTTTTGAAAAAAGTAACTAAATATTCACTAATGACCAACTCATTAAAGTATAATAATATAATCATCATAAAACTGATGATATATATGCATTACTTATTGATATGGTAAGTTGTGACTTACTGTTAAGTTAAAAAAAGGTGAGAAAACTAAATGTATTGTGGACATTGCTGCTATGAACATTGGGGTGCATGTGCCCCTTCTTTTCACTACATCTGTATCTTTGGGGTAAATACCCAGTAGAGCAATTGTGGATTGTAGGGTAGCTGTATTTTGAACTTCTTAAGGAAGCTCCATACTGTTTTCCATTGTGGCTGCACCAGCTGGCATTCCCACAAACAGTGTAAGAGAGTTCCCCTTTCTCCACATCTTTGCCAACATTTGTTGTTCCTGTCTTGTTAATTTTAGCCATTCTAACTGGTGTAAGGTGGTATCTCATTGTGGTTTTGATTTGTATTTCCCTGATGGCAAGTGATGTGGAGCATTTTTTCATGTGTGGAATATAAGGAATAATGCAGAGGATCACAGGGGAAGGGAGGGAAAACTGAATGGGAAGAAATCAGAGAGGGAGACAAACCATGAGAGACTCTTGACTCTGGGAAACAAACTGAGGGGTGCGGAAAGGGAGGTGGGTGGGGGGATGGGGTAACTGGGTGTTGGGTATTAAGGAGGGCATATGATATGATGAGCACTGGGTGTTATACACAACTAATGAAACATTGAACATTACATCAAAAACTAATGATGTATTATATGTTCACTAACTGAATTTAAATAAAAAGAGAAAATTAAATGTACAGATATTAAACAAATTTCAACAGTGTTAACATTGGGGTGGCAGACTTTTAGGTGACTTTTACTCTATATTTTTCTATATTGCTTGAATTTTTGATGTCAGAACATTCTTTTTATATTGAAAACAACAAAGCTGTTTTCATTTTGAACAGAATATAGTACACAAAGTTTGAGGATGCAATAATATTCATAAATAGTGGGAAAAAAGTGGAGACACCACTATGGACTCTACAGATATTAAAATTATAATAAGGAATTACTATGAAAAATTACTATGAAAAATGTTAATTTTTCGGGCACCTGGGTGGCTCAGTTGGTTGGGCGACTGCCTTCGGCTCAGGTCGTGATCCTGGAGTCCCGGGATCGAGTCCCGCGTCGGGCTCCCTGCTCAGCGGGGGGTCTGCTTCTCCCTCTGTCCCTCTTCCTTCTTGTGCTGTCTCTCACTCTCTCTCTCAAATAAATAAAAAAAAAAAAAGAATTAGATGCTTTCAACTGACAATTCCCTTGAATACTTAAGAAAGAAATGGTTCGGGGTTGAAACAAACTCTTTGGAGTATGAAAGAGGAGGGAAGACATCCCAATGTATTTTTTTGAGGCCAGTATTATTCTGATACCAAAATCAGACAAGATACTATAAGAAAATTTCAGCCAACATACCTCATCAACATAAATGCAACAATCCTTTACAAATGTTAGCTAACTAAATGTAGCAATACGTAAAGTTGATAAATCATCATGATTAAGTGGAGTTTAATCCAAGGAATACAAATTTGGCTCAACATAAAAAAAAAATAACAATGTAATTTACCATATTAACAAAATAAATTAGAAAATTCATATTATAATTTCAATAGATATTTATAAAAAGCATTTGGCAAAACTTAACATTCATTTAGGATAAAATCTCTTGGCAAATTAAGAATGGAAGGGTATTTTCTCAACCTGAAATAGGGCATCTACTAAAAACCTATAGTTAACATACTTAATGTTGGAGAATGAATACTTTCCTCCCAAGTTTAGGAATAAGACAAGGATGTTTGTTTTTCCACTGCTGGAGTTCTTAGCCAGTACCGTAAGACGATAAAGAAATAAAAAGCATATATATTGGAAAGGAAGAATTAAAACTGTTCAAATATGACATGATCATGTATGTAGAAAATTCTTAAAAAATCCACAAAAAAGTGCTGGAACTAATGAATGAATTTAGCAAAGTCACAGATGCAAAGTTAATTAAAAAAAATGAATTGTATATATGCCAGCAACCAAATCATTAAAGTGGAAATTATAAAGATGGTATCACTTACAATAGGTCAAAAAACATGAAATATTTAGGGATACATTTAATGAAGTATGTACACTGAAAATCACAAAGTGTTGCGGAGAGAAATTAAATAAGACCAAAATAAGTGGAGAGATATACCATATTCGAGAATCAGATGATTCAGTTTTGTTAAGATGTCACTTCTCCCCAATTTGAATTGTAGATTTAACACAATATCCCCAACCCCAAACCCAGAAAATTTTATTTTTTTATTTTAAAACATGAGTCCTTAGATTAAAACTTCCCTTTGAGTATCAAAAAATATAATGAAAATAAATTTACACCTGGGCAAATTATAGTAAAACTTCAGACTCTCAAGGATTAAAAAGAACTACCTTAAAAGCTAAGGAGAGGAAATATAGGTTTTGTTCAAAAGGTCAACTTCCCCAGATCATTTTTAGACTTCTCATCAGAAACAACTTATGTTAAAAAACAACAAACTAGCATTTTCAAAGTGGTTCCTATTAAACAAAATTTAGGAGTGAGAGCAAAATTATATAGAAAATCCACATGAATTTACTATCCACACATCTTCACTAGAAAAGCTGGTAAAATATGTACTTCCATAAAAAGAAAAGTGAATTCAAAGAGAAGGCTTGAGATATAAGAAAGAACAGTGAATGCAGACACTGATTAAAATATGTTTGTAAATTTAATAGCTATTGTAAATAAAAAGTGGGACATAACAGGGCAAAACAACCCAAAGGTGTAAAACTAAAACGCTAAGGAATAAAAAGTTAACAGGAGGGTGATGTTCAGTAATCAGCACACTAAAGAACAGTGTTTGGGAAAAGTGAAAAACATGTTGGGTACACTTAGTAATTGTTCCACAATTTTATAGTTAAATGTGCATGTTAAAAGATAAGGGTAATCGCTAGAGCTATAGAAACATAATGTATAGCTCTAAAATTAGCAGAAGGAAAAAAAGAATATCAGGTTTTTTTTTTTTAATTTA
>NC_138369.1:117235850-117277391 GCF_054177405.1 Leptonychotes weddellii | reverse complement strand
GCACTCCGTGCTCGCCCGGCCTGTGACCGCGCGTTTCTATCTCTGGCACCAGACCCTGGGGGGAGTCTCCAAACCCAGCAGATCCCTGCGGTGCACTCCCGCGCGGTTCCTCCCGGGGAAGGAAGGTGAGTCTCCCCGGATCTGCCGCTTGTTGGGTCCCTGCTGGAGGAGCAGGGGCCCGACTGTGCCGCGGATCACGGTTTATGGCAACCCCGAGCTGAGAGCCTGCGCCTGGGCTCTGCCTCTGCAGCCGGCTTCCCTGCTCCGTTACCTGGGAGCTCTGCCACCCTCAGGCACCCCCGGTCTTTCTGTGACCCCGAGGGTCCTGAGACCACACTGTCCCGGAGGGTTCCACCCCCCGCTTAGCCACCAGAGTGACGTCCCTCAGCGGAGCAGACTTTTAAGAGTTCCGATTTTGTGGTCCGCGGCTCTATCACTTGCCAGAAGCGGTGGACGGAGGCCCCTCCCCCGCCATCTATCCTCCTGAATATCACCTCGGATTCACTTCTCCGCACGTCCTACCTTCCAGAAAGTGGTCGCTTTTCTGTTCAGAGAGTTGTTGCTATTCCTTTCTTCGATCTCCTGTTGGGTTTGTAGGTGTTCAGAATGGTTTGATCCCTATCCAGCTGAATTCCTGAGAGGAGACGAAATCCAGGTCTCCTACTCCTCCGCCATCTTCTCCGCCCCAAGAATATCAGTTTAATATAAAGCAGAAATGGAAGGAAAAAAGAAGCAAAGGAAAAGAAAAAAACCAAAATAAAATGGTGGAAATAAGGCCAAATAGATCAGTAATCCTAGTAAAAGTGGATTAAATGTGCATGTTAGAATATAGAAATTATGGGGTGCCTGGGTGGTGCAGTTGGTTGACTCTTGGCCTCTTGGCGCTGCGTGCTCTCTCTCTCAAATAAATAAATAAATAAATCTTTTAAAAAAAGAATATAGAAATTATTAGATTGGAAAAAAACCAAACCAGCTAATGTTTCTGAAGGGAGACACTAAAACAAAGTCTCACAAACATGTTGAATTTAATACATCATGCAAGACCCAATCAAAAGAAAGCTAGTGTGGAAATACCAATATCAGAAGAAAAATAATTAAGGCAAAAACATTAATTAAAAGAAACCTCATTCAGAATGGAAGATTTATCAGAAACTGATGAATTATACTAGCTAAAAAATATTTTTGAACAATAAAATTAACATTTTATCTAATATAGAAATAGACCCTGCATGTAACATGAATACATTATTTTCCCAGCACTCATCTGTATGAGATCAATTTTTTCTATTTTGATTGTATCCTATGTTATCTACGAGATGCAAATTTTATAAATGTTTTATGAGTACTTTAAAAACAGACTAATCTAAAAAAACTGATCAAGAAATGAAAAGGTAGAGGTACAAATTAAAAGAATGCTAACAACAAAGAAGAGATATAATTATAGAGATTTAAAAAGATCCAGTGACTAATATGAATAGATTTATATTTTTTTAAGATTTATTCATTTTAGAGACAGAGAGTTGGGATGGGGAGGGAGAGAGAAACCCAAGCAGACTCCTTGCTGAGCATGGAGCCCAATGTGGAGCTTCATCCCACGACCCTGAGATTATGACTCCAGCCAAAACCAAGAGTCAGATGCCCAATTGATTGTGCCACCCAGGTGCTCCTAATATGAACAGTTTTAAATCGATGACTTTGAAATCTTAAATGAAGTGAATGATTTTTTAGAAAAATGTAAATTACCAGAATTGACTGAAGCATAAATGGAAAATTAAGTAATTCAATAACTGTGGAGACATTGAATTGGTAATAAATTATCTCCAATCCCCAACCTTCCCACATGCACTTAATCCCAAATTCACTGGACTTTGATAATCTTCCTAAAACTTTATTGAACATTCAAATAGGAGACCTGATTAGCCATTACACCATAGATTGTTATGTTTTATGTTTGGTTGACCATATACATAATAAAATACATCATTGGTGGTGAAAAAAGGTAGGAGCTCCTATGCCAGCAACAGCAATTTCCCAGGTCTCCTGAATTTCTTAGTGCATTTATACTTTCTTCCCCATTTCTTTGCCAAAATTTCCTCTAACATCCTCTAAAACCCATTCGATAATAAAGACTATTAGTATAAACTGCTACCAGTAAGCAGCTAGGAATGCTTAAACAACAGAATGCTGAGCATCAACTTAAAGGGAATATTTTTGACTAGGGCCTCCCCTGGGTCCCAGTAATCAGTGTTGACTTGTGCTTCAATGTGAGAATAAGCTGGCTAACCAAAAATCAAATGAGAGATTAGAAATATTAACCATGAAAAAAATATTAACCATGTGTCCATTTATTAGGTATTTTTCTAATCATCAATAAAAAATGATTTGCACATTAGTTTCCAGAATTAAGTATTAGGTTTTGAAGTGCATGGGAATATGCAACAAAATCCTTTTGGCATCAATGTGCTGATCCCCACTTTTCCCCTAAGCATTCATATTATTACTACTTGGATTGTAAAAATTACTCTGGTAGCATGGCAAAAGTGTTTCTTCTGGTGCTTCACCCAATACTTTGGATACTTTATTACAATGAAGTAGGATCATGATGGTTTGACATCAACGTAAAATTGAATAAAGAAAAATCACCATGAATGTAATGGAGTTCTTAAGGGTTATTAAAAAGAAAGGAGAACCACTCCTTCTCATATTTCCTAGGTATAATATTGATAACCTCCTGATTTCCAGTTTTTCATAAATGGGAAATGTAGAATTGGCAAGCATAGAATCCATAATTTCTAGAGGTGTACCTTTGATTATGTTTAGTCTGAATCAAAAGCAAAGGGTGTACATTGAATCATTCAAAAGGAACTGGAAATTGCATACTTCAAGCACACCTTTCAATAGTCTACTTCTGTCATTACAGTATTAACAAAAGGCTCTAGGGATGCTGGCAGTCATATCTACCTACTTTCTTGGGAAGAAAATCTAAAATGAAAAGACTCAACAAAAGACCATAAGATGGAAGGAGATTGTTGTGAAGGAAATGTCCTGGATTTCTTTTTTTACGTGTTGCCAAGGAGCCCAGAACCCAGCTTACACAAAATCTTTCCTGGGTGTATTGCTGCTAATAACCCTAATTGCAAGTCAGGTAAGATACGCAAATGCATCTTTTTTGACATCATGTACACTCAAGGAGCGTATAAGCTCAAATTGAAAATTAAATCCAGTGACTGGACAAAAACAAAACATATTTTTTGGTGATGGATATGTGTGATGAAGGTAAAAATAAAATGAATAGGTCACTTAAAGTGGTACAGATGAAAGAATACTTCAGAGTTCACAAGAAGTTTTCCTTGTAAAAAGATCAAACAATAGTTGAAAGTATATTTAAAAGCTGTATTGTGGTGGAACTTCTATTCTAAAATTCTTTAACTACTACATTTGAAAACACACATTACCTGTTAGGTTAGCATCAAATATGGAAATGTCAAAATGACCACAGTCTCAGTAAGGATGAAAGGAAAACTAGGGACTTGTTGTAAAACACATCCTTAACTATATTTGCACCTCTGGTTCATTGACCTTGAGAATATAGGTCTTTTTTCTTTACCATCACAGACAGTTCCATCCTCTGGAAGAATGAACCCCTAATGTTTGGCTAGGTGTGCCTGGGAGTTTTTCTTTGAAGATACTATGCTTCACCATAATGAGGTCTTAACTGGATCTATCTCAGTCATTTTCCAATCATCCCGGACATCTTTTAAAAAATAGATTTGCTTTTAAACAAGAGTAGCATAAAACAACCACAACCAAAACAAACATACTAAGCAAGACTCATTTTGGAGATTTTAGTAACTATGTTTTAATTTTTCAGAAATCATCTAATTACTTTTTCTTTACTTCAAAGAGAGAAGGTAGGACAATCAACCAACTTAAACTGATTTGAATAAACCAAAAGTTTGTTTCTCTCAGCTCCTTAATATAGATTTAAAAGTACTTGAAATGAATATATATCTTGGATAAATTATGTTGGGTTATATTACATGTTCAAAAGACTTCTAGGTTTATAACTGACAATCTATCCAGGTTTGAAATCTCTGTGGGTCCTGCTGTAAGCTCTTGGACCACGTGTTCAGCATCTCAGGTGGGAAATTAACCTATTCTTCTGAACACATCTTTACATTTGTGTTCATCAAAGTATTAATTTATTTATTTTAAATCCTTCGTGGGAAAGACTGTATTTATTTTCTAAAATTGTATATTTTCATTGAGTTTTTTTTTTAAAAATGAGCTACAGATCTTGATATCTTTATATACTACATCGTCAACTTCCTCTCTCAATTTTTTCCTTCTTTGTACTTACCTCCTCTCTGTTGATTTTGTTCTTCAACAACAGATGAAACAGGGTCATAAATTAATAGCATTAATTCCATTTCTTCTCTGTCACCTCTCCACTTGCCTAGCCTTTTTATTCATCAGAAGTGATAAGAAACCCAAGACTTCAAAAAAGCATTTTAAAGTAGCAGTAATTTATTCATAACTTAGACTCTGGGTTTTTTTTTTAATGTAAAACTCATTTCTGAAACACACACTTTGTGACAGACATGTCACTTCCCTAAGTTGTATTCTAAGAGAACCTACACCTGTTTTAGCTGGCCCTCCCTTCCCTGACTCATTTGAGGATTGCCACACATTCCAATGATGAGGTGACATGACAAGAGCTTTCTAAGAATGCTTTGCTGTGTATGTAACAGATTATTCTAGGGCAATTGTAAAGGGTGTTGAGTAAAAATAAGAAAAATAAGTGAAATTATTTAGGAATAAAAACAACCATTTATTTGAGTATCTGCTGTGTACCAGAAGCTTTATATATATATATATTTCCATTTAACCCTGACAATGGCCTTATAAAGTACACATTATTACCTTATTTCATAGTTCAAGAACTGGAGGCACAGAAAGGTTGAGTAATGTACAAAACAGAAGAGCTCAGATTCTGCAGGGAAACCTGACCCTAGAGCCCATGTTCATTCCAGGTGACAGACTTATTAGCAGGAAAGCAATGACATATTTTATTTTTATCAGTTAGGGAGTCACATGGACCAGCCCCTTCTCTGTCATTGGACCCAGCCTCTGCCAAACAAGTCAACAAGGATAGGAGCAATAATTTGAGAGGACCAGCCCAATTATGAAAAAGGGTTTACTGTTCTAGCACTCAAAAGCATTTAAGTTATCTCTAGAGTGTAAGTACTCTTTACTGTTTATAGACTTTTTATCTAATTTAACTTATATTTGTAAGAAAAAAGCACCTATCATCTTAAGAACTTTTATATCATCTGGTGATTATCTCTAGCCTATAATGATTGAAAAAAATTCTTTTAATACGTTTTTGGTTTGGTGGGAAGAATAGGACCTGTGGACTCACATATTCAGGTTTTAGAGATATTTTTAAAGAAAGAAATTGGGGAAAAAGCAAGGGAAGAAGAGAAGGAAGCTCACAGAAGTGTTCTTGAATGCTCACGCAGTCTCCTTAATATTCACATGGCTCATGTTTGGTAGTGGTTAGGACATCAGCTAGGTTTAGAAAGGAGAACGAATTAAAGGATGTCTACTGGGCAGGCAAGGATATGCAGTGGAATGTTGTGGAGTTTGCTGTCACTCTGCAATTATATCCTGAATTTGGGTCTCTACCATCATTGTGATTGATGAGAATATCCCATATGATATGATGTGACAGAAAAGATGCTTAGAAAGCAAATCTTAATTATTCCATATTTATTTCATTAAACATTCTCATTCAACTTTAATGTCTGAAACATTGTGCTAGGCACTGAAAGTGAAGCACCCTTCCCTTATTGGATGTGAGTTGAAGGAGGATACATATTTTGGTCCCATCTGTCAGAGACAGCTCCATGCAGGGCATGGAAAAGACAAACCAAGTAATTACCATTTATATTACCGGCAATCATCAGGGCATAGATATTGTGTAATAGGGTGTATATATAGTTTTTTTTTTTTTTAATTTGGAAAGCGAACTGCCTACTTTTCCTCCCATAAACAATTTAGAAACTCTGTTGAGAATAGAAAGACCTGTAGCTCAAGCACTAGTTTTAATAGATATGTAAGTTAGCTCCTCACATACACGTCAGATGAAAAATTTATAGAAAGCGGGCAATAAACTTAATAAGGTGTTATATAATATGCAGAATAAATATTAGTACAGTACATGAACCTAAATGACAGCAACAAATTATAAAGCTTAGCATGTAATTAAAATCACTAATGGAACACTGTACGGAGAGAATGCGTTCATTTGTAGATCAGTCAAAGAGCAGCTATTCTCGTGTCAGAGCCACCACTTGAACTAATGACACCCTCTTAAACTTATTTTTAAACACACTCTATCTGTCATGCAATAGCTACACTTTATGGGTGACTTCAGTTCAGTCTTTTAACTTATATACATACTAATAAAATGTGTCCTCAAGGCAGAATGGTCCTTACAGCCAGGACACAGTCTTCAGGTCTACGTTCAAGTGAATTTTTCTGACGTCAAATTTATGGACAGACAACAATAGTAGTATATGTACTAGTGACCAGCATGGTGACGGGGTCTTAGATTTAAAACCTAGGAAGCAAGAACTGCCTGAAACTTGTCAGTGAATCGATCCTGCTGCCTTGACCATATTTTGCCCTGAGTTTTTCTTTTTTGTTTTTTTGGAAGGTTATGCTTTCTTGGCTCCAAGCTCTGGTGCATGGGATTCCATCTGTCAGTATCATTTCCCTCATCTCCATGTGTACAAATCTTACTCATCTCTCAAGACCCAGATTACGTGACACCTCCCTGAAGCTCTCACCCAGGCCTCCCAGCAGGAAGCAATATTTTCTTTCTCTGAACTTCCTTACCCTTTATTTGTACCTTATTAACCCCTTTCAATATCCACATTTGGCATTATGTGATTGTTAGACATTTTGCATATTTTAATAACTATAACTATAAAATACAGATCATATTTATCATAGTTATTTGTATATGTACTTTATTCCTTATTTTGGACTAATAGAGGGGAGAAGCATCTCAGAATTAGGTATGGGAGCAAAAGAATGCCAGCTTTGGTTTACAAGCTAGAATATGAACACTTACTGAAAGCTTAGCACTGAAGTGGGAGATATCTGAGAAATGATGGAATGATTTTGTAGTCTTTGATGGTATGGGCACATAGATATACTCTTTCTATGTGTTATTTTAAAAGTTGACATCTGTCAACTCTCTTGATGAAAGAAACATTCACATAAATGAAAGGTTTAAATCCATGCCCACATTTGAATGGGTGAAGGGAATGATCTCCTGTATGCAAGGAGAAAAAACTCAAAGAGTTCATGTTTGGAAAGAGGAGAGACAATTTAGTGTTGGTATTGAATTTGCTCCTTGTTAGAAACAGGGAGCCTTTTGGTTCCTGTGGCCATGAGCTGTGCCACTCTGACTGCCCACCAAGAGAGAACCTGATGGAGAATATAACTAGCAGACGGCCTCCAGATGTTGCAACTTTGAGATCCACCACAGCCTTTAACTCTAAGTTTGTACTCTTTTGGGGCTGCTCACAGCCAGAATCAGTACAGAAGGGGTTTTGTGAGCCAGGTGCTGTAGACCAGGTCATTCCTGCCCAACATGGGACTCCTCTAATGGACAGTGTTTGCTCTGGGGCTCTGCATTGGCCTGGCTGGGACTTGCTCTAGCTACACTGCAGTTGGAGGCTCTTCCTACCCAATCCTCCTTCCTTCCCTCTCTCCTTGACAAGTGTCAAATCACCATTGTGATACCAAGGCTCTTCCTTCCTATTCTTGCACACTTTATCTTTCACAATGATTTATTTCTCCCTGTACATCTCTTATGCTTCTTATCCCATATTTGTATCTGCTTCCAGAAGTATCTAAACTGACACAGCCTCAGACTAGCTATCCTATTGGGCAATGTCATGGTGAAATTGGACCTGAGTACTCACACTTATGGATTCATTCATTTACTGAATTTATTTTACAAACATTTTTGAGCATTTACTCTGTGCTAAGTACCTCTGTACTAGACACTAGTGATGTAGGAATGAACAAGGCAGACAAGAATCCTGTTTTGAATAGAATCTACATTTATAAGGAAACTAATTAAATGGTAATTTTTTTCCACCTATTTATTATCCCATAAGGTTGTGTAGCTCATGACTATTTCCCAGTTCTTAGCAACTTTGTGTCTAAAAGGTTTCTTTTTATCTTTGTCCTTTTTCTTTTTTTCCTTCTTCTGTCTTTTTCCTCTGTCCCTTCCTTCTTTCTATCCTTTCTTTTCTCCCTACTTCCATCAGAATAATTAATAACACACATTTCTAAGGAGAGAAAATTTATAGATTGTAGTACATTTGTAGATTATACCTTAAACTCAGTGAAGACAAAGCACATTTCAACTTGGATGGGATTAAGGAATGTTGATACATTATCAGCACAGAACAATAGAAAAGAAGGAGGAAATTGGGGCTGCCAAAATTTGTGACTGGCTGCAGGTTTGACTTCATTTTAGAAGGGCTGGTTTTTTTCATATCCCAGGGAATTTTGCATGTGGGAAAAAAATAACACCATTTGTATTTTATTTAATGCCCAATTTGTTTACCTTTTGAATTTATTTTAAAAAACTAATTATCTTTTAAAATATAAAAGTTAATACTCCTCTAAATCAGGAGTTGAAAAGTTATGGCCTGTGAGCCAAATCCAGCCTGATGCCTATTTTTGTAAAGTTTTATTGGAACACAGCCATGCGCATTCATTTAAGTATTACCTTTGGTTTCTTTCCTGCTTCAACAGTAGAGTCAAGTAGTTCTGACAGAGATGATCTGGCCTGTAAACCTAAAATACTTACTATATGGCCTTTTATAGAAAGAGTTTGCTGACCTCTGGTCTAAATATTTTCATCTCCTGACCCAGTTAATGTGAAAAACTGATGGCTTTATCAAAATAAGTATCCCAAAATATAAGGATTGATTACATCTTTAATTGCACTCTTTTGACTTTATAGTAAATCCATAAGCGTAATATATTTTATTCTCCTAAATAATTTAAACATCCCTCCCAAATAAACCAAACATGCAAAATGTAACGTTTACTACAAAATATCATAGTGATTGCAAAACTCAGGCAAAACTGTTACACTAAAACTATTTACCAAAGTACTAATACCATGGATTTGAGTTTGTTCTTCAGTACCTTTGTTGATATCCTTATGCTTAATTTTAATTTTATGTCTTTCTCAAGATGACCTTCCTGTCTGCTGTAATTAAACAGATACTATTTCTACAAATGCAGTAATCTTCCGAGTTGCTGTAATATTACCAGATACCAAGGGAGGAAACAAAACTAGCTGAGGCTACAAGATCTGGACTGATCCCTGATGAGGAGACAATTGGACAGCCCAAGTTAAATGAAACCCAAGTCTGTGATCATCAAAACCCTTTTTACAGTTAAGTCTCATGCTTGGTAGTTAATATTGCCATGTTAAAGTTCTTGACTTGCTTTTTTTTTTAAATTTAGAGTGCCTTCTCAAAATTGGGTATTGTTTTACCATTATGATATACTGCTCTAGTTTTAGAATTACTGGAACCAAATTATATGTCAAATCAGTATTTAATTTTAATTAGTATGGTCACCTAGAGGTTTTCTCTACTAGGCATCAAGAGATCAGGTTTGTTCAGTTAATTCTCTTTGGAATTTCGGTCTAATTATTCATGACGTAACACACCATAAGCCTTTTTTTTTTAAATCGTTGTAGGAGACCGCAAGGACTGATCAACTGATAAACTCTTCTTATGTTGGTTATTATTTGTGACCACTGGTGTTAATGAATCCTTACTGTTGCTACTGTATCTTTTCTGGATCCGTTTGACTTACTCATAGTTTCCTATGTTCACTCTTTGCTATAGACACAGATAGAAACAAGTACATAGTTATAATTTAAAAATATATGTATATTTATGGGAATAAGAAAAAATACCCACTTATATCAACATGTCACTACTTATTAAAATAAAAATACCATTTTAATATTATATTTACTTTTGCATACCTTTTAAATTAATTTTTTTCTTTTTCAGGAGCATAATGAATTCTGCCTCCACAGATTCAACTGTTCTAATTAACCATAATTGTTATTATATTTTTGTCCAGTTTGGCGGTTTGAATTATCACAGCTTGGTGAGTAGTAGCTCCTTTAGTTGGATCTGTTCTCTTTTCAGCACACTCTGTCATCCCAGAAAGAGTCTTGATCTTCTATAACCATAAGATGTACCATTCTCATCTTAATTTGTTCTGCTCTAAGACATGAAGTTAGATACCTTTCAAGAGTCCTGGTTCCTTTGTGTGTGATTTGAAACTAGAAATTATGCCTTATGAGGGCTCATGGTGGCAAGTTGTACATAGAAGTGCCTCTGTTAATAGATAGAGGGCTTTTAGTACCAGGGCTGGGAAAGATATTTTTAAGAATATGAGCTTACATCAGATTTTTTCTAAATCAACAGTTTTAATAATGTAAGTTTTCATGCTGCAATGGTAATATGAATCGAATCACACAAATGGGTTTCATAAGCCAAGCTTGTTTCTATTCAGTACCAATATTCTCTGGCTATGGTGGGATCTGTGGTTTTTGACCCACCCAGCAGCCCTTCCCTTTTTGTTATTAGTACTCCAAATTTCCTTCACTTCCTTCTTTCCATGCTGTTCCAGTATGATAGTCATGTGTACTACCCCACCCTCCTTGGACACATGTTTGAGGTAAGAATATTCCTACCCTCCCAGGAGCCGAAATCTTCATTGAGTAAACATTGACACAAAGCACTGCAATGGGTCCTTCCAGTGGTCATCTCCTGAAGAGATAGCTTGTTAATGCCTATTTTTTAAATTTCCTGGAGCATCTTTGATCCGATCCTTCCCAAGACCTGATTGTTTGCTTTTTTGTTAGATTCTGTAGTTTATTTTATTATTGTTAATTATTATTACTATTACTTTGCTTAAGGTAACCAGAGTCCATTTCTGTTACTTGCAACCAAATAATCCTAACTGATAGATCCATCTTGTGGGTGGATATGTGGGTTGTCAGTAGCTTCTAACCATGGTAGGTGATTTTAAAAATTATTTGCATGATGACATGATCATTTCATTTAGAGAAGATTTCAGTCAGCAACAAGGGATGTGGGTCTTTTTTATTTACAAAACAGGATTTTTTTGAAGCACATTTTGTCTATTTATTTTATATATTTACATGTACAATTATTTTCTTGTGAGAAAGACGGATTACTCATAATTTGTCATTTTCAGAAAGAATGAATGGAGGCCTTCTTTGAGGAAAGGTCTGCATAACTTTACCACCCCACCCCTAGAGTGACCTGAAATTACATATCCTTATATATTACACAATTATTATATAATTAGTAACACAATTATTCAGACTCTGTCTTCATAAGGGAGAAGACCAGAGGCAGCTTTGGGTTGTTTCCCTTGATGTGTTGGTATGGAGATTTGTTCACAAATGATGACTTTAGGACACCAAGTGTTTGAACTTGTTTGAGTTGAACTGTATGACTCCTACCATTAAGAGTACTGTGTTTTCTCCATCTCTGAAGTACTCTTCTCATTTCCTGTCTTTGGTAAATGATAATGACTGACCTTGAATTTTGCTAAGCTAAAGTGCTAGGTAAACAATAAATAATAGCCATGACTCCATGAGATCGCAGTCTAGGTGGGGTACCTTTTGCATTCTTTAACACTTCATTGTTGGTTCAGTTATTGGTTTTCTTTTTTTAAATTTTATTTTATTATGTTATGTTAGTCACCATACAATACACCACCAGTTTTCGATGCAGTGATCCACGATTCATTGTTTTTGTACAACCCCCAGTGCTCCCTGCAGTACATGCCCTCCTTAATACCCATCACCGGGCTAACCCATCCCCCCACCCTCCTCTCCTCTAAAACCCTCAGTTTGTTTCTCAGAGTCTATAGTCTCTCATGGTTCATCTCTCCTTCCGATTCCCCCCTTCATTTTCCCCTTCCTTCTCCTAATATCCTCCATGCTATTCCTTATGTTCCACAAATAAGTGAAACCATATGATAATTGACTTTCTCTGCTTGACTTATTTCACTTAGCATAATCTCCTCCAGTCCCATCCATGTTGATGTAAAAGCTGGGTATTCATCCTTTCTGATGGCTAAGTAGTATTCCATTGTATATATGGACCACATCTTCTTTATCCATTCATCTGCTGAAGGACATCTCGGCTCTTTCCACAGTTTGGCTATTGCGGACATTGTCGCTATGAACACTGGGGTGCATATGGCCCTTCTTTTCACTACATCTGTTTCTTTAGGGTAAATACCCAGTAGTGCAGTTGCAGGGTCATAGGGTAGCTTTATTTTTAATTTTTTGAGGCACCTCTACACTGTTTTCCAAAGTGGCTGTACCAACTTGCATTCCCACCAACAGTGTAAGAGGGTTCCCCTTTCTCCACACCCTCTCCAACATTTGTTGTTTCTTGCCTTGTCAATTTTTGCCATTCTAACTGGTGTAAGGTGATATCTCAGTGTGGTTTTGATTTGAATTTCCCTGATGGCTAATGATGATGAACATTTTTTCATGTGTCTGTTAGCCATTTGTAGTTACTGGTTTTCAAATTGTCAGCTCAATCTTTAGGTCATGTGTAGTAAGCCATTCCAAGTCATAGGTACAACAGCAGCTGCCACTTGCTGAATATGCTATACCAGGCACTGTATTAGGTGGTTTGTAAAAAGTGTGTTCTATGTTCATCAACATCCTTGGTAAGTATTGTTATCACCATTTATAGACAAGAGGACTGGGATTCAAAGTTCCATGATTTGATATAGGTTTCCCTACTCTACTTTTTTTTTTTTTTTTAAAGATTTTATTTATTTATTTGACAGAGAGAGACACAGCGAGAGAGGGAACACAAGCAGGGGGAGTGGGAGAGGGAGAAGCAGGCTTCCCGCCAAGCAGAGAGCCCGATGCGGGGCTCGATCCCAGGACCCTGGGATCATGACCTGAGCCGAAGGCAGACGCTTAACGACTGAGCCACCCAGGCACCCCTCCCTACTCTACTTTTTGACAATTTATTCAAATGAAAGATATCTTAATCCTGCATATTTGTACAGAGATGCTGCATAAAAACCTTGGTAAATAATGGGATAGAAACAAGACATGTACTTATCTATTTAGGCCTTATTTCAGTCATTTTCAAATCTCAAACTCTTTACCCCTATTCGTTTATTACATCCAGCATCCAACACCCTTTCCAAGTCAGAAACCTGAAAGTCACCGTTGGTCTTCCCTTCTTTTTCATTCCCTTTTGTTAGATCAGCTATCAAGTCTTGTCAAAATTATAATTTGAATATGACTACTTTTCTTCCTTTCTATTGCTGTCACTATAGTTCAGTTACCATGATGTCCTTTTTTCAATGATGGGATTACTGTAATGATATTTTGGCTGTACCTAAAAGGAAGTATCTCAGGTAACCTATGCTTATGCAGACCTATTGGAGCCATGAGTTTTGGGGAATTATTTGTGGTCCTAGAGGGGTATAGAAAAGGGTGGAACTAAGTGATATTGGATGGTCACAGACCTGGATGAGAGACCATCTATGGGGCAAGAGTAGAGATTGGGGTGGTTCATTTTTGTGGAGGCTAAAATCATTATTATGGAACCCTTTGAACCAAGTGTGAGAGATTAAATTAATAAGCAGGAAATGGAGCCAGTTTTGGATTCTGGGCTTAACAGATCAGTGTGCCATGCTTTTGAGACAAGGTAAAAGTATTAAAGGAACAGTGGATACCAGCAAGATATGAGGAGAAAAGAGCAGGATAAAGTTAGAGAGGTAAGATGGTGACTTTCTTAACATTTACCATGTTCTAAGTAGGGCATGTTTGTTGAATTATATAAAAGCTATATTCTCACTTATACGGTATCAAAGTCTTCCTAGGTTGAGGGTAGACTCAAAGTGCCTGGGGCAATATAGACCTTTAGGAGCTAAGGGCTTGAAGCCCAAGCATCAATTCTATGAGTTTTGTAATGCTCTTTGGCCATAACTTTTCCTTAGCTAAAGGTTTGAAAGTGGCCAATGTTGTGCCCAAGCAGGTTTGGTCATGCCCATTTTGTATGTCCAAAGGCAGAATAAAAGATAAATAACAGAGTTATAGATAGCCAGATCAGGTGAGATTTTTATAAAGGATAAAATGGAAGAAGCCAGCTTTATATGAAAAAGACTTTAAAAGCAGAGAGATCCATCAACCTAAGTGAAATAATGTTAGATGGAATCCACAAGGCTGAGGCTGATGGGTTTTGCTAAATCAGTATGGATTATATTTACCTGGAGTCCCAGTTCATTGTGTAGTAGATAGGGCATTGGGAGAGAAGTAAAAAACAGTGGATTCCTATCAAATAGCACACTTCACCTGGGAGAGAAATGTTATGGGTCTCTCATAGCCAGGATGAAACAGTATTTCATTGAAAACGTTCTCTAAACTCATAGAGAGCCTGATTTCTAAATTGGTTTCAATTAAATATATTTTTTCTCTTCTAAGAAAACAACATACACCTATAATCTCTTCTAACTATTGGCACATCTTTGAAGCTATAGCACTCCACATCTTCCCAGTGGCTGCAATTACACACATCAAATTTCAGGATGACTACAAGGTAAGATTCTAGAGGTAAAAGGCTACCTCTTACGGTCCCCATTTTGCTCTCATGTGTCACAGCCTTTTATTTTCGGGAGTTATTTAGAGAAACAGTCATCAGCTAACAAAACCATCTGTTAGTTAACAACAGCAAAATATGAGGCTATTTCAAAATGGCATGGGGCATTTCAAGTTTAGGGCAGACGGGTGCCAACTATTTTTTCCCTTCAGTCTTTCCTTGTTAAAACAGAATGCATTTGTTATCAAAGCCAGTTTGGCTAATGTGCTTTCACCTCATACATATCTAGAAATCAAAGCTGCCTAGAAAGTTATTTGAGGGTATGTTCTCCCTTTGGAGCCCATTTTGCTCCAGTCATGCTAATAGGAATTTCATGTGTGTGTCAAGAAGACAATATAGCCTTTATGCAATTCAACCAACACGTCCTATTTAGAACATGGTAAATGTTGGGAAAGCAAAAATGGTCTTGCTGGACAGATTTAGTAAAATTCTTCACCTTTGTGCTTTTCTGCACGACTCTATTACTTTTTCCAGCTGGGAGAGGAGGGGTGGTAGATGAAGAATCTCCATACTCCTCCTTTTTCCTCAGCTGGATGGTTTCCCAAATCAGCTAAATATAACTCCATTTATTGTCATGCTAAAATGTTCTATTTAGCTGTGTTTAACTGGATATCATGATTCCATGGGCTGACCTTTTGCTCCTGGGAAGTCGTTTTAAATTCAATCCCGGCAAAGGAAAATCCTTCCAATTCGTTGGCTGTGAAAGGTCACAAGTGAAATGTGTTTTGATGGTATCTGCCTATGGTTTAATTCTCAGTAAACCTGAGCACTAACTGGGCCTCAATTGTGCTTTGTCTTGGGAATCTGAGTTCTAAGAAGCCTGGGAGAACTGAGTGGGAGATGTGGGGCTGAATTGCCGGCATCAGCCAAGGGTACACAAAGGTACCAGCTGAAAGGTGAGGTATATGGTGCTAAGTTAGGTCAATGTTGCCTCCTTTCTGAGTTGATGGGGGATTCAGACTAAAATATATAGTTTCTCTCCCTGTTTCATTTGATCTCTTTAAAAGGGACATTTCCCACTTTCTAGGAGGCAGAGAGGGCTTAGGGTGAGATAGGGAAGGAACTAGAAGTGTGTGAACCAGTCAAGAGGAAATTGGAGTATCCTGAAAATTTAGCCATTTTAGGGTCTAGAGCATAAACTCAGTCTTCTAAGTCTGAATATTTCCCTTTTATGATCTTTTCTTTTCACAGTTCAGTAGCTGGTGGATTCCTCACCATCATCATTATGCTGATTTTTAAATGCAAAAAAATACTTTTGTTAAATCTTATCAAAGACCGCCCCCTTAAAAAATCATTTTTTACCAAGCAATATTAGGATTTCTTTCGGAAATTTTTGAAGAGTTCAGTGGATGGGATATTGGGGTGAAGTTTCTGGACTTCTATTTTGTTTTGTTTTCACTCTATTTCAACTTTATAGTCACTCTGTGCTGTAATCTTTCAATCAAGTGTATTTCTCAGTTAGAAAGAAGCCCAGAGAGCAGTTTGTCCTTTCCCATTGCTCCATTACACACATACTATACTCAATTCCAGCAAGTATTCAATGTCTCCTGAACACAACTTGCAATTCTATACTTCTATGTCTGGGTTTATGTTGCTCCCTCTTTCTGAGATGTCTTCATGTTTTTATCAAAGTTCTATTCATGCACAAAAGCCAAAATGTCACCTCTTTCTGTGAAGCCTTCAAAAGGTTTCTGTCCCCCCCTCTCTCCCACTTCATGGAGAAGGCAAGCATGGCTTCCATAACACTCTGCCTATGTATCTATTATACCTTGTTTTATGGTAGCACATCTGTGTGTCTCCCACTCAACCCAGCTCTCTGAGGGCAGGAGCTGGGTGACTTTCTTCATCTTTATACCTCGGTGCTCAGCTCAAGGATTACTCCCAGAAGAGGAGTCTTTAAGCCTTCCTATCACAGAAGTATGAATAGTCAGGCCTTTGATATCAAGGTGAAGAAATGAAATGATGTTGTTTATATCAAATGTATCTTGATCGTTCATAGCAGCCACAAGAATAAGCAGAAAGAAAACACTCATTCTCTAAAAGCCATAAGGGCAGTTCTCTGATAATAAATGAGAAAAATTCTGCTTCCCTTTTCCCTTCTTTGTGTTATCAGTTTTTCTTGGAAATACTGGTTGTAGGGAGAGCTCTTAGAATGTTAACACAGGGTTCAGATAGGGAGAAATGGAGATGGCTCTAAAGGTGGAGTGGAGGCAGTTATACTTGGCCTCATTTTCCAGCTTCTCATTTTCTTCTCCAGTTCTGGTTCTATCCCCTAGCAGATTGCAGGCCACCTCTGATTCCTGAGTTTTCTTGAGAGGATAAAACAGTTTACAATAAGTAGACCCCTGAGGTAAGCCATGTTCTATAGAAACAGCATCCAGTGATCTAGTCACAGTTGATAGGCCAAGCCTCCATGCCCTGTCTCCTTTAGTTACCATCAATGAGATCTGGCATTTAGTGGCCCAGGGGGGTGGTCTTGAGTGTCCATGTCAGTCACAAATCACAGCACTCTCTGTCCCTCATCAGGGTGGAGCCATCCTCCGAAATTGGTTTAACCCATTATACCTGTCAGGATTGTTGGTTGCAAGAATTCAGTCAGGCTGATTTAGGCAAAAAAGTACCCAATATCCTGATAGACCAGGGACTCTGGTTTGAATGCTACACAACCAGAAACAACAGCCAATTATGCTGCAAGGGCCTTTGTTGGCAAAAGTGCCACTCCTGACATCCCATGCCTCAACTCCGTAGCTCAACAAACATCGGGCAGCTATCACCAATCACATAAGGGACTAGACACCAGGAACTCCACCCCTTCTTGCCCTCCAAGACTTGGCTACATTTGCTACATGTTCTCTAGAAGATGAATTTCACAGGCCTTCTTCACATTGTTTACTTTTGAATACAAGTCTCACATGGCTGCATTTGATTGGTAAATACTAGGTCTCATGTGCACATCTTAGTGGCTAAGGAGTTGGGGAGACTTGTTTTCTTGTTTTACCTTGAGGAGGTGAAATTCACAGGACAGAAAGTTTCTAAATATTGCTAGGGCTCTCATAAGGTGCCGAGCAACTGGAAAATGTGACAAAAATCTACTACATCCTGTAAGGCACTAATACTTTTATTTTAACTAATATAAAACAATATGACATGATTATATCAAGTTCCTCAGTCTGTCCGGTAACTTAGTAGTATGTGAAATTTTTTTCTGGGGTTTGGGGCATAGCTCACCTTTCCCATCCCTGACATCTCTCTTTCCTAATCAAGGACCTTGCTCTTTATTACCTTCATTACATCATCTCTTCTCCAAAATTCATTCTCCTACATATTGGGGGGGGGTCTTGATGCATGGAATATGTCTTCTACTGGTGACTTTCAATTGATAGAATCTTTTGTGGCCATGGCCCAGCCTTGAGATGGGACCTTCAGTTGTCAATAATTTTCTGAGCCACACCTCAGCTCATGACTTTCTTTGAATATCAATCCTTGATTCTTTGGGTTGCCCTTTAAGACCAACCACTACAGCCAAGTGAGTTTGCCCTAGCCCTAGATTTAAGTCTTTGTGAAAAAATTTCTGCTCTGATATAGCTCAATTTTTCTCTACGCTGACTTTGTCTTGACAGGGGTCAACGTAGCTTGCTTGTGAAAGGTAGGCATCCATATAGAGAACTGCCAATGTAGATTTTTCAAATTAAAATAAATTCATCTTGTCTAGTGATTTCAGATATGCTGTCAGTTCCTCAATGTCCAGAATCATGTCTTAATTATTAATTATCTCTGTATTCCCAGTGCTTAGTATTGCATCTGACATGCCATAACATGAAATTCATTTTGGTTGAATGAATAAACAAATGAGTGACTGCAGACTGCATAAAGGCCACAGTATATTTCAGCATCACAGACTGATCATTCATTCATTCATTTAGCAGACATTTTTTGTGAAGTTGCTTTCCTGTGCAAAGCACTACACTAGATACCTTGGAAATCTGCAATAACCCTGATGTTACGAATAATTATAACCATAGCCAACATTTATTAGATACTGACTAAATGACAAGCACTGAGCTGTTTCATGGGCATCCACTTAATTCTCACAACAACCCTGTGAATCAAACATACTGTTATTATTATTCCCATTTACATGGGAAAGAGTTGGTTCTCAGAAAGGTTAAGCAAATGAAAACAGGTTGGGGATATGTTTACACAGTAGAGTTGGGAAGGTACAAGAGCCATCTGGAATGTCTTAAATATCACAGGGCAACACATTTGCGGTACTCAAATTCCATTCAAAGAGCCCTTGAGTGCTAAATGGATACAGCTGGGGAATCAGAACTTACCTGGTGACCTTTAGGCAACCTGTATTTTAGCACTAAGGAACTCTACTTTATTCCTCCATCCATCCATTCAACATGAATGGCACACTTGCTGTATTCCAGGAACCGTTTTGAGCATTGGGGGTAAGGTAATGGAGCTGGGAGAGGGAGATATGTAAATAGATCATTGCAATTCATAATAAGAGTTATAATAGAGGTGTGAACATACTTCAAAGGAATATTTTCAACATTTTAGCATTAAGTATGACATTGGCAGTAGGTGCTTCTGGTTACCCTCTATTAGGTAAAGAACGATCCTTTCATTCCAAGGGTTTTTTAAAAAATCATGAACGGATTTACATTTATTTCAGATGTTTTCGTACATCTATACAGATGATTTTTCTACATTTATGGAGATTATTTTTCTTCTTTTACTTACTACTGTTGATACACAACCATTATCTGTAATGTAATATTTTCTAATATTAAACCAACCTTGTATTTTTAGCATAAAACATAATCATACTTTTATAGACTTATTCAGATTTTCTTTTATTTTTCAATTTTTAAAATTCTGCATTCACTTGCTAAGTTGTATGTTTGTAGGATTTATCTATTGCACCAAAGTTTTTAAATGTATTAGCAAAGAATTTTTATACTATTAATTTATTATCTTTTAATTTATATAGCATCTGTAGTTATGGCCTCTTCATTAATATTGTTTGTTATTCTTTCTCTCTTTTTTCTTGATTAACATTACAAAAAAACCTTTCAATTTTATCTGTCTTTTTTTTTTAATTTTAGTCTTTTAAATGACCTTACTTTGGCTTTGCTTAATTCTAAATATTTTCTAATTTTGTGGTATATGTTTTACTCACTAATTTTGTAACTCTTTGTCTACTATAAGCATTTAAAACTATGTTTCCTTTCAAGAAATGTTTTAGCTGTATCCCTCAAGTTTTGATATATTGATTTTTCATATGTAATTCTTTTGAAATATTATATAATAATCTGATTCCATTATGATTTCTCTTTTGTCATGAACTTTTTAAAATGTATTTTAAAATTTTTAATGAGTAGATTTTTATCTTGTTCTTTTGGAAAAGTTGTACTTACTACATTGCTACCTGCTGATGTGGTCTACAGAAAATCTTTGAAATTTACTAGACTTGCTCTGTAGCCTAATCCATGGTTAATTTTTGTAAACAGTCCTCGTGTATTCAGCAAGTAGTTGGATGCACTGTTCTATAATATATCCTTTAGATTAGGCTTGTTATGTGCGTTCAAATCTATATCCTCGGTGTTCTTTTTTTTGTTTGATCTATCAATTACAGGAAGAAGTGTGTGAAAGTGTGTGAACATACACATTTTTCTTAACAGATATCTCAATTTTGTATTCATATATTTTGAGGCTATAACACATACCTAAGAGTTAACATTGTTATGTGATCCTGGTGAATTGAAGCTTTTATTATTATGTAGTGACCATTCTGATTTCTAAAATGCTTTTTACCTTAAAGTCAATTTTGTATGATAATATGGTTACATTGGCTTTCTTTTGGCTGGTATTTGCTTGGAAAGAAATGGTCACAAATAGTTAACAGTGGTTAACGCCAGACGATGAGATGAAAGGTATGAAAGGTAATTGTTATTTTCTTTATGCTTTTCAGTATTTTCCAAATTTTATTTAATAAGTATATATTACTTTGCAAATAGGAAAAATTATGTTTAAAATTTTTAATTTAAGAAATGACAGTGTCAAAAGAGGTCCTCCTTTCTGAACAGGCTTTAATGCTTTGGGGCCAGATTCTCAAACAGCTAAATATGCATACGACAGAGTTTCTATGTCCATACAGGCAGCTTTTAGTCTTGAAACCTTTATGATGGATTATAGGTCAAGAAGGAAACCAAATAGAGCCCTATTCTGTTTTGCCTCCTGGATAGTTTATTATTAGGGGTGATGAAATGAGAAGTCTTACCTAAGTCTTCCAGGAGAATTAGTTGCCCCTTTCTGGATTTTCATAGCTCTGAAGATGTGAATCCCAGCACTCACCACCCTCACCTTGTAGACTTTGGGGACAGGAACCTCTCTTTTTCTGGATGAGTCCATGCTGTAAGCCAGCAAGGTCTATCAGACAGGAGACATGGTTTGCTGGGAGCAAGATCCAGCCATAGGGCATAGGCAGGTATCTGGTGTTGTAGGGCTGGGCTCCTGAGCTGGACTCAGTGTTTTTGGGACCTAGTGTTAAGGCACAAGAAATGCTGTCTGATGGTGCCAAGGCAAGCTAGTGTTTACAAAGTGGAAACCTCTTCACAAACATGAATCCTTGTAACAATCCAGTGAGGAAATAAGTGTTGTCCCTTGCAGGAAATTGTATGGATTGTGTTGCTTCACCTGTTCCAACCTCTTTTGATCAGCTTTCCTGATCTACAGAGGCTGTACAACTAAAAATGACATTTCCCCCACATGCTCTTACAGCTATAATTTTTGATGCAATTTCAGTTTTATCACTTGCACTCTCATGAGACTTGGATTAGTCATAGGGTTAAATATAGGTGACTTATATCTATATATATCTATATATAAATATAGAAATATAGGTGATTTATATCTATGTATATCTGTATATAAATATAGAGATTAGGCACGAAGCATCTATATTGCTAGTAAAGAAGACACCAGAGGGTAAGAGGTCCTAGGGGCCGGAGGCAGTATCTGGAAACAGTCTGGAGCCTGGTTATCTATCTCTTCCAATGATTTGAGAAGCTACTCATACTTAGTAATAAAATCCTTTTTGTTTTAATAAGTTAGAGTGGATTTTGCTGTTTATAGTTGTGCTCTGACAAATACGCCATTGTATAGCATAAAAAACTGATAGTTGGAGCTAGGAAGTGATCTGCTCAAGATTATACAGCTAATGAGTGGCAGAGATGGACTGTGAGCATAGGTCCTTTGATGCCAAGTCAGAACTCCTTCAGTAGCAGGACAAGCAGCAGACTTAAGGACCAGGCCATGGAAGACTCCAGGATCATTGAGATGGTACTGAGAAACCACGTATGCAGATCCAAGGTCTGAGTTCCACAGTGACACTTTGACAACATTACTAGGTAGAAGCTGCTGCCACTCCTCATGGGCCTGCGCTAGAAGTAGGTGGTTTTCCACCAACACCACCCCCATTATTTGCTCCTTCCTGTGGTCTTTTAGCACTTTCTACTAAGTATATTACTTGCCCTCCTGTATATCTGTGTTAATATTAGGATCCCACACAGTTTGGGTTGCTCGTTCACCTGTATCTACATAGTACTGTGTACTCCTTTACTGCTCTTAGAATATTTTATTGCTTCTTCAAAACTTGTTGGGGATGAAGGAGGCAGTAATGTACCTATATGTTGATAGGCAGATAAGCAAATATTGAATTCGATGATCAGATTACTCTTCTGTCTCCCACTAAACCATCTTAAGTAGCTATCTTGTCCATATTTGCCCATTGTTTTCTCATATATGGTTCTTCTTATAATTTGTAATTATTTTATTTGGAGGGGTAGTTATGTTTGCTTTCTTTTTTCTTTTCCGTACTAGGAAATAAGTTTCATGAAATCAAGGTTCATGTCTATTCTGATCAAGGTTGTATCTGAAGCCCCTAGCCCAAACCTGCGCAAAGTAAGTATTTGAAAATGTTTACTGAGTGAATTAATGAATAAATGAATGAACAAAAATCAGGGACCATATTTTGTTTTTTCATCTTTGTATTTTGGCATCCAGTTCAGAACCTGACATATAGAGGGTGCAGGCTGATTTTAATAGAAAAAGAAGCTAAAGTATGTATACCTGACCTACATTCACGAATATGAATTTTTATTTTTTCTTTTCATTGTTTTCAAAACTGGAAACTTTGGGTTGTTCATTATTCATTCTACATATATCTGTAGAGTTAGTTGATAAATAAAGAGAAATAAGAAGAAAGCCTTTCATGACTTCAATTTTAGCAGAGGATCCAACATATTGTATATCCTTAATACATTTTCTAAATGAATAAATAAATAAAGGAAGGAATGTTAAATTTCTGGGCCTTGATAGTACCTGCAGAAAAGACACACATCACTTTTAAGCAACAGGGTAACTGTAGCCAGACTGCATTGCTTGAATGCACTGGGCATCTTTGTACACAGGACAGTATTTCCTAGATGGAGTTTTCTCTGGCTTTTCTTTCTTGGCTGGTCATGGAGAACAAGGGTCTGCAACAACTTTGTCTCTGAGTGTGGCTGGTGGGCCTGAGCAATGTCTTTGGACACCACTCACAGAGCTGAGGCACTCACAGGAGAGAGTAGAGAAAAAGGGAATGAGAAAGTGAGAAGAAAAGAAAAAAACAAAATAAGAGAAGCCAGGTGATGAGAACAAGGGAAAGAATGGAAGAGAAATTGGGAAGAGGTAATAATGACAATGGACAATGCTAGTGACACTTGCCAGTTACTGAATGCATTTCGTAGTGATTCTATGTTTTGTTCAACATATATATTATCTCTAATCTTCATAACCCAGTCAACAATGTCAGTAACATTTAAAGATTTTATTTAATTAATTTATTTATTTGAGAAAGCGAGAGAAAGAGAGAGAGAGAGAGAGCATGAGTGGAGGGAGTGGCAGGAGGAGAGAGAATCTCAAGCAGACTCCCCACTGAGTGTGGAGCCAGTTGCGGGGCTCCATTGCACGACCCTGAGATCATGACCTGAGCCGAAACCAAGAGTCAGAAGCCCAACTGACTGAGCCACCCAGGTGCCCCAATGTCAGTAACATTTATTATTTTTATTGTGCTGATGAGCAGACAGGCTCAGAGATGTTAATAAGTGACTTGCCCAGTCACATACTGCTAAAAAGTAAAGACAGGATTTGCTCTCAAGAATGTCTGGCTCAAAGCCATAATATGTTCACCTGGTGAGCAATGACAGAGATCCACCACCAAGGACTGCCTGCCTCCCATGGGGCATTTGGATTATAGATTGCTATAGATTGTCAACCTCCTACTCCAGGTGGGATATCTAGATATCAACAGTTTAAAGTAGATATCTATTTATCTGTGTGTGTACCCTCACACATGCGCATGAGAATGCACACACACATGCACACACACACACACAGGGCCAGAAAAAAAGAAAAGAAATATTTGCTAATTTTTTGTGTACACTTTGACCAAAGCCTTCTGGAATAAATACTTAACAGAAAAAAGATTTAATGGATGACAAATAGGGTGACATTTTCAAATGCCATAATTCCAGAAGTAAATTAAAACCCCTGACTCCAGCCTCACCCCCACATGTCGTGAGCAGAGAAAACAAAGCCACATAGACCAAAAAAGCAACAGGAAAATAACAAACAAAATTGAAGGCCATGTAAATATTTTCTGAATGTCCGTTCCCCAAAGGGTTGAGGTCAGACATATGGTTCTATTCACCAAACCCTAAACAAAGGACTTGGGCTATTTTATGCCCTGATCATTATTGTTGGTTAAATTAAAGCCTGATCAAAAAAGTGTAATGGAATATTAATTTCAGTTACTGTAGCTAATTGAAAACATAGCAGGAGTTGTGACTATGGAAAATGGAGTGAGAACACTCAGATGCATGTCCAAGCCTAGCCTAATTCTTTTCAAGTTGGACAGTGGCATATTTTTGAGAAATGGCCATTATCCCTAGAGTCTATACTTCAGCGCATCAGGACAAATACTTGGCTTGGGAAAAAAGATAAGCAACTAACTCTCAGCTATCAGCAAACTTCAAAAATTCAAGTTCAATTTTAAAACTATCAGTTGTTAATTTGTTCACATGAGAGACATTGCAAAAATATGTAATCCCTGCCAAGCCAAGGACTGTGTGGTTTTCTTCTTGCTGTCCCCAGTTTGAAACCTACATCCCGGCATCTAGGAGATGCTCAGCAATAATTGTTGGGTGAATGTGTGTATGACTGTTAACGACCTTTGTTTATTCTTACAAATGAGAGAGCTCTCTTTCTTAGACAACTGACCCTTTTCCTAAGTGAAAGTGCAGACCAACAAGATTTGGGAGAGGGAAGACAGCTCTGCTTTAGCTTGATATACAAATCTGAGAGATGAAGAATGTGAGCAGGACTTTTTGTCTGTTTTGTTCATTGCTATATTTCCGGTGCTTGGCACATGTGAGATACCAATAAATATTTGTTAAATTAATGAATAAATGCTTAGCATGGAGTTGGAAGGAGAGAATGAGTTAAGCAAAGGAGACAAAGTGGAGAACTCAGAACTTCACAGTGTATTTTATTTTTTTAGAGAGGGAGCAGCGAGGGGCAGAGGGAGAAGGAGATAGAGAATCTTAAGCAGGCTCCACGCCCAGCCTAATGCAGGGCTCCATCTTACAACCTTGAGATCATAAGCTGAAATCGAGTCGGATGCTTAACTGACTGAGCCACCCAGGCACCCTCACAGTGTATTTTATGTCTGCTGAGTTGCCAGTTTTCAAACATCAGGCATACTCTTATTCGATATAAATACAAGAATCCCCTCCTCAAATCAGTATAATCTGCTTTGAGAGATTAACCAGATTTCTTTTTATGAACATGAGGGACTGGGGTAATGCTTTTAAAGTTCCTGTAACTTAGTGCATGTTGCTCTACAATCACTTAAGATACAGAGGGGACATATTAGGGCGATGCCAGTCATTTTCATGTTACAGGAGAATGGTATGTCCTTAAGGAGAATTTGTATTAAGTTTCTGGGCTTTGTACTCTCAACATCCATTACCTACTTCTACTCGTTGATTTTTCCTAGAAGAGGCTATTTCTACTCATTTTTCTTAAAGCAAAGATACTTTACTGATTATCAAAGGCCAGTGACGCAGAGGATATACATGAGAGGCCATGTTTAAGTAGCACTGAGAGAAATGTTCTTATGAAGAATGCTCCTAGGAATATGTCCTTAATCTACACTTGACAACATAATGGAGGGAAACACTAGCTAAAAAACAAGCTGGGTGCACTTTAGCAGGAGTAATTTGTTTGGGGTAGAAAAAAGTGTCATCAATATTCAATCGTTACCCTATATGGCATCTGATTTTTCTTTATAAAGTGACTGTGTGTGGTATTCTGTGTATGTGGGTGGCATTATTTTGGCTTTTTCAGGCAAGTATATATATGTTGTTTGTTGTCTTCTCCTTTTGTTATACGCTTAACCATCACTTTAAAGGGGGGAAAAAGACTGTTGAAACAACATTTATTTTCATTTAGACAAGTACCACATTTTCTGAATCCATTTCGAATTCAGTTCTAGTGATGGAAAATTGGTAAAATTTTGCATAGAACCACAAATTTGAAAAATTATCGCAAAGTTTAGTGTTTCTCTATTGTCTCATGATCATACACCACAGCCAAAGTCAAACACTTTTGAACACATCTCTTTTGAATTGAATTCCCAGAACTATGGTACAAAGATGCAGGCAACAATTTTCACATAGTGAGGAAATGTTCAGTGGGCTTTTGCATTTTGTTCCACCTAAAAACTATTTGAATGTGACTCTTTTGCATCACTGGGTGAAGCTCTCGGGTGTTAGTAGACACAATGGGGCTCTCTTTAACTACCAAGAGGAGGGGAGAAGTCATAAGAGGGCAAGCAATAAAGCCAAGGGGAACATGGTTTATGAATGTGAAACTTACAGTAGAACTTTAGATAGGAAAAAAGTTGACAAGGGAAGTTAAAGCTGGCCCCAGGCAGCAATAATTTACTGAAGTGGCATTTATTTGGCTGATAACCCGGGGTCTTGCTGAACTTGCTAGTACAACAGAGGTAATCTTTTTTTTTTTAATCAAAAATTTGCTGAAAATATTAATGATTTTATATGATTTCAAAAATACTGCCTCTGTCGGGGCACCTGGGTGGCTCAGTCATTAAAGCGTCTGCCTTCAGCTCAGGTCATGATCCCGGGGTCCTGGGATCGAGCCCCGCATCTGGCTCCCTGCTCAGCGGAAAGCCTGTTTCTCCCTCTCCCGCTCCCCCTGCTTGTGTTCCCTCTCTCACTGTGTCTCTCTCTCTCTGTCAAATAAATAAATAAAATCTTTCAAAAAAAAAATACTGCTTCTGTCAAGTTTTTCAAATGTGCGTTTTTAAGTGCAATATCCTTACCTCACTTTCAGTTTTTTTTTGTTTTATTATGTTATGTTAGTCACCATACATTACATCATTAGTTTTTTTTTTATTTTAAAGATTTTATTTATTTGAGACAGAGAGAATGAGAGAGAGAGCGCACACGAGAGGGGGGAGGGTCAGAGGGAGAAGCAGGCTCCCTGCCGAGCAGGGAGCCCGATGCGGGACTCGATCCAGGGACTCCAGGATCATGACCTGAGCCGAAGGCAGTCGCTTAGCCAACTGAGCCACCCAGGCGCCCCTACATCATTAGTTTTTGATGTAGTGTTCCATGATTGCATATAACACCCAGTTCTCCATTCAATACGTGCCCTCCTTAATATCCATCACCAGGCTAACCCATCCCCCCACCCCCCTCCCCTCTAGAACCCTCAGTTTGTTTCTCAGAGTCCATAGTCTCTCATGGCTCGTCTCCCCCCTCCTTCGATTTCCGCCCCTTCATTTTTCCCTTCCTACTATCTTCTGTTTTTTTTTTTAACATATAATATATTATTTGTTTCAGAGGTACAGGTCTGTGATTCAACAGTCTTACACAATTCACAGTGCTCAGAGGTAATCTTTATGGAAGAATGAATTACAATAGCAGTTTGCAGTAACATTATTTGATCTTTCCCTTATGTAGAATGACCTTGTGAGCTCCCCCAAAGCTCCAAGTTTCAACTTTCTGTTGTGACTTAGCAGCTGAAATAGGTATTCTTCTACATATCACCAAAGATTTTTCCAGTAGGTTTGCAGTATGTCCTGCCGGCAGTAGAGCAAGTGATAAGGGGTTAACGTGAGATTTGAGCTCATGGTGTAACTGAACTGAAAGTAGATTGAGTAGGGTATTTATATTCAGAGAAGTAAAATGACTTGCTCAAGGTCATACAGCCAGGTGACCTGCTTTAGATGTCATGTTAGTAGCTGTTATTTGGGAGCTAGTTAAACAGGCTCAGATCAAGAAGTCTCAAGAAGAGGATTATGAAAAAGATTATGATGCTTTTCTGAGAAGCATGGGTGTCATGAGAGCAAGAATAATATTGAATTATTTGTAAAGACTAGTTTTTCTTTCTTTTTTCTTCTCTAAGTAGGGATGATATTAATGGGCATTAAATAATTTTGCAGCTGAAAGGTTGAAATTTACTCTTAATACCCCATGTCTTCTATTCACATAGTTTCAAATGATTTCTCATGAGCTCTGGACCCATGTTTCCAATTGCCTTGTGGAAATCTTTCAGTCTGCACTGTAGACACCACCACCTCAGCACACTCTAAGCTGAACTGATTGTCTCTCCTCCAAAATCAGCTCTTTGGCTTATATTTTTGATTCTGTTTAATAACTCCACTATATACCTGGTCTTGCATGTCAGAAATTTGGGAATAATCTTCAACTCTTTCACCCTTGCTACTTGTGTAATATCATGAAATTCTCTTGATTTTGTTTCTTAATCAATTCTCAAGCCTGTTTTTTCCTTTGCCTGCTTACTTCCACTCCTGTAGTTTAGCTACTCATCATTTCTTAATCCTGGCTGATTACTATCAGTCATGAAACTTATTATTGGGAAAATATAAATAGTGCGATATGACAGAGTTTCTGGAACCAACTCTCTGATGAGGTGACATGTTGGTCAGATGACAAGGAGTCACTCTGAGATGATCTGCAGGGTAGGAAGTTGCAGCAGGAGAGATGATAACCCACAAAAGCCCCAAGGAGAGAGCAAGCTTGGTGGGTTTGAGGAGCAGAAAAAAGACCAGAGTGTCCAAATCATGGTGAGCCAGGGAAGGATATAGTGTATGAGGTCAGAGATTATACAGAGAGTCTTAGGCCATGGAAAGGAGTTTGGATTTATTATAAGTGTCATGACAATTACTGGCCATGGAGAGAGAAGAAACACCCATGGCTCTGGGACATTAGTGATGATATCTACCAAAATGAGGAAGTTGAGAAGAAGGGTTAGTTTGAGGAATTAATCCATGGCTCTGAAAATTAGAAATGTGAGTTTACAGACTGAGGAATTTGTTGCTTAAAGATCAGAGTAGACGCCCTCATTTTGATGAGATTACCAAAGAAGACATACAGTGAAGACAGATTGTAAAAAGAGAGGGAACTAAAGAAGGCCAAGGATAAAGCTTTGGAGAAGTGGAAATGGTGATCGAGAGAGAGGCCTCAAAGGAAATTTGTAAAGTTAAATGAGAGCTGGCCATGTTCTCAGACATAGGGATGGAACCACTGGCAGAAGAGATCAAAAATACTGTTATGAGTTGTGGTGGACTCTGGATTAAGGTAAGCTGGGACCCAGGCCACAACATATAGGCCTTAAAGAAAGATGAACTATCAAGTTGGGGCTGCCTGATCAGGGTAGAGAGCATATACAAGTGGAGAGAACTCAAGCCAGCTCCACTTGCTGGGCCCGGTTAGGCCAGCTAGACAGGCCAAAGCCCAGGTCTGTTTTGGTCAAAGACCAGTGCAAGGAACTCATGCTGACTGATCTTCCTCACTGAAATAGGCCATAAGGTCATGTCCTGTGAGTGAGGTTAAGTTGAAGGAAGTCAAGGGGTGGGCCTTTAAGGATGAATGTTGAAAACAGCCACTGTGGTTCCCTATAATGATTAGTCAACAAGGGATGTGTAAAACCATTTCTGAAGATCAGTAAGAGCTCAGCTGAGGTTAGAAAGCATTGCTTTATGGCGGCCCAGTTTCCATGGTTTCCTTTCTCATGCAGCCTGGGAGAGGGAGCAGAGAAAACCAATTATTGTCTACAATACGTCTAGGGTAAGAAATAGTAGTTTGATGTTAGATGCTACTATATATTTTTTCCCCAGTGGCACAATATTATTTTGAATTTTGTAGAAAAAAAGTGGAAAGATTATAGATCGAATTGAAATTTGTTATTTTTCTATATTAAAGAAATTGTGTGTGATTCAGACCAATTTCAAAAATCTATAATAAGTAGAACCAAGGTTTTACATTAAGAAGCTTACAATGATTTATATTTAACTCTGATTTTAAAAGAAAATTAAAAATGTTGGACCACTTGTTATAGTGATTTGGGCTCTTATCTAGAAAGCATGTGCTTTGGAGACCAAGAATGTACAAATAAATAGTAATGGTATAGCGCAAATTTCAAATTTTTTGAGTGACATGTTAACAATGTGAAGTTTTCCACTGACTGATATTTTAATGTCACACCCCCCAACAAACCTATAATTAAAGTTATTTTGGCATTTTCATCTCAAATCCCTGCTTTTGGGGGGTGGGCGGGTTATAATTTCACTTTTAAAATGAGCTTCCAGATACAATTTGACATAAGACACGAAGTCTTATCCTAGCAACAATTTCCCCTCCATCTTTCCATCATGAAATATAGGAATATGTGTCTTATCAGTTTTATAAGTTATAAAGGTTTTTAAAAAAGGGAAACTGAACCTTTGTTTGTTTGTTTGGATTTGTTGACCAGAGTATACCCGTGGAGATTAAAGCTTGGCTACAGTAGAATCTATGCAAATGTCAGAGGTCATTACAGGATATAGCAGTTCTGGGACAAGTCAGTAGCCTCTTACTATGCTTGTCTTCTTTCAATAAGAACATTAATTAATTCATATTTTTTCTGGGAGAGAAGTAATCCCTGCCCAGTGATTATTCCCAGGAAAAGAATTTAGGCCTATAGCTACACATTTTAAATAGCATATGAATAAGTTAAAGCAAAAGCATAAAAATAGAAACAAGACTTAAGGCAATTGAAGGAGAATCATCTCTCTTTTTGTACATCGTTCCTTTCTCTAAATCTCTTAAACACAGAAGTTTAAGTGGAATTCTAAAGATTTCCTTTCCTACTCATTTATTTTATATATATTTGTATGTATTTATCCTACATAAACACATACATATGTACATATGTATATATACGCATATATGCCATGTATATGTATTTATAGATGTAGTTAGTGTGTGTGTGTATCATGTATTATACATGCATTTCTAAATCCCTTGGGATAACTCTCTTGAGGAATCATCTCCTGGGCCTTTTCCCCCCTTGAATATGAATTCTGACCTAGGAGTGGGAGGCTTTAGATACTTCTGAAGCAGAGAGTTAAATTCTTCACTGGAATTCAGAAAGTAAAAGGAAAGTGCTTGGGAAGAAATCTTATGCTGAGGTGGGGGGTCATAGAGAGGGCATTCAATTCTCTTAGGAAGGTCATGGGGGCAGTGGGAGGGGTCACGGGCTGAGGATCCCTTGAAGAATGCCATCCTTTAAGTAGATTTTAGGCATATTACTGGTTGGGAAACATCAATATGGTCTTTCTTGCACAAACAATTCTAGGAAATGCCTCCCAAGATATTTTATAGCCCAGGGTGGGAGTGAGGAGAAGGGTGAAAACTCAAAACAACTATCATTTATTCCCATCAGAATAAGTACTGAGTCACATACAAAAATCCTTTCTAAAACTCTTGGTGTGAAGACTTTACTTTTCCTCAAGAGAGACATTTTCCTTATCAACCTCTTTTTTGCTCTCCTCCCCAAACATGTACAACTTAATTTCCTCAGAAATAACAGAGTCCAAGCTTAAAATACTTCCAAAGATTTTACAGCTCCCTCCTCAAATTTTAAAATTCTCTGGTGTTAAAAAGAAATTCTCTAGTGTCAACCTAACATATGTAAGTATGAAAGAAAGGAGCAACATCAGGGACTAGCATTGAGCTGAACGTACTTAATGCAGTTCTTGATAAACCTTTATGGCAAATTAGAGGTTTTCCATTTCCCCAGTCGGCTGGCTATAAGACGTTGGGAGGGGCTTTTTTTTTCTTTAACACAAGGCTCTTAAGAATTTGTAGCTATGTATTTTTAATACTGTCAATAAACAGCTTCCTCAAGACTCAGAGGGGCAATAATGGAAGCTGTTAACAAAGTGTGAAAAGCAACGGGCTAGCAAAGGTTAATCACATGGCTGCCCACTAATGACCTCTACAGCCCTCAGTTTAAACCCAACAGCACTTGTAAAGACCAATCACGTGAATAATTTCCTGTCTGAGGTAGCCTTTATGGTTAAGAATAAAAGCAGAGCTGATTGTGAATTGAAAGCCCCCGGCAGGGGAGGTGGTTATTATTTTTAAGCTGATCTAAACACCTGGGTTTCCCACTGGACCCTATTAAACTTCCTCCATTATGTCTAAATATTTCAATCATTTCTACAGCAGTTGTGAATTCGTGCATTACTAAGGTAGGCAAGGACTAGGAGAGGGGGCAGGTTGATGAATGGCAAAGAACCCCTTCCTCAAGGTGATGACCATCAGGTAGGGAGAATCCCAGGCTTTGGGGAGGGATTTGGAGGGGTCATCCCTCCCTCTGTAGTTCCCCAACCTCACCCTGCTTAAAGGAAGACCACACGTAAAGCCATTCAGATGAAGAAAATTTTACTATTTTAAAGGCCTGTAGATGAGGAGATTCCTTAGCTTGCCCTGGTAACCCATTTCAATGTTTTACAGCCCTCACCATCAGCCAATGGTTTTCCCATATAAAGAACTTCAGTGATTTCTGCTGTGGTTAGAGCCATTTTCCCTGCCCTGGCTTTGGATGGCTGTATTTTGCTGATCTTTCCACATTTTATTATTGATTTGGTTAAACATTCTCCCCCAATAAAATTGCTGTCTTTGAAGACTTTATATTCTACCTCCAGCTTATAGATCTGAACATATTTAAGTTAGGAGCCTTAACAAAGGCTCTTATCTATTAACAATGATATATTTTTAGGTTCATGGCAAGGACAGGATTTAAAAGTAATAGGGCTTCAAGATTCCAGTTTGGTACCTAGAATTTGGGTGATCAGTCCACACTCAAAGCTTCCTCTCTTGCTACTCCTGGTTTTCCATCAGCTCATATCCCTTTATATTGTTTGTATAAATATCTCTTTTCTGAATTGTATTGTAAGACCCCATAAAGGGCAATATGTAGTAGTCCTCTACTAATTCCCTAATGAGATACACAGCCAGATCTAAGTTCAAATTTCACCTCTGTTACTTCTTGTGAGAGCTTGGATAAGTTACCAACCACAATAAGACTCAATTTTTTGAAAGCAATACCTACTTCTTAGAGTTGCTGTAAGGAAAAAATTAAGTATGCAAAGTCCCTGAAATTCAGTGGGCACTCCATATGTTAGTCTTTGTCCCTTTCTTCTTTATTAGCAACCCCAAATCCAGTATGGTACTCTGTCCTTGATAAAGATCCATGTGAGGCATTCAAATTTAGCATATTGGAGATTATTTGATACCAAGTAGCAGACACACAACTTGAACTAATTTAGGCAAGAGGTGAATTTACGGTTTCATCTAGCCAATCAGCAGGAAATGCTGCAAAGGCAGCGAGGTCTCAGAGATGCCTAGAAACAGGGACTCTCTGGGTGGTCACCAGAACAATCATCTTCTCTATTCCTCTTCTCAATCCACAGCCTTATTTTCTCAGACCAACTTCTGTTTGGCTTGAAACATGGCTACTCTTAGGCCCACATCTCCTAACTTTGACACTATGGAAAGAGTCAAACCTCTCTGATCTCTAGTTAGAAAATCATGGGGGTAGGATTCAGATTGGTCTAGATGGATCATGTATTCATTCCCAAACCCATCAATTGAGGCTGGGAATTAGGAGATGGAATTGTAATTGCCACGTTCTATCAAACTCATGTGGTTGAAAGAGCATTAGGGATAGCAACCCCACAGGAGAGAGGCTGTTTTCTAGAATAAAAGAGAGTGGTGGGCAGCAGAACAATAAATACTTAGTTCACTAGAAATCCCAAGGGACCCCTCTTCACCTATGCCTTTCCTGCCGCAGGGGTGCTATGCATTATCTTCATAGCCAGATGACCTTGGCAAAAGATTTAGAAGAGGGTATTTTTAATGCTTTGTCTTGATTAGGCATTGATAATGACAATGATGGTGATGATGATGATAAAAGCCAGCAGATTCTTGACTTTTGTACAATGCTCTAAAAATCTGCCAGTTTCCAGATTATTCTAGAGCTACCCTACCTTGTCTACAGCCCTTGTGGCATAACTACAGCAATCATATTTTTCCAGTAAAAATATTGGGACACAAATGATGGTTCTTTTTTTCCTTCTTTGTGCTTCTCTGAGCTTTTCAAATTTACTACAATGAATGTGGATTATTTCTATAATTAAACAAGCACTGTTAGAAATAAATGGGACTTGTGGTCTTATGCGTGAATTCTCCAAGCTCATTCCCACTTCCAGGCCTTTCCACATGCTTCTTTCCATGGGCCCAGATCCTCCTCTCTCATGGATGTTTGCCTCACGTTCCTTGGGTTTCTGCTGAAATGTCTCCTCCACAGAGGAGCCATGACCAGAGGCAGGTTTTGTGGGGCCTGAAGCTTATATACTTTAGGGGTTCTCTTTAAGAAAAAGAATACAAAACCATGAACATAAATTTATACTCGAAAGTGAATATTTATTTAGAATAAAAAAAGACATCACAAATAATAATAAATTTAAGAAGTAACTAGGATCACAAACACTTCTTTAGCAGTTTTTCCCTGCATTCTCTGAACATATCTTTTTTTTTTTTAATTCAGATATAATTGGAGGCTCAATTAGTTAAGCATCTAACTCTTAATCTCAACTCAAGGTCTTGATCTCAGGGTCATGAGTTTGAGTCCCACATTGGGGTCTACTTAAAATCAATCAATATCAATCAATCAATCAATAATTGATGTGGCTACCTATCTTTTGATTGCCTTTTCATGTGAAAATGATATTGTAATATTTTCCACAGTGAGAACTAGAAAGATAATTTAGTTTTCCTCTGGCATAATAATAAAAAATTGTTTTAATTATTGACAGTTTAGAAAAGTTTATTTCAGGTTCACAACTTTTTTATTAGTGCTGCTATGCAAATGTTTAGTAGCATTATTTTCACACAGGGCAAAAGCTCTATTTTCCTCCCTGCATTTCAGATCTAGCTTCTCCCCCACTACCTGTCTACTTCTGGTCCTGGGCAATGGAGAACACAGTCATATCAGGGGACACCTTCTAGGCATGTACCCTGTGTCATTCTGCTGTATGAGCTAGTAAAAAGGTTGGGAGGGGTGTTCTTGGAAACCTTTCCTCCATTGGGACGCTAGCAGTAACTTAATTATACTTTGTAATATGTCCCACCAAACCCAAATGAAGCATACTTCCATCTCAATTTTCCCCTAACTAGATACCCCAATGCCCATGGCCCTCCAACTCCACACAACATAAGGGGAAATACAACATGAGACCAGAGTAGAGCGATGATGGTCTTAACTGACTGCAATGAAAATAGCTTACATTTGCAAACTTTACAAAAATACATAGCCATATGAACACACTGTAGGGTTCCCCCTATCTCCAGAGCCTTGTAAGGAGCTCATGCAAATGAGAAACTTTCAAGCTTAAACTTCATTAGTTTCAAGGTAAATCCACTTTCACACACAATCCAAAAGGCAGGTTCCTGTGCCTCATAATTTACTGTGTGTTAATATCTGTCTCTCACACTAGGATTGTGTGCTCCATAAGAGTGGGACTACACGTTCACACCACTGGATACCAAGACCCATCCTTGTGCTAGCACATGCTCAGCACTCAGTAAGCCTTACTTAAAACAACAAAAAGAATAATGAGTAGACTCAAGGGACAACAGGATTGAATACTGACATTGGTTTCCATCATTATACTTCCTCCCCAGCTGCCCATGGCCCAGGCTCTAAGTAAATCACCTCTCCCTGACCCACCTTCTCCAGACTATACCTGGTTTCAATCCCACAACAATCTGAGACCCATGATTAAAATCTATTTGTCTTTTCCAATTTCTTTTTCCCTAAGGTCAAGTTGTTTTCTGTGGGACCAAAAAGCTGATCTGATAAATCATTCTGTGTTAATAATAATGATTTTTTATGATTTATAAGGCACATTCCCATGGATGATGCTAATATGCTAATGAGAAAAGGCAAGTGAAAGATACACATTTTGCAACGGTTTTCTAAGATGTCACATCTAGCCCACCTTGACCCCCACCACAAATACACACAAATAGACATAAACTTAACAGTGGCAAGAATTTCAAGTTAGTTCAGAAGGAGGGAAAGATTTATGGGAAAAAATTATTGAGAGGGCAGGATCTTTTAGTTCTTCCTGGAAGTCACACTTTGTGGAAAGCCATCAACTTCATCTTGTCTTGGCCCCTGCTTTAATCTCTTGATTCGCAGACAGTTTATGTTCGTTCTCCTTGGTTTAAAATTCAGGATTTTGTGACATTATATCAGGGATGCACAATCTGGAGAAAGATGGAGGTAACTTAATTTTTAAAATTTACTTCCACACTGTCTCACTTCATTTTTATTGGCCTTATAGGGCCAGTAAAATGAATGAGTTTTGAATGTTTGCTTGAACTGTATAACAGAAGCACCAGATCTGCATAAGTCCACACTACAGAGTGAGTGGGAGGAAATGCCAGAATGAAGGTCTAGACCCTGAGCATGCTGCTCCTTCCCTGAATCATGTTACCGTTGTATTTATGTTTCTATCAAGTATTTGAGGACTGACTTGTAGCAGAACATTATATACTCACGTATCCAGTTCCATAAGCTTTTGTTAATGGATACTATGAAGTAGTCTCTGTCTTAGGCACAGGGGATTCTGAGATGAATAGGACAGAGTGCTGCCATCAAGTTTCTTATAATCTAGTCAAAGAGACATGTAAATAAATAGATTACAAAATGGTGCTCGATAAGTATAATAGGATATTGAAACGGAGGTGGTCTGGGAGAGAGACTAATGAACTTAGGCAGGGATGGGGGAGTGAGGAAAGCCTCTAATGAGGAACTGACATATGAACTTTATATCTGATGGGGTTGCCAAGCACATTGGGTGAGTCTAGTTTTCCCACATTTTAGCAATAAGGTGATGCATATGGCAGTAACTCCTCACTAATGATATGAGCCAGCATGCAATGAGAAACCTCTGTTTCAGACACTGTTAGGGTTTGATGTTTATAATCTCATTAAATCCTCACAACTCTTTGAGGATTAGTACTCTTCATTTTGTAGACGAAGAACGTGAATCTTAAGGAGTGAAACTTGCCCAGGGTCTTACAGCTGCGATGAGGCAGAAGCAGGGTTCTAACTCAGGTGGATCTCACTCTGGGGTCCGTGCTCTTGACCAAACAGCATACTAGTGAAGAGAGGCCTGGGCTACTGCCCTTGGCACTTTAGACTTTTCACAGTGCTTTCCCCTATTTCCACTCTTTGGAACCTCTTCAGCACCCTGAAGATGAACCCCTGGAAGGATGTTATTATTCCATGCAAAGACAGGGAAAATGTCACACACCCAGTAAGAGATAGAGCTGGGCAAGTACTCGGCCTGTTTGACTTCTAGTTTAGTGCTCTATTCACTACAGAATGAATGGAGTCTGCCACATGCAAAGAAGTTATTGCTACTTTCCCCACACACCACCCCTCCCTTCCCCTAACCCATCCTTCCACCACCAAGTTTCCTGTGCTTGATTGTAAAAATCCAAAGAAAATTTCTCTACACAGCTGGGTAGGAATGGAGGATGGATTTTTCTTTCCTGTGCTTGGGGGATGGGAAGAACCTGGGATGGGAAGAACCTACCTTATACTCTTGCTCATAAATGATCCCAATGAAAGGAAGAATGTAGCTTATGGTGTTATCCACTGACCTGTCACTGCAGAAAAATAGGCGGTATTAAGTTTTAAAGGAGCAATCAGAGCTGTGTCCCACATGGGTGACCCATCATGTTTACATCTGGATGGAACTGATAATGGTGTAAATATTATAGGATTCCAATCCACCTCAGGTTATTTTCAATGCATCCGTGGTTAAAACATGTGCTGTAAGTTACCTTACCATGTAGGTTGAAAGAGTCACAATACCTCTTAGCTAACAAGGTGAGCCTTGTTCCTATCTGCAGGGCAGTGTCTTTAAGGGTTTTCGTCAGGCAGAACTACCTGGTCCTTGTGACGCTAGCCGCCTTCCAGGGTCCAAGGTCCAAGGTCTCTCTGTCATTATTCCACCGAGGAATTCCAAATCAAACCTTTACCAGAAACAAACAAAACTTTATTTTATGGAATTTGGCTTTCAGTGATTGAATACTATTATTTTGAAAAAGATGACTGTATTCTTTCCTTGAGAATTTGATAGATATTGCTTAATGGATTGTGCCCCAAGGAACGTATGAGCAGAACACATATATGGGAGGCCCAAACTAAATTTGCCTTTCATGTTCATCTGAGGTTGGGGTAGAAGCATTTCAGATAGGAAAAATACATGGGAAAACTTGAAAGGAACTGCACCTTCTCAGAAGGGCAAATTAAAGCACAAATAAATTCAAGATATCTAATATATTGCAAGTGCTCAAGGGGATATGAAAAAGTAGGTATTGTACTAATGTATGAGAAAAGCTTTATAGATGGTGAATTGTTATACATATGTCAATAATTTGATAGCTGCCTCCCATCCTCACTTCCGATGTCACCCCCGAAGAAAGTTTTTTATCCCCCTGATCCCTTTTCTTCTACCTGGACTGAGGGGCTGGAAATTATTCATCTGATAACTCCACACCTAGCACAGTTGTACCTAACACGAGTAGATACTGGGTAAATATTTGTGGCATTAATGATCAGATGAATAAGCAAATTTTGGATCTTAATTCTTATGTGAAACCCTGTTATTGACAGTTTGGAGAATACTTTCTGATAAAGACCTTTTTTAAAAAGTAAGCTTGTTCAGGCCAAATGCTATCTCTATCACGTGGAGTATCACACTGTGCATCCATTTATTAAGTCAGAGACATTTTGCTGTAACATTTGTTCAACTTCATTTCATCCAGAATGTACTAGATTCTGACCACAGAATCATACTGAGGAACCCTGACGTAATATCATATTTGAGGAAATTCTGCTTTAAAAGTTAAATAAAAATATGAGATGTCCCAAGGCATAATTAATGTCGGATGAGTGCTATACTCTCTATGGTACCAATATGTAAAAGAGAAGGATTCATGTGGCATGGACTGCAAAATCTTCTTGAAGCAAAGCAGTTGCTTGAGGGATAGATTAAATCTGGCTCAGTGGGAGGTGAACGGGCACCATGGTTTTCATCTTTTTTCTTCCTACCACCGTACCGGACACACTCCCATTAATAGCAGTGACTCACTATGCAATGGGGGTTTGAGTTTGGGGAAAGGACTTTTGAGTAGGCTAAATAAATGTCCTTCACCCCATTTTCCACTGAGATTCTGAGCCCTCACTTCACATGGTGCACCTTGAAAAATGTTGGGGCTTCAAAGGCAGGTGAATGGTCAAAACTTCCGGGGACTCCATAACTGATAATTTACTTTTATTCTTTTAGACTATTTTGGGATTACTTAGCCAAATTGAGGAGCTTCTGTGGAAGCTGTGAATTATTGGGGATTCACTTCTTTGGGGATTTTATTTGTGGCAGTGGGAGAGAAATAGAAATCTCTTTGTCTACCACTTGGTGCAAAATGTATTACCGGTCCTGTCTGGTTCTATCTACAGAATCACAGAATTTTGGAACCAGAGGACATCTCTGACACTCTGTATTGATTCAGCTCTCTCATTTCATAGATGAAAACGTTGAGGCCAGAGAGAGCGATTATTTCCTCAAGGCCGCACTGAGTTAGCACCGGGACTCAGGACTCCGCCTTCTAGGTTGAAGTCCCTTCCTCATTTCCATCAGGGAGGAACTCGCCCCAAATCTGGCCTCATTCTGCACTGGGAGGCAAAGCTTTACCCATCTACCCAGGGGAGACGGGCTGAGGAGTGATGTGAACAGTCTCTGAACTTTGCTACTTTCACAGGTTACTACAAGTGCAGGCAATTTCCATTTGCAAGATTAACAAAGTTGTCCATCTTTTTTCCCTTCATATTTTACCTAAGGCTTGCAGATTTTTAAAAGGGGCATATTTTCCCTGGGACTGGTGGGTATATCTAATGTCCCTGGTTCGAGTTCCTTTTGAACTCCAGTTTCTTTGTTTGTTTTTTAAAGTGAAGTGAAGAAGATGAGTTTTTTTTCTTTTTGTTTGAGTATAGTTGACACACAATGTTATGTTAGTTTTGGGTATATGTTTAGTGATTTGACAAGTTTATACACTGTGCTATGTTCACAAGTATAGCTACCATCTGTCCCATTATGATATCATTGACTGTATTTCTTATGCTGTGCCTTTTATTCCAGTGACTTACTCATTCCGTAACTGGAAGCCTGTAACTCCCTCTCCCATTCACCCATTTTGCCCAACCCCTAACCTCTCTCCCCTCTGGCAACCATCAGTTTGTTCTCTGTATTTATAATTTTTTTAAATTTAATTTTGTTATGTTAATCACCATACATTACATCATTAGTTTTTGCTGTAGTGTTCCATGACTCATTGTTTGCGTATAACACCCAGTGCTCCATGCAATACGTGCCCTCTTTAATACCCATCACCAGGCTAACCCAACCCCTACCCCTCTCCACTCTAGAACCCTCAGTTTGTTTCTCAGAGTCCATAGTCTCTCATGGTTCATCTCCCCTTCCGATTCCCCCTCTTCATTTTTCCCTTCTTACTATCTTCTCTCTCTTCTTCTTCTTTTTTTTAACATATAATGTATTATTTGTTTCAGAGGTACAGTTCTGTGGTTCATCAGTCTTACACAATTCACAGTGCTCACCAGAGCACACACCCTCCCCAATGTCTATCACCCAGCTACCCCATCCTTCCAACCCCCCACCACTCCAGCAACCCTCAGTTTGTTTCCTGAGATTAAGAATTCCTCGTATCAATGAGATCTTATGATACATGTCTTTCTCTGATTGACTTATTTCGCTTAGCATAATACCCTCTAGTTCCATCCATGTCGTTGCAAATGGCAAGATTTCAGTTTTTTTTTTTTTTGATGGCTGCATAATATTCCATTATATATATATACAACATCTTTATCCATTCATCTGTTGATGGACATCTTGGCTCTTTCCATAATTTGGCTATTGTGGACATTGCTGCTATAAACATTGGGGTGCACGTACCCCTTCGGATCATGGATACATTTGTATGTTTGGGGTAAATACCCAGTAGTTCAATTGCTGGGTCATAGGGTAGCTCTATTTTCAACTTTTTGAGGAACCTCCATACTGTTTTCCAGAGTGGCTGCACCAGCTTGCATTCCCACCAACAGTGTAGGAGGGTTCCCCTTTCTCCACATCCTCGCCAACATCTGTCGTTTCCTGAACTTGTTAATT
>NC_138369.1:117206229-117235350 GCF_054177405.1 Leptonychotes weddellii | reverse complement strand
CTGGGATGACACTGTTCATTGATGCATCCCCCTCATTAGCATTGCTGCAGCTTGGCTCAGTGGTTTCAGAGGCAATCCGTCATGAGAAAACTGAAGAATGTGCCCCATTTGCATGATTCTGTGCCAGAATGCAACTTTTTCTCAGCTGTTCTTTGTGTAATTTCCCCTTGAGCGTTCAACTTTCCCATGAAGTCCTAGAAATCATATTACGGATTTCCAACCTAATTGAAATGCTCCTCAGATTAGTTTTACATACTTGCTTCCTTCCCCCCACAACAATTTCTTAGTTCTTCGTAAACAGAGCAAATTAGTACATAAAAAACAGGTTTCGCCTTTTATTGTTTTGAAATGTAGGGCACATTAAATGAATAATTTTGCTTTGGAAGTGCAGGGGTACACATTATATGTGCAAATGTGTGTTTATTACACATGTCCAAATGAAGCCACAACACTCATAAATACTTAGGCAATCTCTGCTTCCTTGTCACTTAGTGCCACTGCAAACCACATTTTGTAACCCACTACAGAGAACTCCAGAGCAGAAACAGCAAAATGCTGGATGAAATGCTCACTGTTTAATAAAGAGAACTTTCCACCAAAGTCGGGGAGATCTGCTTTGCAGCTCTTGGATGAGCACATTTTAATAAATAAATGAATGAATTCATAGCAGCCAACTAACTGCTAATGAAATAAGTATTCTGTTTTTTTTTTTTCTAGATAAAAAATGATGCTGATGATGATGACGACAACACTGGGATATGCAACTTGTCACCAAGAGTTTCATTTTCTGGAAATGAAGGTAAGTATAATGTGCTATACATACATGACGCCCCACATTCCAGAAGACAAAAGGCTCCATGAAGACCTGTTCATCCCATCGCATTTGAATGAACAACAACCAAAAACAAATCACACACACACACACACACACACACACAATCTTTAGCCGTTTTTAATGACATGTTACTTTTCTCAGTATCATATACAAATCAGTAGAGAGCCTTTTCATTCCCTCTTGCCTTTGAGGGGCAGTTAGGAGTAAGAATAAACTGCTTCTTTTTATTATTTCCATTCTAGAGCTGCAGAATTATTATTTTTTGATTGTCCTTTGACTGTTGATTGGAATGTATCCACTTGGGTAAAAATAGTGAAGATGTTCTAAAAGTGCTTAAGCTATAACTACTTACAAATTTAAATTATGTCATAATCTTTAAGAAGGAAAAAAAATGAAGTTAGAATGAGAAGGCAGAAAATGCCAAACTTAAAACTTAACTGAGTTCCAGATAGAATGAAAGTGACTTAAAGATAATTCTGGGCCCTACCAGAAGGAAATAAAACTCTTCAAGTACAACAATTTGGTGTTGGAGGAACACTCGCACGGTGATTAGAATTAGGTGGCAGAAGATCTCATTAATTATAGGTGACTGATTTTCCCTGAGCAGACAGCTTAGGTCCGCAGGCCCCTCCCTGCCCCCCACCCCTCCGCCCCAGCTCATCTCTAACTGTCGTCTAACCTTTCCTTTCCCTTAATCCATCTCTTCTTGAGCTGATGGGAACTGCTTTCATTCCACCTCTTGTGGAGGTAATGAAACAATCTTCTTATTCACTTGGTTCCTCTGAGCCGGTGACATGCAACAACAACAACAAAAAAGCGAGCGCCCTGATTAATGGCTGCTAATTAGCAATGTTAATGACCAGGTGTCCGAGAGCACGGCCAGCTCCTCTCAGCATGGAGTGATCGCTCAATGAGAGCCCTGCAAATCCATTCCCAGTGACCCTTCCCCTCAGCTGCCAGTAATGAAGCCCGCTCGCTGTTACTCCCGGGAGAGACGCAGGAGGCGATCCGGGCCTGGGACCCAAACCCTTGCCTAGGGTCTAGTGGATCTTCCATTAATTAAGGTCAGCATTTCTGGCTGACATTCCCCACCCCCCCGAACCCCCCCTCCCCGCCATAGGCGCTCAGAAGTAAAGGAGCGAGGAGCACGGAGATGAACTCAAATCCTCTTTTCTTAGGAGGAGATTCTATTCTAAATGGAGCCAGTTGCTAATTTGAACTATCTACATGTACATCTATAATGTTGACTCTCTATTAGCTTTCCATATCATCTTCACCGATTCTGTTCCTATCCCGAGATAATTCACATGGGTGAAGCAAATCTCATACTAACTCTCAAACACAACTTTCCATCTGGGAGGCTTAAGTTCTCTTTGTGCCATTCAGCACAGAGGAATAGCAGCAGAATCTCAGAGCACCTAGATCTGTGCTAAAGAAAAACAGTAATCTTTTACAAAATATTTTCCTGGTTAGGAGGTGGGTTAAGTGTGTAAGTGCTCTTACCTCTTATATAGGAGTAAGGGAACTATATTAACTTACACACACACACAAGAAAAGTAAGCTTTTCCAAGAGCTTTACAGAGAACCAGCTCTATAAAGACCCGAAAAATTATTTTACTACTTACATTTGATTCCTTTTGTTAGGTGCTGGCCAGAAAATTGAAAAGTGACAAGACTGAAGTCTTTGCAGATAATTAACCATTAACTGTATTTGCCAGTTTGTGACAAGCTGATTCTGTGAGTTTACACATTTATTTTCTCTTCACTGGTGAATGGCCTTGTACTTTCTCCAAGGAGGGGAGGAGGGCGATTCATTTTGGAAGAAACAGACTTAAGATGACAGAAGGTATGCCATGTCATTGCTCTTAGCAGGCTCTTGCTTATTAACATATATATATTTCAAGTGAGGATAATGCCTTGGCTGATTTAGAAATCTGTCCTCACCAGCCCCCCCTTAAAAAATGTAAATGTTACTTGTCGAAAGGTCTTATGTTTGATACCATTGTGGTAAGTTTCTTTTGATGACAATTGTGAAGAACGTATAATTTATTTCAGTAGAATAAGTGCTATTGTGAAAATCAACAGCTATTTATAGGTGATGAGACACCACCCATGCACTGTACCTAATAGTGGGGTTTAAAAATTATGGTCACTGGTTTGCTGCTGGTTAATAGGTCCAAGTGAAATTTGGCAAGAAAAACTTCAGAGCTTTATTCCAAGTGTGGACAAGGCCAAACACTATCACCTCATAAGCTACAAAAGGAGGCCACCTCGATGGGAGGCTGGCTTCTCTCTCATTGGAGCCTGCCCTCTGTTGCAGTAATACCTGATGCAGTTTTCTGGGAGGAGGGGTAAAATTGTTCTCCCTATGATTAGAGGATTTAGTAAACATTTTCATCATAGAAATTTTGGAAAACATTGAAAAGCACACGCACACATGCATCCACCTGCATTCACACGTGCATGGCACCCACCATCCTAACCAGAGCTGGCCACCACCAACATGGGGCCGCATATTCTAGCCGCCTTTTTCTGTGCATGGTTACTCTTCCTCTCTTAACACAATTGTATTGTACTGCATCTAATGTTTTAGAAACTGCATTTTTCTTAGCAATCTAACGTCAGTCTATTGCGAAATATTCTTCTACAATGTCATGTTATTACAGCCTCGATTAAGGGCCAATCTAGAGTGATCATAGAGTGATATTACAATCATAGTCCCAATGTTAAAGGGAGGGGCACAGGCACCATCCTGGCCAGTTGCTCCTCCATAATGGATGTTGAGAATTTGTTGAGATTAGCTCAGATCCTATTTCTGTCTGTTTTCTCCATAGCCCAGGGAACAGTCCTAAGGAGCCAGAGAGAAGGAATGAGTTTACCAATGGTGCACTTTACCCAGTTAATTAATTACTAGCAAAGGGCCAAACTATATGAACATAAGCTTCATGAGAGCAGAGAACTGCGTATCTTCTCACCTATTTATCTGCAGGGCTTAGAATGATACCTGGCACAGAGTAAGCACTGAATGTATACTTTTGAATAAATGAATGAACAAACAATTAAAAAATAAATTTGACTAGATTCTAGTTTATTCACTTATTAGATTCTGATACATTTTCTTGAGTGGCAGAGAGGAATGGATTTTTATTTTATTTTATTTTTTAAAGATTTTATTTATTTATATGACAGAGAGAGACAGCGAGAACAGGAACACAAGCAGGGGGAGTGGGAGAGGGAGAAGCAGGCTTCCCGCTGAGCAAGGAGCCCGATGTGGGGCTCGATCCCAGGACCCTGGGATCATGACCTGAGCCGAAGGCAGACGCTTAACGACTGAGCCACCCAGGCTCCCGAGAGTAATGGATTTTTAGCTAGTGCCCTGGGAAGGCTCACAGGGCATATCTCCTGAAGGAACTCATTCCTCTTGCATGTTACATGTAGCATTGCTAGAAATAAACACGAACAGAGACATGGCTCTATGTTTCTAGCCAGAATTCATGAAAACCCTGAGATCTACTGTTTGCTTCCATGTGTCTAGTCCTGTCCACTCCTCCAACTGGTTAAAACGATCTAGAAAAAAACTAATACTTTTGAGCTCCAGGACCCTTAGTTTGGACTTGAAATTAACATACATTCTAAATTAAATCTGGCAATTTACAGATTTAAATATTTTGTGTGTCACTTTTCTTTTTTAGGTTTATGAAACAAAGTTTATCTGTAGACTGAATGTCTACTGGTCTAGAAAATGAATAAATAAGTTATCAATGGCAGGGGAATCACTTGTACTTAGACTCAGTGTGGGGTTAAAAAAAAAAGTATAGTGCTTATTCGTATTTTCCTTTTATAACAAAAAATACAAGTTGCCATAAGAAGATGACCAAGAAATAATGGAAAATAACCACCTTGCTTCAAAAGATATTTTGCAGCAATTAGTGAAAGAAACAGCAGCTGTATCCTCTGCGAGATGCCCTTCTCTACTGTGTGTGGTAGGGACGGCTATTCCTTGACCCTTCTCACTAACCTACCTCTGGTGCTTTGTTCAGGCAGCAGGGGCAGAGTGGGACCCCTTTGGTAAATTTAGCCTGTTGGAATAGCAAATGAAGAATGCTGTAATGCATTCACCCTTTCCTCTATCCATCCATCAATCGTTCTATTAATCAATCAATTGAAAAGCCTGTTTAAGCATCTCTCTCCAGCCCATTATCCACAGTGAGTCAAAGAAACGTGGCTCCTACACTTTGCAGCTTGTAGTTTTAGAGAAAACAACAATGCAAGTAGCATAGAAGATAAACAGACAACAGGTAAAACACTGAGTAAGTCTGTGAAATGAAAAGAATGAATCATATTAGCATTGTCAATCAATTAACAGGTATTTATGGTGTGCTAATTACATGTTCAGCACTGAGCTTGGGTGCTCTGCAAGTGAAGTGGATAAAGATCAGGAAGAATTTTTGTAAACTGCAGTTTTAAGTAATGAGAAACCGAAAAGGTTTACTTTGTATTCTGAATAAGACTTTGTGGAGGCAGGTGTACAGAGCGGAACAGGGTGTGCATTCTCATTTTGGTACTCGTTGAAAAAGGTAGAATGGCTATGATGGAAGGGGGAGGAAGTGGTGATTTAGAAAATTGGATTTTATAACTTTAAAATCACGATGTTGCAGAGTTGGATGGGCCTGAAAATCATTTTTTTTCAATTCCTTCCACTCTATGTTTAATTCTACTGCAGTGAAGCCCACTCAAAGGTGCGCTTGTGTTGTGGAGGAATAAAATGATGGTCAAGCTGGCATGAAAAAGCTGGTGAAGTGACGCAGATAGAAACATAGGAAGTGGGGTCTTCCTTGGGCATAACTGTGACCCTGAAGAGGTTTCAGAAGCCATTAACAAGGGTCTTCTTTCCTATTTGTAATGCTATAAGAAGTTCTGGAGAAGAGGTGTCATGGAGTCAAAACACTCGGTGGAGAAGATCTCTTTGGTACAGTGTCAACAGGTGTACAAATTGTGCTGATCTAAGCAAATGGTACTCGAGCCTATATTATGGATGTCTTGTTCCTCTAACTCATATACCAGGGAAAAATCAAATCCTTATTACAGGAACTTTATTTGAGGCCTAGGAGTGCAAATACCAAATCTTCATCAAAGTTTGCTGAGATTGGTATCCTGGCTTAATATATGATTAATTCATTTTCAAAATCTGGATAAAAGTTAAGTAAATACTTTTGCATAGACTGGGCTAACTGTGGATACTAAATAGAATGATCATAATATCATTTTGAAATATCTAAGGAGTGAAGAAGACAAATCTTTGTTGACTATAATCCTGAGGTTGTTATTGTACTGAGTACTCTATGCATTATCTAATTAATCCTCATAATCCTCAAAATAGAGTAGTATTATCCCCACATTACAGACACCAAGGCTTAAAAAAATCAAGTAACTGGACCCAAATCCCACAGTCACTGAGTGATGAGGAAGGGGTCTTAATGACACCAAGCCACTGCTTTTGCCATAGCACCACGCTGTTTCACATAATTTGGGTACTTTTTTTTGTTTGTTTTCTTCCCTTTGGATATATATTAGCCCAGACTTGCATGAAATCAATATTTCTCATCAATGCATCCCTCCCCACCATAATCAATCTGGTATACAATTTATAATGGTTGAATGGATGTGTGGTCTCTCTTGTTTTTGCATTGTAATAATGATATGTTATTCTTATGAAGCTGTGGATGTTCAGAAAGTCTTATGCTCATGACCTGGTAAGGAGCCAACTTGGTTAAATCTTTAAAGCATCAAATAAAAGGTCTGATAATAGGAGGTTTTCTCAGCAGAGAGGATAAACTCAGAAAAGGGCTAAGCCTATTGACAAATTACCTTGGACCCCATCCTGTCCTTTTGAAGTCAAGTCCCACTCTTAGGAGTGCTAATAACCCAATCTGTACTTCCAAAGTTCTTCATAATAGACCTGGGGTTGTGATTTTCTGCTCATATCTGCCCTCAGGTTGTGTATCCCTCACCTTTGTGAGCATGTCCTTGAAGGTACTGAAAGACACTACACTTCTATTTCCATGAAGCATGAAAATTTCTTCCACCCCCTTTTAGAAATGTAATTGTGAGGAGTTTTCAATACAAGGAGGTTCTCCTGGGAGCCTCCAACTCTTTGAGATCAGTTTATTGATGAAGATTTTTGACAGGGGCAATAAGGGGCTGCCTGGATCATGGCCCCCTATGCAGGGGGTATGTACAAATGGACTTTTCTTGACCACAGCGTGCTGGAGACGCTACACGGCAGCTCTATGCTTGTGAGAGGGTCTTGAGGATTCATTCAGTTTTGTGACTTTTGAGGGAATGCACAGGCATTTTCAGGGGTCTCTGTCAAAACCGAACATCACATTTCCACTCAAGATGAATAGTTACAGCAGAGCAAGTGAGAACCTGGAGGGGCTGGTGCTTTTCATTTTGAAATCTAAAAAGAGCTAAAAGGTTCTCCCTGCTTTGTGTCTGGTCCTTCGAAGAGCTGTTCTGTCCAAATAATACCAATTTAAAGGAGGAGAGAGACTCAGAAAAGCTAATATTTATAAACTGCATTATACCAGGCCCTTTACAAATTTTATTGTATTTATTCTGAGTAATAGGCATTACTCTTTCTATTTTACATATTTAGAAACTGCAACTCCAAGAGATTAAATGTCATAGAGGTAGTAAATGTCAGGGCCATGCATTCAAGACTAGGTGTGACTCCAAAATGCTTTGTAATGGCATTGTTCAATATGGTAGCCCTATTTACCATTATGACTCTTTTAATTCAAATTCAAATTAAGTGTAATTAAATATTCACTTCTTTGATCAAACTAGCCACATTTCAAATGCTCATTAGCTGCATGTAGCTGTTGACTAGTATTGGATAGGACAGAATATTTCCATCATCAAAGAAAGTTTTATTGGACAGTGCCTCTCTATAACAAAGTTGAGAATTTTCATTGGCATAAATATTCATGGAAAATAACAGTAATAAAACTTTTATTTTAGTGGGGAATGGTGGGGGTAAAGGGAAATATGGAATATGAGATTTTATATTCTTAATATAGCTGAAAGATCTTTAATGAAGAAAGTAGTTTAATCATAGACATCTATAGTATAAACTAAACCAATAGTAATAATAATATCTGATTGTCTAATGCTTGTATGTGGTATGTACTATTCTTTTTTTTTAATTATGTTATGTTAATCACCATACATTACATCATTAGTTTTTGATGTAGTGTTCCATGATTCATTGTTTGCGTCTAACACCCAGTGCTCCATGCAGTACGTGCCCTCCTTAATACCCATCACCAGGCTAACCCATCCTCCACCCCCCTCCCTTCTAGAATCCTCAGTTTGTTGTATTATCCTAAATTTTTTACACATATAAACTCATTTAATTTTTACAACAATCCTATGAATAGATGCTATTATCATCTTCATTTTAGAGATGAGGAAACTGAGGCACAGTGAGGCTAAGCAATTTTCTAGGGTTATCAGACAAAGGAAAGTAGAACCAGGATTGCAAGCATAGCCTAGCTTTAGATACAGGGTGTATAACCATGATTCCATATGAGCATATTTTATTGGCTTATTAGGAGAAAGTTTTGAGAGTCAATTCTGAATTGGAAATGGAGGCACAAAAAGCAGTATTGTTTTTTAAAAAGAACAGCCAGGAAGCCAAACAATACTTCCTTTTGTATTGTATATGTATGTATGTGTGTAAAATACATACTAAATATGTATAAAATACATATTATAAATTCATACACATGCATATAAATTTTCACCTTTATGAGATGAACAAGTCAGATGTAATATTGTTAATGGCAAGTAAGTGAGATAGAAGGGAAAGGACATTATAATTGGAAAATGACAAATAATATATAATTCTCTTGATAAAACTTACTTTCCCTACCGCAACCACAAGCTAAAGAGGGAAACAATGCTTAAGAGCAAACTCCAAATGGGCTAATCTTGATATTTTTGTAAACTTTCAAGTTTTGTGAAGTAGATTTAAAACTTTTTCAAATGTTTCAGGAAAATTCTGGAATAAGGTCTTCAGGTTTAGCTTAAAATACCAGAAATCAAATTCTTGTTACCTTGTTTATAATTTGTGTACTTCGAAGTTCTAAATTCTTTGGTAATCTGCTTACTTAATGCATTCCCAATTAATGTTCTTTTGCCCATCCACCTCAGTTAACCTCACAAAGGACAACAGGGTTCTGCAACAAGGATCATGTCCATATTGGGGCCATTGTCATTTCATGCATCGAGTAACTCTATTTACTTCTGACTGGTTGGGTGGCTTGCTCTTATGGATAGAGCTTGCGTTTTAAGTAAGTGCTGAAAGTACTTAGAAGGTGCTAACACTTATGTTTATAATTTTTAAATTAAGAGTAATAATATGGAAAAGTAAATTAAATTTGCATCATTAACTAAGTCCTTTAGTTCTCAAGTGGAATCAATTTAAAACAGCTTATTTTGTAACATTTTAGCTGATGAGTGGCTTTTAAAAGGGGGTTTAGTATGGGAAACCTATAGCTTTTTTTTTTTTTAAATAGACATACAATATTTTCAGTTGATTTTGGTGTGACTTTTAAAATTAAGATATTAGCCATAAAAATAAAAATCTCATTATGGATGGTAGCTAAGAGTCACCTTAACAAGTTGGCATATGATGTCAGAAGACATCACTATGATGACCATATCTAAAAAAGTCTCTTACCTTTGTGATGGTTATGATCATATTCATCTTCTCCAAGACGATACCCACTTTAAGTCCATATTTGTAAACCAACTGAAAATTCTTCAGTGTAGAGTAATATGGAACAGAAGATATTTGTTTCATAATTATTCAGACCAATATCCATTTTTCCTTAAGAATATAGAGTAAAATGCATTGAATATTACATACAGGAATGGCGTGATTTAAATTTTTTTGTTTGAGCCACAATTTCGATGTTGGAAATGACTTTGGAGATCATCTAGCCCACCCCTCTCAGGAGCTTGGACTGACCCAGCTCCTCTCAGAGCCTGGCAGTGCTCAGCCCTCTCTCCAGGGGCCATCAACCCTCCAAGACTTACCACACTTTTGTTTTGTTTTGTTTTGTTTTTGACCTGATTTTGGACACACCAAATCTTGACTTAATAAGCATTTAAACTGTTTAAGAAATAGATGGTCTTAATTTGCTTAGCCACTGCAATCAAATATGTATTAAGTCTCCTATGTACATTATCCGTGTAATACTATGAATATACAGAGCCACAGAACTAGAAGGGACCTTGAGATTATCCAGTTCAATCTCCTTGGGTTTCAGGTAGAGACAATGAGAAGTTAAGCAATTGCTGCAAGGCCACAGAGCTAGTCAGCCTCAGATTTAAGTCTCTATTCCAGATGGCCTGACCTCAAGTCTGGTCCTTTTATTACTGTGTTATTTTCAGTGCAGTGTACATTTTCAAGGGAATGATCAGGTGTTCAAGCCCTGAACATTGCTGGGGCCTAATGACTCCTTCCAGCTGTCTTATGGGTGGTTGAGATGTTGATAAAGTATAAATATTTGCCAAAAGATCATGAACAAGCTCAGCTGGGAAGAAACTTTGATATGCAAATGACAGAGATGGTTATAAACACGAAAAAATTCTCAAAAATATTTTTTAATAAATCATAAAACACACGGGGTCAGGTGAGCCATTTAAGAAAATGGCATTCACGACATCTCATTGCTTTGGGAATATTGCATTGGACTTGGAGCTTTGATAATCTCTGTGAAGAATAGACAAGAGGAAAGAGGGCTGCTTGTCGACAGTAACCTACAGACAAATGAAAACCCAGGCTGTGTCCTGAGAGTTTTAGGTAATCCAGGCCCATAATTTGATTTGAGAAGAGCTACTCCAGGCTACTGTGTAATTACAGAAGCATTCACTTGGCTGGCTCCTGTTCGCCTCATCACGTTCTACTTCATTGCTCTTTATGCTAAAGCCCCTGTTGATGAGAGGACGGAAACAGTAAGTACAAATAAAGCAATTAGCAGGTGGGGAATGCTACCACTGTTTAAGGATAACATCCAATCTTTATTGGTACTTATTAAGTAGAAGTCTAGAGCTTAGAGACAAAGGGAAATATCACAAACCACAAAAATGAAAAGAGGTGTGGGAACAAAAAGAGAATATGGGGAAAATTAGACCAATGAATCTATTTTTTATTTTACAAATCTAATTGCAAAGGCTAGCTTTAGAAATAATATTAAACCTCCAATTTATTTATATTATAGTGAGTTACATCCTCATATAAAATTCACCTTCTTTTAAAGTTTTCTTGCTTCTTTTGACCTACTCTTTTACTATGTGGATTAACTTGGAAAATATTTTAATAGTTACTGTGTTTTGGAGTTTGGGTTGTTAAACGCACCAGCAGGGGGAGTTAGGATGATTAGCAAACCTAGTCGGCGGGGTCCTGACATCCGGAGCACAGAATCACGGACTCCGCTGGCAGAGTTGAAAATGCCCACTGGACACAAGGAATATAATAGGCAAAAAGAGGAAAGCAAGAGGATTTCAAGTGTTCTCGAAGTCCTAGTACAGGATATTGAAAGTTGACAAGAAAATAGGGCACAGGTTTTCTACCACCCTCCTGTCACAGAGTAATCCATGCACTCTGGTTCGATGTTTACTTATCTGGAAACAGGGATAATCAAAATCTATCCAGCCAGAATGCTGTCATTCTCATTTCTCCGTGGAGAGCATTGCTCTTCTTGCTTTAGCCTTATTTTGTGTGTCTGAATAATAAGGCAGAGGATAAATAATTGCTGTCCTCTCAGAGCGGGCCCAAGAAGACGCGACGCCCCCTGCATTTCACTTTGAATTAGTGCTTTTGTCCTTCAGTGTCTTCTCAATTAAAGCTCTGCTGGCAACTTCAGCTACCTAAGCAGGACGTAGCTTCCTATTTAGATAGCAGATTTCCAGCTAGTCAATTTAAAAGAAAGTTATGGAAGTTTGCAGGAAAATCAATATGCTTTTCTTTGCCTTAGACAGTGAGGGGAGGGCACTGTGGATAGAGATATGTACAGATACCTAGAAAGATGAAGTATTTTATAGTGCAGTGGCTTGTTTAATAGGGCAGCAGTTGATCTTGCAAAATTAAATCTGTGTCTTATCCTAGGAAAACTAGACTTTTTCTTAGTGCCTATTTTTAGTTCTCACAGTGACCTACTCTTCCTCTTTTTCATCCTTCCATGGCTCAGTGGCTACTTGAGGCAGACCCAGAGGGTCAAAGGTAAAATCTCTGGAGGGATGCTACTGAGGAGCATGTTCATTTCATCCTTTGACAGAAACCACAGCGCTTGAATAGGACAGGACAGTATCTCAGACGAAAGGTTTAACGGTGACCGTCACCAAGCTTTCCCACGAATTGTTCAAGAGGAGGTGATTCATGTAGGCAAAGCAGGGAAAGATAATTTCCAGAGGTGTGCACACTGTTGTGTACTTTGCATTAATATCTTGTTACTTTTGGTAGCACTAGTAAATACAGAAATATGCAGGTCATTAATTTTCTTTTGAAAAGTGTACATTGTATATCTAAAACATATTTCATTCGAGGATCACCATGTACTCATAAATTTTTATTATTATCCCAGTCCTGGATGTCCCAAAATATAAAAATTCCCAATGACAAACACTGAATATAATTTCATGAATGTACACAATTCCCACCTACATTCTCTCTCCTTGTCATCATCATCTTCGTAACTGCCATCTTTCCTTGAATTTGTTGGGTGCTTCATATTTTTGAAGCTATTTTCATGGTCATGCACTCACTTAATTTTTCTCCAGAACTTGTGAATTTAACAGTGAGATAATATGAACATTTTACAGATAAGGAAACAGACACAGAGGAGCTCTGTGACCCACTCCGGGTGGCACAGTTTGGAGCAGGATCCAAGTGTCTGAGTCGGTATCAATTGGGAGTGATCTCCACCTGTTGTCAGTTTAAAGATACAAAGGCAAGAAACTGGAAAGTGTTTCTTATCATTATTCAGCCACTGGGAATTATTAGTTCTTTGTCTAAAGATGAATAGAGCAAAAGATTCATGCTTCTTCTTGAGATTGGGAACCTTGGTATTTTAGAAATGTGGCAAGTGGCAGAACAGAATATGAAGAGTATGATTCATCTTTTCAGCACTCCCTTTCTCACTTCCACATTTTTCCTGTTGCTTCAGGTTAAAAAATACAGTAATGGGCAAACCTGCATGGTTGCGGTTAGGCTAAAATGCTTGTGATCCTCACCGCTTAAACCTGTAAGCAGGGCTTCAAAAGCAACCACAGGAGATGCCTCTTTTCTCTAGGACCTCGCCTTCCTCCAAAAACTAAGAACTCAGTTGTACTTACAGGGAGGCTGGCAGGAATTTTCTGCTTTGGTAAACCCATAGGGACACCATTTCTGTTGTCCAGTGCATCTCTACAGCCTCGACTCCTAATAAATTCTACTTCTTCTACGTAGTGAAATGAACTTTACAATTGATCAGTTCAATTTATATTTGATAAAAATTGTAACATTTCCCAAAACATACCCATCGGACAGTTTGAAGGACTGAACAAAATGACTTTATTATATTTTTTAAGATTTTATTTGAGAGAGAGAGATAGAGAGCTTGTGCGTGTGAGAGAGCACAAGTGGTGTGTGTGGGGGAAAGGCAGAGGGAGAGGGAGAAGCAGACTCCCCGCTGAGCAGGGAGCCCCAATTGGGGCTCCATCCTGGGACCCTGGGATCGTGACCTGAGATGAAGGCAGACGCTGAACCGACTGAGCCACTCAGGTTCCCCCAAATGACTTTATTTTTAAAATAATCATTTCAGTCTACAGTATTGGTAAAAGTCCAGGACAGTTAAAAAGATAAGTAAGTATTACAGATTTGTGCTAATGAAGGAAAGCACAGTTTTTATTTGACTGTGAATGTAACTAGAAATACCTACAATGTACCTCGCACATAGGTTGTCCAGCTCACAGTGTCCCACCTGGATGCCTTTCAGAGTCTTTCCCTTCTGATGGGAGCCTGAAGCCTCTTTGGGCCTGGCCTGGAGGAAGCCTAAATGAATGATCTCCTTACAGATAATCCATAGTGGACCATAAATGATGATTGATGCTTCCATGTTGCCTGGAGCCTCTGCACCTGATGCTATTTGAAACTCCTGCAGGAAATGCTGGGCATCCTACTCCAGGGTGTCCTTGGAGCCAATGGCAAATTCCTCTTGTTCACTCAAAAGGCACATTTTCTGTTGTTTTGGGTGGTCTGCCCAATACCCAGATTTGAAAATGTCTCAAGAATAAGGAGCACGTTTTAAATTCACAAGTAAAATACTTTACCATTGGTAGGACTCCGTGCTGAGAGCATAACGTGGAAATAGCACCATTCGCTCTTTACTGTGAGCATTTGGTGACAAGCAGGCCTGATGGGGGACCGAGAGCACCTCCCTTCCCTCTCTGAAGCAGCCAGTTCCAGCCAGCTGTTCAGGCCTGTTTCTGACTCAATGAGTCTTTCCTTTTAGATCCTGTTTTCAAGGCAGTTTCTGAGGGTGGATGGAGGACATGTTTTTCTCTGCTCATCCATGTGTCTGGACAGTCATTGGCCTCTCAGAGACTCCAGGTTGGAGGTCTTCCTAAGTTAGCCTCACCAGCCCAGATGCAGAGTACACACCCCAATTCGCTTGTAAAAGCAGTACATCTAATCACATAATGCCTCTATAATGTGGTTTTTTAAAATTAAGTGACCCACAGGATATTAATCTGGTGGTAACAACTCCCAAGGGATGTAGCACTGGAAACACTTCAAGAGCGGCTAGTACTACTATTAAATGTGATGTTCATTTCATCTGAACATATGGAAATAAAAACAAGTCATGGGAAAACTTCAGGGCTCTGGACATACTATATTGTTCATAAACCTGTCATAAATAAGTGCCTCTTAAGAAGAAACCAATTAATAAATGTGCATTGAATTACGAAGTTTAAATATTCCATAACATGGGACCTCTGTCCCTACCCCCTCTCCCCGCATTCCCACCCCTGCCAGGGCCCCCTTGTTATTCAAGCTGTTATAACATTTTCCACTGTGTGGCACATCTCAGTTTTGTTGTTGTCGATTGAGTTATTTGATTGGTCCGCTGCTTAAAAAAAATGAAGAAAAAATCTGTAAGCTATTAAATGCATCTTCTTTCTTCCTTTGTCTGTGTATTAGAGTCTGGCTTGGCACTAGGGCCCTACCCCAAACCTCCCACCAAGAGTATGTCATATTTCTATATGCTCGTGCATGCTCAGCTCTACCTCTTTTGAAATGATGCCCAAAACCAAGCAATGTTTACATAAGTAAAATGGAGTTTCACTTTTATGCTGTAATTTCTGCAAGGAGCAGAGGGTTTTCCTATCCATACCTTGTACTTTGTTCACGGGTGAACTTCTGTTTTTCTAATGTGATGGTTTTATCCGGCTTTGACAACAGATTTCTTTAGGAGATTACACACCTGGAATTAACTTTTTCTGCCAAGAAGTACAGTGCACCTGGAAGTACTAAATCATTTTTACCTACGTTTTAGAAGCTTTTCGTAATGAAATTGCATATCTTGAACTTGACGTATCTCTTGAGTCAAGGCTTAAGGGCCAGAGTTGGATAGAGACGTATACGCTAGTGTTACGAAGTAAATATATCCAGGGTGTGTTTTCTTCTCACCAATCAAACACTCGCTACCTGAACACCATCTCCCTGAGTATCCTACTTCTTAAATGACTCTGCTGACCGCATAACATATGGAAATGTGAGGATGTACTTTCAGCAGGTTGTTTGTTACATTTACACCAGTTCTAACACCAGTCTCCATTAATGTTTGATATAGTTCCCAACAGGTTTAAGTAGATGCCAGACCCCATATCTATTGCATATGTGTTGAGCATGACACACATAGGACAAATGACGAAAAAGTGTTTTTTAGGGATTTCTCTCCTAAAGACATCTGTGCTACCTAGATTGAATATTTTGAGAATGTGAAACACTTTCTATGGGTATAAATGCCACCAAAATACAACATCGGTTAATTAAAAAAAAAAATCACACAGGGAGTTCATTAGAAAGTCCAGCCATTCCACCAGTTTGAGACCTATGACATTTTCTGTTGTAAAACTGTTGAGAAACTCTTGTGAGGTACAACTGCAAGACTGTGCTCAAGAGATTCAGAATGAGAAGTTGGAAAATTGTTTACGACCTCATGCTGACAGATCAGAAAGCTAATACAGTGTGAGTGTTAGAAATTACTTAAATGATTTTTTGGTTGGGCAGGGGAGACTTGGGGGGCCAGGGGACAGGTATAGGAAATTTAAAGGAAAAAAAAAGCCTTCCTTTAAGTTTTGCTATTGGCATTACATCTCCAGTTTTTGCCATGAAACCTGAATATGCTCTGCTTTTCCTTGACATGAGGTCATATGGGTAGAACAACAAATGCTTTTTATCCTTAGGCATCCTTGCCCTGCTATGTTTGGTTATACCTGAAGTTTGCCAAACTGGTTCTGCTTATTCTTGTCAAACAAGGATAATTTCTTCTCTTGGTTGTCTCTGATATAGTGTCAGCATTTTAAAGGCCAAAGTTGCCATAGTGACAAATTGCATGAGTATAAAAACATTAATTCTGTTTAGATGAAAACTCTGTAAGATTAAGAAAAAAAAAAAAAAGGAAAATCATGGATAAACCAACACATTTGTTTTGATGGATTCTTTTTAAGGCAACATAAGAATGATATTGTAAGCAATGTAAATGATGTTTAGTAAAAAAAAAAAAAAAGGAGAACAGGAAAAACAAAATATAGATACATTAAAATTATCTGCTACCAAACTCAAACATAAATAATTGAATTTCACAAATTACTCCTCTCCATAACTGTGGTTTAATTTTATATGAATGTGACTAAATTCTACCCTGGGGCTAGATAAACTCATTATGTCCCTTAAGTAGTTCGAATTTCCTGATAACCAGCAGTCAAACCCAGGAACAAGCAGAATTAGTAGCCAAGTCTAATAAATGACTGGGAAAAATTGTATCTGTCTCTTCGTTCTGGTTCCCACACACTCTGGTTACATCATTACTTAGCCTGTAAAGGTGGAGGCCAATGGGGCTCCGGAGCTTGGGTCATGTGACCAAAACATCAAAATGTGTCTGAAACTCTACCCTAAAGATGGGGTTTCAGCAGGGGCCTCTGGATAGCTGACTCCTCCGCGGCTGCTGTGCAATTTTCGTATTTTATTTCACCTCTGCTTTCAGGCTTAGCTCTTGGTCCCACAGATTGATGGCCGAAGCAAACCTGTTGATGTGGGTTTTTCTGTGCAGGTGCATGGGCAAAATGATTTCCTGTACCACATACTACACAGTTACGCAATAGCTTAAAAAAAAAACTGGACATTTCCCTATGAATTTGTTTTCATCAGCCGAGAGAATTCTAACCCCTTCCTTTAAAAAAAAAATCATTTTTTTTAGATTATTTATGAAAAGCTGTTTCGGGTTTTCTTTTCTTTTTAAAAATGATTTCGTGTCTAAATGCACAAAACTCAGAAGCCAAGTTTATTAGGTCCCCTGGATGCAGCTCCTGACGATGGAGCTGAAACGCTGTGCTCCTCCTGAAGGAATGGGCTGTGTAACTCTATCACCTTGCTAAGGTTTCACAGGGCAAGTATAGTGATGACAACAACTGCTTGTTCTCTGCAGATGTAGAAAGGCATTTTTTTACATGTGCAGGAAGCAACAAAAAGCCTGGTCTTAGGGGACAGGTGAGTGAGTTGACTTGCAAGAAATAAACCAAATAATCCTTAAAGTTGTAGCAACACATACAGAGCCAAAAGCTTGATACCTCTGTACACAAACATATTTTCTCGTTCAGGTTTACTTTTCTCTCGATGGCTACCATAGGTGCTGTGATCGCGTCTGGCTGAGAATTTGTTCTGAACTCTCTTGAAGTAGAATCCGTCAGGAATGGAAAACCTATTGGAAAACCTCCCTGATACATTGTGATCAGGTATTCAAAGATGCCTCTGGGAGGTAGGGGATGATGCACTAAAGGAGGAAACTCAGGTGAAAATTCATTTTGTCAAAAACCAGACCCAACAAAACAAATTGCCTTCCCCAGCCAGTCTTCTTGGATCAAAGGACTACATGTAAAGTATGTTACATGATTTATATAACAAACATTAGCATCTGCTCATTGCTATGCTAGATGGTAGAGATAGAAGGTGATGGGGAAAATGGTAATCATGTAGCAGCTAGTATTTATGAAAGGCCCACTATAAACTACACTGTGTTAGATGCTCTACTACATTCATCCCAATCCTTACATTAGTCCAGAAGGGTAATTGCCATTATCCTCCACTTCATAGAGGAGAAACTGTGGATCGGAAAAGTTAAATGATGTCCTCAAGACTGTGCAGCTATTATTATATGGTGGTCCATAGAGATAGGATTCCAACCGACATCCGATTTAACCTGAGACCTTTGTCCTCAACCCCTACCCTGCGTCGCCTCTCTGTACAATTCTTTCTTTGTCCTTACGGGGTTTTTACTCTTGTGGTGGATTAAAAAAGCAGATGAAGAAATCATTGAAACTGCACCTGTGAAAACCCTGACACAACTAAGCGCTTGAGGAAAGTGAAAATTTCACGGAAGGAATGGTTCAAGCCAGAATAATGCTCAGGACCCCTGTGTCTCTAACAGCAGAGCATGGAGGAGTGTGGGTGGTAGGTGAATGCTCGGTTATCTTTTCCCCTGCAGGTAATCCCTCAGAAATAACCGGTAACTACTTTTATCCTGCAGAACTATCACTAAAGGTGCTGTGCAAGACAGAGTGAACTCCTTCCCCCCCAACCCCCCCTTTGGTGCCTGCCAAATAAAGTCACTAGGTGCTCACATATTTTCCAGTACAAGTGCTTCATTATTAATTCATGGTCCAGGTCCTCGGTACATGCTGCTACTAATATTAGGTTTCAGCAGAGAATAATGAACAGGAGCACTGGACTGGATGTCTTAACATTTTTTAAACAATGTTTGCAGTGCTAAATTTCTATTTCTAGCTTAATTGGGGTCTTTACATAAACAAGAGGAGGGCTCTATAGTGTTGGGGAGGCGTAATTTTCCCAAAGCTTAGCAACAGAAAAGGTAAGAGTCAGCATGATTAAGACCCAGTGGAAGGTTAATACAGATCGGGATTTCCCCCCTTCACATTTAGCTCTTGTCAGACAAGAAAAAGAGAGGTCTCCTGAGTTAGAATTCCACCTAGAAAGCCTGGACCAACTCCTTGCTTTGAAACTGCACCCCATCAGGAAAGGAAGGAGGAGAACTTGCTTGGTGGGGAAATGGTCCCCTACAAGGGGCCCCAAGATGCCGGCCCACTTACCCACTAGGCACAGGGCCTTATAGGGCCCATGGTACTTTTAGTAGCTCACAGAAATGTTTTCATTTTAATTTCATTTAAGATAATAAGAAAAAAATGAACATAATAATAATGAATATATAATAATGAATCCAGCCTGGTTTATATTCTTTACACCAGTATAGTCGTAAAGTATAACTTCTAATTATTCTCATGGAGGAAGGGAGCCATGATGGTGAAATGCCTAGGCTCATGAAAATCCTCATGTGCTCCTTCCATGATGAGGACATTTACCAAATGGTGCTGTGTAGGGGTTGCTAAACAAGTTAAATTATTTCAGGAGACAACCTGTTCTTCCTTACTATTCTTTTCTCACTGTAGATCTTGCTGAGAGTGAGTCTTTGAGGGGAAAAATAACTATATGGGTTTAATAACATTAAGATTACATTCCCTCTGGGTTTCCAATAATGCCCCACCCAACATAGAGTTAGCATTCAAGAACTGGTTTGCATTTAATTGAAATTGATTTAAAGAAAAAGCACATTTATTTATTTATTTATTCATTCATTATTTAGTCATTTACATATTCACTCATTAAGTACAACAGCTATTGATTTAGTACCACCTCTATGCATGGCACTGACCGTACTAGGTGTTTGGAATATAATGGGTAATAAGGTAGACATTGTCTCTGAACTCAAAGAGCTTCAGATAGAGGCAATGAGACAAAACCCCAAAATGACCTTTTTAAGGGGTAAGTGGTCGGTAAAAAGGAGGTGGAAGAAATCCCCGATTCCTAATTTCCATTTTAAAAATGTGTCATCCTTTATTTTTTTTAATTTTTATTTTTTTTAAAGATTTTATTTATTTATTCATGAGAGACAGAGAGAGAGAGAGAGGCAGAGGGAGAAGCAGGCTCCCAAGGAGCAGGGAGCCCGATGCAGGACTCGATCCCAGGACGCTGGGATCATGACCTGAGCCGAAGGCAGACGCTTAACTATCTGAACCACCCAGGCGCCCTGTCATCCTTTAAATTAAAAGATTTTCTTCTATGGTATTGAGACACAAGCCAAAGCAGTCATAAATACATGAAATGGAGATTCAGCGTTGTATTTAGTAGTTGAGATTCTTGAGCTATTTAAAAATAAAGGACACTTAATTAAAATTAAAAGGATGTTCAGTGGGAACTGCTATCATTCAGCTGACTGGGTGACTGCCTGGCCAAGCATGAAGAATTGGTGAGTGTTATTTCCCTGAAGGGACTAGAGTCAGTGCTGGGTAGTTTTCTCCTTGCTGTTGTTGAGCCTTCTAGGAGTCATGTTCAATTTTGAGATTCAACTGATAGAAGAATAAGTTTTAATAAATCTCTGGGTTTTAAGGAAGCACCCAGCTCTATTCGTTTAATGTCTCATAATGAGACATTATGAGACTCATGTCTCAGGTGCCATGTGGATCTTGCCTGGCCCATTCATGTAACAGATATTTATTGGGTTTCTACTATGTATCAGGCTCCATTTGGTTTCCAGAGAGGAACAAAACAGACTACTTCCCTGTCCTCATGGAGTTTACATTCTATTTGGAGACAGATAATAAAAATTTAAATAATGGACAAGGTATTGCAAGTTTCTATAATATTATTCCAGTGAATATCCTTTATTTTGGCTTTTTGGTAACAGCAAACCAGTTTTTCCTGGCATATGGTCTTGGTAGACTATCAGGCAAGGGATCTTGTCTATCCCTAACCACAAAGTGGGCATGTGCCCAGGTTTGGCCAATTAGAATCTCCTTCCTGAAGATTGGTGGAGACCAACAATGGGCATGTGGCCAGATTCTGAAGAAAGGCCCCTGTTGATATCACAGAATAGTCATGGACAGCCATAATGGGCTGGACCTGTAATTTAAGGCTAACTCTTGCTTTAGTTTGCCATTGATATCACTGAGTTATTAAATTATATTGACCCTAAATTCCTGGTGCTCCCTCTTTGGAAATCAACAGGGATCATTATGAAGGAGAATTCAAGCATAGACCATAGGATGATGGGATCAGCATGGTATAATGGAAAAGGGCTTGGGAATGGCACAGATTTGGGTCCCAAATAAAGTTTTGTCACTGGATCACTGTGTAACACATGTAACACCAGTTCCGTGGGGTTTGGGGGAGTTTTAAATCTAGGCGGCCTAGCATAGTGTGCATAACCACAAACATCAGCTCTTTTCCCTTACCTACTTTCTCTGCCCCCACACCACTGTCCCATACCATCTTCATAATTCCTATGTTGCCAGATTGGTGGGAAATTTAAAATGTGCAATAAGAACTCGGTGGAAAGACAGGACATAGAAAGAAATGGAAAACCATCTAGTGAATCCTCAGCCACCTCCTCTCTTCAGATATTTTGGGCTCGGAGTCAAGTGTGGACTGAAAACTCAACAACTGGCTAGGTCTGTGTCTCGTGAACTCTGCCTGGCATGAACACTTCTGTTTCAGCACATCTGTGATTGCCATATCACCAGCATTTGCAGAATGGAGGATTAATTTTATTGTGCACTGGATCAGCAGATCTGGTGACATAATATTGCACTACGAAGAAGGATTACTCACCAGTTTCTGGATGCTACATTTTTAGAAACGAACTCCACTTAACGATAAGTGTTGGATCTAACAACTTCCCCCTTTTCCTCACTCCCACTCTCCAATCACCCAACCAACAAATACCACTTAATGCAAAAACCAGCTCTCTTGGGACCAGATGGATACAATTTTTCTTCAAGATAAAACTCTGGATATTCCCCCAAAGTAAAGGTTTTGTTATACTTCTTCAGTTATTAAAAACAGATGTGTCGTGTTTATAATGATGGCTCTGAGCAGTTTTTTTCTCCTCTGGGTTTATGGAAAGCAATTTGCGTAGGGTAAAATAATATAGCATTTGTGAGTCATTTTTGAGGAAAAAGTAGGGAAATTATATAGTCTACAAGCCAGACAGGGTTTAGTTATAAGGAAATATGGCCGTATCCCAAGGCAAACAAAGAGGAGACCTTGTTTTTATTCCTGTCAGAGACCCACTCAGGGCTTTGACTATCACTTTGTGACCTACGACCTCCATTTGCAGAAAAGGGCACGCAGAGCTGGGTTCTTCTCCATCTTTAGAGTTTGGCAGAGCTCAGTTGCATGCTGCATCCTGTCCTTTCCGTACCTGCCACCCAGCCAGTCCTGTTGCCCTTCCCTGGTGTCTTTTTCTAAGCACTTTTTTCCCATTCTCATGTAGGCTATCACAGAACCTTGTTGTTTCTCCAGGTAGCACACTTGAAAAATTATTTCTTCCTTTCTTGATAGCCTCATCTTTGTCCATTCTTCTGTCATTTCTACTTGCAGATAGATGGTTAACCAGGATTGTTTCCTGTGTTCCTCAGTTGGCTGAGGAGTGTGGAGTGAGTGGGGCCCTGTGGATAAATGTGAAATTGAAGTGTGTGTGTGTGTTGGCAGTGGGATTCCTTTATGGAGTGCTTATTACATGCCAGGCACTGCTCTAAGTTAGTCTTGAGAGTTTGTTACATTTAATTTTCAATATATCTGTATGAGGTAGAGTTTAGACAGACCTGCATTTAAGCCCTATTTTACCATTTATTTAGAGATATATATAAGCTTATAGGTAGGCAGTGTCCATATTCGGCTAATTCCTGTATTCTATATTTGTATGGTTCCAAAAACTGCTTTATCTGTTATATAGCCAGGGAAAGTTTTTTAAAAATGATTTTTAAAAAGGATTCTCTCAGTTTTCTTTATGTTTGAAGCTCTCATGACCAAAGTGGATATATGCCATGTTCATTTTTTTAACAGCACAAGTACAAAAAAAAATGATCAAAAGTATACAAACTGCTCTCATTTAGTCTATGCAAGCTGCAGACAGTAAAATATAATGGTCTACTCATTCTGCTGTGATTGACAGCCAAACCTTAGAGCAATTTGCACTCTGATCAGATAGCAAGGTTTCTCCCATAACCTTGAGGTCCAAATCTCACTGCCCTGTATTGTGAAATTCTCTGCCCTTTGACCCTTTGGAGAGACAGAGTCCCACATCTTCTAAGTCTTCCCTTGGTCCTCTGTTGACGTGTACAGTAAATGTCTGATTGTCTCTATTATGTGACCATGGCAGACACATAGAAATACCTAACTCATTTTAGCAAAACTTATCCTAATTGGAACTATAATCAAAGGTTACTGGAATGCTCCAGAAACTTACCTGGGGACATGGATTTGGTGTCTTTTGAAGTTTTAGTAAAATAAGTGGTACCTTCTTTGTGCTTGTATTTTCTTTCCTTCCAAAGGGGGAATGAAGAAGGAAAAAAAAAATTGAAAGGAAAGCTAAAGCATCTCCTCTTGCACAGTCTTCCCTTCTCTCTTTCTCTGTAGCAGAAAGTGACATGGGGCTGCGGGGTGGGTTCAGGGGGTTATGCACATCAAGTCCTCATCACCTGAGCTATTTCATGTGTAATGGAAAACTGCAGCTGAAAACATCCCAGAGGAAATGTTCTCTCCTAGGGCAGCCAGGGTCCTTTTCATCTTCACCTGAAGGCAGACCTCACCCAATTTAATGCATCATTTAGTTTGGCATCAGGGAAAAAAGCCTTCTCGGGCCTGCTCACAATGACCCTTGGGCTCCACAAAAAGACTGAGCAGGAGGGTTACTGGTTCTCACTTCCCCATTCAAAACCCCTTCTTAAGGGAAACTGCAAAAATGAACATGGAGCCAAATGAGGAGGTTGAAGAGCGCAAGCCTTAAATGACAGAGAAGTGCTTTCTCTAAAGCTTCTAGTCCTGTCACCCAGGAGATAGGAGGAGCCCTGGATGTATTTATAGATAGGTAGGAAGGAAGGAAGGGAGGAAGGAAGGGTTATTGAGAACCCATGATGTCAAGGCACTGTACCAGTCTTTTGGCATTATTGGAGCTAATCATCACAATGCCATTTATATTTTTATTATTCAAACTCTATTTTGCAGATTAGCAAACAGGGTTGGGTAATTTCTCTAAAGATGCAGAAGGGGCAGAAACAGGATTTGAACCTAGGTCATCTGTCCCACCAGTTTTTCCCCTCTCCTCTTTCGGTATGCTCTGGGGCCCAAAGTTGCCTCCAGAATCTCCAACTAAAATCAGCCTAGAGTTCAATCTGTTGGAGGCCCCGGTTCTCTCTCAGCTGAGGAGAACTCAAGGCAAGGCCAGTTAATGGCTTGCCTTCAGAGCCAAGCAGGAGAGAAGCCCCTTGACCCACCAGGAGGAAAGCACAGCTACAGAGTGGCTGTCTGGGGTTGGGGCTGTTGCACCTACATGCCCCAAACTTGGGGTATCTGCTGGACAATATTGGACCCACAATTCACTGTGAGTCAAATGCTTCTTACTAATTTCTTTATTCTTTCTAAATCTAAGAAAAAAAAATCTTTGGATGGGGAGACCTCTGGTTGCTTTTTCTACTAAGCTGTACATTCCGTCCCTGTCTCCTACAAATATATGCTGAGACTATTATAATTTTAAAATTTAATTTGATGGTTCTGTGCGCTTGTCATGTTTTATCTTGCTTAGAGTAAATCGCTATGGAATTTCATGCAATCATTTGGTTGGCCTACCATGATTTGAAAGAAGAGTTGTGTCTCTTTTCAACTGATAATCCTGTTTAATATCTGCGTGATTCACTACAAGATGCAGTTTAATGTTATCTGCCAATATTGTGTATAATATACGTGTGCCAAAATATTTCTTGCCTACTGTTATACAGTTTTGAATACAATGTTTGAAAGTTCTTTTGTGTTTTATCATTTAAGCAAAATATTGACAGAACAGGCTATCTTTTAAGAAGATTGGATAGTTTCAATGTGTGTGAGAGATACTTGCAGAGAAATTCAGTGTAACTGGGCTTGTTATAGAAATGGTATTTTAATATCATGGTAAGTAAAACTTTCTTATTAAACTTTCTATAATAATTGTTGAAATGGTAACATCCTTTGTCATTTAAATGAGTAGTCTAAGAATTTTGAGTTCCTGGACCTGGTCAAATGCTAACTTCACCAGTATTAAGCGATATATTCTTGGTCACATTATGTGGGTTCTCTAGGTCTTATATTTCTCATCTGTAAAATGGAATAATAGCACCTACTTATAGAGTTTGTTCTGGGAGGTAAGGATTAAATGAAGTAACCCATGAATGTACCTGGTACATGACAGACACTTATTAGATGGAATTTATTATTATCAGTCCTAGAGAGCCATGCTTATTTTTTCCTATTTTGACTAACTGGAATTTGGTGATATCCTGAAATGAAAACTCTCAAGACCACAGAAGGACACCAGTCATAATGTACAAATATTTTTTAACATTCAGATGTTTGGAAATGGAAATCAGCCTTTCTCCTAATCTGATAATTCTAATAGAAATGGGAATACATGAAGATAGTTATATTAAATCTTTACATACAGACAAACCCTTGTATACAATGCAGATGTTATGATAGATGTCAGTATCAGTATTAAGATGCTTCATGTTTGCATTAGTAATAAGCTATGATTAAAGTAAGCCAAGAATACACAGTAGAATAATTTCTTTTTTCATCACCAAATAATGTGTATATGTCACTTATGTTTAAAGAACCCTCCTTCTAAAACTTACTCTATATATAATATGGTGAATACAGTGTTTTTTACCAGATGAAGCTAGGTAATATGACAAGTATTTCATAAAGGAAATTATTTTTATCTTAAAGGAGGAACTAAATAGCTACATATAAAACAACACATTATAACCCATTAGAGGTTTATTATACATGAATTTTATCTAGGCCTTTTTTTGGGTGTATCTGTATTTTTAATTCCTATTGTGTTTTTAGCTAATGAGTTCTTTGAGGAGTTACCTAGTGAGTTGGATAAAACACAGTTTCATGTTCAAATGCACACATACTTGGTGAATACTAAGAGTTCTTGAGTTCAGTTTCTTCTTCGTCAATATGGACGGAGGTGCCTCTCTAGCAATACCAAGTTCATAGGGAGTTGGTGAAGGTCAAATGAGATTGTGGTTATCAGAGAGTTCTGTGGCCAGAGCACTGTACAGATGCAAGCAACTTACTTAAGTTGTGTCTTCTGGGTAAAATAAATTTCCTCATTACTGTATCCTAAATCTTGTGCCCTAGATATTTTTCCTTCCAGGGTTACTCACTAGAATTTGGTGGACAAATATGTATCAAAGACTTTATGAGCCAGAATTTCTTTAATGGGTGTGATGAAAAACAAAACATCTAAAGAGACTAATTTTGTCTGCAGATTGTCACTAGACATTGTCAATGATTTTAAAATGTAATTGATGATTAATTTTTTTATATATTCTCTTTACTTTTTTCCAAAAACTTTTAATTACTGCATATATTAAGGAAACATAGAAAAAAGGGACAACTTGCATTATTTGCAGCACATTGCAATACATTACCTATTTTACCTTCATTTCTTCTGAGAAAATTAATTGTGGATTTAATAACTTTCCACTTTCCAAGAACTTAACCCTTGAGCAAATAAGATGTGGGTCTGCTTGCTTTTTAAGTTTACTTAATAATGTCCTTGAGGATGGAATGCTCTTTGTGGATGGAATATAAATATAAGCACCCAAGACCACTTATATAATGCACACATATAGTTCCCAACAGTGACTTTCCCCACCCCCAAATCATAAAAAAAAAACCCCACAAATTACTGGATTTAAATACTCTTTCTTACAGGAAGTAACCCTCAATTCCCATTCACAAGTATGATCAATTGTAAATCTATCTCCTATTTTGCCTTAATATTGTTTGAACATCAGGAGATATTTTTGTCAATAGAGACCAGGACAATCAAAAAAGGAAATAATTTGAGAGCTAGGCAGAGAGAAGGCTTTCCTAGCAATATATGCCTTCAGGAGTGGAAATTTAGTCTCAAAAGGAATTCAGGGGAGCCTGGGTGGCTCAGTTGGGTAAGTGTCGGTTAAGTGTTGGACTCTTGATTTCAGCTCAGGTTATGATCTTGGGGTCCTGTGATTGAACCCTGCATCAGGTTCCACGCTAAGCAGGGAGTCTGCTTGGGGATTCTCTCTCTCCCTCTGCCCCTCCCCCTGCTCTCTCTCTCTCTCAAATAAATAAATAAATAAATCTTTAAGAAAAAAAGGAATTCAAGTATATAATTAGGTAGAGAATGGCATAAGCATTGACTTCCCTTCCTGAACCATCTTTCTGGTTCCAGTTTTCTCTTTAATCCTCTGTACGAAATACATCATAATTCATATTACTGGCTTCCTGAAGTAAACTGATATTTAGCATAATCGAAAAGACACAGTATCTAAAAGCACTAGGGTATTTTAATCTTCTCAAGAAAAGATGATTATGCTTTACAAGAGGAAATATTTTTTACCATTAGCTTTATTTCTCTAACAATTTTCTGGCCAAGAAGAAAGCAATAAATACCTACTCATGCTCAACTAATCTCAAATAACTTTTTGACAATCCATTTGTTTTGAAGTGCCAAATGCATATTCAGAATGTCACCTCCCTGCCATTTCTTTATCACTTTTGTTGGATTTACTGGTTCAAAAGAAATATGTCTTGCACAATTAACCTTAATCACATGGATTGAGATCAACAGTAAAATAAAATATTACATGTTATCAATTGAAACATTTCATCACATTTAATCTTACAGATCAGATTTGGGAGGTTATGAAATATGAACAATTCACACAAGAACAATGAATGATAATTATTGAAGATGCCTATAAGATACATTTTATCCATTAACACCCATTTGTTTTTCCAAAGAATGTTATGGTCTGCCATTGACTCTTCAGTATTGTCCATATTATCAGGATCAAGAAGAATATGAGTTTTTCAAGAAAATTTGACCTGGAAAAACCTGTAATGTGCAAATAATTTAGGTTATAATTGACAAAGAGCACTAGTGAAAGTTCATACTTGACTAGATTTTTGACTAGCTGTGATCTAGTCAAAAATCTCTTATCAGAACTTTGAGTGTGAATGAGATTATTAACTTGAAGCAGTCAGGTGCATCTTCCTCAGACGGTGTTTTTCAACTCTTCAGAGAAACAGGGTTCTTCAGAGAAACAGAACTGTTAGGATATTTAAGGGGATATATTTAAGAGGATATTTCTTATAAGAATTGGCTTATGTGGTTATGGAGGCAAAGAAGTCCCACAATCTGCCACCTGCAAGCTGGAGAATCAGGAAAGCTGGTACTGTAGTTCCAGTTAGAATCCAAAGGCCTGAGTCCCAGGAGCTCCCATGTCCCAGCCTGAGAAGAGAGAAAGAATTTGCCCTTTGCCTTTTTGTTCCATCTAGGCCCTGGTAGACTGGGTATCTTCCCACATTGGTGAGGGCAAATCTCCTTACTTCAGATTTCAGTTTGCTGAATCAAATGCTAATCTCTTCCAGAAACACCCTCACAGACACACTCAAAAATAAAGTTTTATCAGCTATCTGGCTATCCATCCCTTAGCCCAAGTCAGGTTGACACATAAAATTAACCATCATACCAGCCCAATGACCTCATTCAGTTGAGTAGCTAAGCATACTTTCCATAAGTAAAAATGAAATCAAAGTTTATTGTCTCCTTCTTTCTTCCTTCCTTCCTCCTTTTTCTTTCCCTCTCCGTTTCTTTCTTTTTTTTTTTTAAAGATTTTATTTATTTATTTGAGAGAGAGAGAATGAGAGAGAGCAAGCACATGAGAGGGGGGAGGGTCAGAGGGAGAAGCAGACTCCCTGCCGAGCAGGGAGCCCGATGCGGGACTCGATCCAGGGACTCCAGGATCATGACCTGAGCCGAAGGCAGTCGCTTAACCAACTGAGCCACCCA
>NC_138369.1:117197863-117206129 GCF_054177405.1 Leptonychotes weddellii | reverse complement strand
CCTCTCCGTTTCTTACATTTATTTTTATCTTTTCTTTTGCTTTTCATGCCCCATTCTGTTCACCTATAAAATGAAAATGGACTTATCAGCCTAATATAATCAAATGCTATGAGTCAGTGTAATTATAACCAAAAAATTAAAGTTGTATTAAATTAAATGAAAGTTTACATCTAAAATAAATATGAAGATGGACTTAAAAGAAAATGTAAAACTCTCTTTTTCTTAAATATTGCAGTAGGCAGGGCAATGCTCTCCACCCTACTCCTAAGGATGTCCATATCCTAATCCCTGGAACCTATGAATAAATTACATTATACAGCAAAGGGGAATTAAGGGTGCAGATAGAATTAAGTTTGTTAATTTGGTGGTTTTACCTCAGGGAGATTATCCTACAATATCTGGGTAGACCCAGTATAATCACAAAGGTCTTTCAAAGTAGAAGAGGGACACTGAAGAGGAGGTCAGGGTGATGTGATATAAAAAGAACTCAACATGTCATTGTTGGCTTTGAAGATGGAGGAAGGGGACTGTGAGCTAAGGAATGTGGGAAGCCTCTAGAAGCTGGAAAATGCTAGGAAATGGGTTCTTCCCTAGAGCCTACAGAACAGAATTCAGTCCTGCTCACACCTTGATTTTAGCCAAGTGAGATGTGTTGAACTTTCAACCTATAGAACTGTAAGATAATATATTTGTATTGTTTTAAGCCACTAAGTTTGTGGTAATTTGCAGGAGCAATAGAAAACAAACACAAATCTGTTCTGTCTGCTGAGGAAGAATTTGCAAAGAGTCTGTCTGTCTTAACTTGGTTTATGGTAAGAGGAGGAATTGACTAGAGTGAGTCAAAACTGATATTTTCTGTTGCCCTTGAAGCTGATGTATTTGTAGAATGAAAGCTTTTATTGTTATTCTGAAGCATTTTCTATCTTATTTGCAAGAGCTATGTTGACTCTCACTGATTTCTTTCTTAGCTTGAGTTAGTGGGGAGAGTAGAGCCTGAGAAAAGAATTTGCATTTAGGTAGTTTACTTGGGAAATGATCCCAGGAGCCAGCAACTGGAAACATTTGTCCATTGGCTCCCATCTCCTGTTGGTTGAGGGTTGCCTCAGGGAGGTTAACTCCACAGCACCTGGGCTGTGCAAGCATCCATGTCCAGTAAACTCCTGTGGGTATCCCACTCCTTCAGTATCAGAAAAACACCATGGCAAGCCGAAGATATGCTTGAAGCAAGATGTGGTCAATATTGGAACTCTTCACACCTTTGCCATGTAACTGTCACCACAGCCACAATTGCAAATGGAATCAGATGATCAAGAGGAAGTGAAACAGGGCACAAGGATCATCTGAGACAGTCTACCCCCTGCTTGCACCACATATTTGTCATTGAATCTTCAAAGTGCTCCTTTTTTGTATGCTAGGTTACTGGCAAGAGGAACTCAAGGATAACATGCAGCAGTCATAGCTTCCAGGTTAATGGAATTCCCACTGTTTTCCTTAGTAGAAGCAGTGGTGCCAAAAACTCTAATCCTGTCAAACCTAAAGATGTGGGGACAGGAAGCACACATTCTGTAAGTAGACCACTGTGAATGATAGAGAGAGGGACAAATCTTACTCCCACCCCTTGATGTCTAGACCTGTTTATTTTAGCTACTGGGGGCACAGCACAGCTGTTTGTTTAGTTCATATACTTGATTTTGGTGGGCAATGTCCCAACTCCATACAGGCTTTTGTCTTGAGTTATCACCTTAGTTGAGCCTTTAGTAAGCAATTCCATTGTTCCAGTAGGCTGGCTGCTTCCAGGTGTTGTACTATGAGGTAGAAGTAATGGATCCCTCACTCGTACATCGATTGTTGCACATCCTTCCCTGTAAAATGGGTCTCTTGGTTTATGTGGGAATCTTATGACAGTAAATCAAGCATTCTATATGCCCTTGAATAGTGGTGCTGACAGAGACGTGGCAGACAGGAAAATTAAAGCCATATGGGAGTGAGTATTAATTGCAGTAATGATGAATCACTGCCTTCTCCAGGGTGAAAGGGGTCTGATGTAATCAACCTGACATTAAGTGTCTGGCTGATCTCAAGCTTTGCTACTTTATCAAGGGCTTTGTATCAGGTTGTTAACACTTTGACAGGTTGGGTGTTCAGTAACAGCAGCTAGCTTAGCCTTGGTGAGTGGGAGTCCATACCGCTGGGAACATGCATAGCCTCTATTCCTGCCACCATGGTGATTCTATTCTTGACCCCATTGTGAAAGCATGCGGGTGGTAGAGGAAGGAGGCTGGCTGAGGATGAGTCACAGGATGAGTCAGCCTCATTGTTGAGTGTTTCCCCTGACTTGGATGCTCTCTGGTGGGCAGTAGCATGAGATCTGTTTCCACTGTGTACCCACTTCAAGTGGGTCCATTATGTGCTTCTTCCCTAGACCTTTTTTTCTCTTTAATTTTCCAGATTTGCTCCTTCCAGGCCCTGACCAACAAACCAACCCATTTTCCAATACTCAGGAGTCTATATATATCTTTCTCATGCCACTTTTTTACTACATAAAAAGTAAAAAATCATACACACTGCTCCCAGCTTTGTCTTTGGAAGGATTATCCCTCACAACTAACATTTAGGGCCATCCCCCAGAAGGACTATATTATAGTAGCAGTCCATTTTTAGTTTGTTCCAACATATTGTGCTGACTCAGCTATGAACCAGGTCCCAAGATTTTTCCTCTTCCATCAGCTGGCTTTGGGAATACTTCCCATCCCTCAATAAGATGTTAGGTTTAGGCATTGAGGCAGCAGAAGTAAGTGATAACAGGAGTCAGAAGTCCTGTTAATGTAGGTGTTTTGTACCCTCTGACTTTTCTTAGTCCTGATTTTGTGCCATTTCCATAGTATGATAGGTTGCTGCTGCACTTGTCTGACTCTGTAACTTGGTAGATATGAAAATACCAATTCGTAATGGGCTACAACACGTACATAGCCATTTGGAGGGATTTAATCTCTACTAGAGCTTAATAACAGCCAGGACTACTTTACAAAATGTGTAGTTTCTGCCACAGAAGACAGTCTTGCTTCAAAATCTGAAGTGTCTCCCTACTGTAGCTTTTGTTTATCATTTTCCAAAGATCTCACACTTGTGCTCACCATGGTTGCATGTATTTACCATGAATACCCCTGGTGCCATCTAATTTGTTGGATTATATAGTCTGGAGGGTAGGGCATCTTGTACTGCAGACTTGACTTATTGCTGAGCCTTCTTTTTGGTCTGGGATCCATTAGAATTTGTCAGTCTTCCAACTGTCCAACAAATAAATCAGAGTGGTATTCCTAAGAGCAGTATGTGCTGTCTCCAAAATTCAAGTACTATGTCTTTTTCTTAGTGAAAGGGCATGCAAGATGCAACAATTTTTCCTTTATTTTAAAGGGGATATCCTGACATGCTCCAGATTATTGAACTCCTAAACACTTTATTAAATAAAATAAAGCAAGTATAGTAAGATGTTAATTATAGATAGAATCTAGGTGTTGATATTCAAGGATTTGCTGTAAAATTATTTCAACCTTTTTATGTGTTTGAAAATTTTCATAATAAAACATTGAAAAAACATTTTTTATTTATCATAAGAAAATCTTACTAATGTGTCGGGTCCCTGAATCTTTATAGGGTTTCTCGTCTACCTTGTGATATGCATGTGTCTAAATAGAAGAGCCAGAGTACTTACCAGTTGTGGCTCACCAGCCTAATTAGTATAACCTCATTAAGTGAACTAGTGTGATGCTCTATGGAATATCAAGATGATCAAAGTTCTTCTGGACTTGATTGTAACAGAATAGGAGGGTTAATATATAGCCCTATGACAAGACCAGGAATGTGTACTCTTATCCTTTTCATATGAATGTGAAATGCTTGTGATCATCCTTCAGGATGAGATTGAATAAAACACATTGGCTCAATGAACACTAAGTGCCAGAGGCTATGTTTACCTGTTCCAGGAAAGATACCACATCCAGCAAAGCAACTGAGATTGTGGCTTCCACTTGGTTAAGTTTGAGTAGTCTACTGTTATCATTCACATTTCATTTGCATTTTGCATGGGCCAAACAGATTAATTTCTTAGGGACGTGAAAAGACTGACCTCCCCTGCCTTTTTTGTTTGTGTGTTTCTGAACACAACAGTTTTACCATTCACTTAATGACAACTGGTAATCATCAAATTAGCAAAGGTTATCTGCAAAAGTTATTACATTATCTGTGCTGTCATTTCTTGAGGTTGATCAAATATCTAGAGTCCCAGACATTTCCTACATAAAGTGTATTATATTAATCAGACTTGGTTTACCACCAGTCTTTATAAAACCAGACCTAGAGAAAGAACTAGGTCTGGAGACACATGTATGATCTTAATATAGCAAATGTTCCCCTGCTTTAAAAAAATCTTTGAAAAGACTGTTTAAGAGCAGTTTTAGGTTCACAGCAAAATTAAGCAGACAATATGGAGGTGTCCTACCTATACACCTCCTGCCCCTACACATGCACAGCCTACCCCATTATCAACATCCCCCACCAGAGTGGTACTTTTGTTATAATCAATGAATCTACATTGGCACATTATTATACAAAGCCCATAGTTTACATTAGGATTCGCTCATTGTGAACATTTTATAGGTTTTGATAATGTAGAATGACATATTATTTACTACTGTGGTATCATACAGATTAGTTTCAGCGCCCTAAAAATTCTCTGTGCTCAGCCTATCCATCCCTCCCTCCCTGCTGGCACTGGTAACCATTAATATTTTTACTGTCTTCATAGTTTTGTCTTTTCCAGAATGTCCTATAATTGGAATAATATAGAATGTAGAATTCCCATATTGTTCTCTTTCCCTTAGTAACATCCATTTATGATTTTTCCATGTCTTTTTATGGCTTGACAACTTATTTCTTTTTAGCACTGAATAATATTTCATAGTTTGGGTTTACCATAGTTTATTTATCCTTTCACCTATTGAAGAACATCTTGGTTGCTTCCAAGTTTTGGCAACTATGAATAAAGTGTCTATAAATGAATGTTAAGTTTACAATCCATTTTGGTAATTACCAAGGAGTACTGTTGCTGCATGATAAGTTAAGATATGTTTAGTTTTGTAAGAAACTGTCAAACTGTCTTCCAAAGTGGCTGTATTAATTTGCATTCCTACCAGCAGTGAATGAGAACTTCTGTTGCTCCACATCCTTGCCAGCATTTGGTATTGTCAGTGTTTCTGATTTTTGCCATTCTGATAGGTGTAAGTGATATCTTGTTTTATTTCAATTCCTTAATGACATACAATGTTGGGCATCTTTTCATATGCTTATTTGCAATCTCCATATCTTTCTTGGTAAAATGTCTTTTCAGGTTTTTGCCCATGATTTAATTGAGTTGATTGGTTTTTTAGTTGTTGAATTTTAAAAGTTCTTTGTATATTTTAGGTAATAGTCCCTTATCAGATATCTTTTTTGTGATATTTTCTTCCAGTCTGTGACTTTTTTTTTCATTCTCTTGACCCTTACCTTCTAAGAGTCATTTATGGTGGCACTAATCTCTTCAATTCCTCCACGGATGTTGCATTACTTCTAATTTACTATCTTAGCCAGGAGATGGGGTGCAGTTGCAGGAGCTTCCACTTGGCCCTGTTTACCATTATGGCTTTTACTCCACATGTTAGGGAACCAGTGAAAGGATTCTAACAGCTTCTAAATGTATGCATTTAGGGATGGGGGAAATTACAAGTGAACACTTGAGTCCACTGGATTCACTGTGAATTGATCTTTAGTTAATTCTTTTAAAATAGTAAATGCACACTAAGGAAAAGAGAACCCTTAGAACTTTGAAGGCCAGGTGGATGTAGACCATGAGCTGTCACTCATACCATAAGACCCAAGATGCCATGATGGCTCTGTGGAATGCTTGGGCTTAAGGATTTCAGGTGATAGTTAAGCGTCAGTTTCTCCCTATAACATGGAAATAGTAATTACACCTACTTCATGAAGTTGTAATGAGAATTAAATAAAGAAGATAATGCTGGCATTTAGTATGTTCTCAATTCATGCTGGTTACAGTGCTAATGCTAGAGTTAATGCTGCCTATTTTAAAAATATAGTTTTTAGAACTAGCTCTGTGAGGGAGTGCTGAATAATGTAAGGAGAAGAATGAGATACAGAATAAGAAAGAGAAGCTGAAGGGAAAAGAGAGGAAAAAAATGAAAAAAAAAAAGAATACAGAGAGAAGAAAAAGGAAGGAAGAGAAAGAGATAAAGAAAAAGAAAAAGAAAAAAGACAAAAATTAAGAAAAAAAGAGAAGATTTCAACTATCTGTATGCTATGAACAGAGGTACAGACTTGCCAAATGCTGTTGGCTGTCAAAAGTTTCTCTGAGTATACTATAAGACTGGAATGCATTTCAACAACTAAGCTCAAGTAACGCCAAAGGCTCAGGTTTAGAACCATAGTCATGATTATCTTCAATGCCAGTTATCTATTGCTGCCTAGTAAAAATCATTCCACACTAGACTGGCTTACAAAAAATAATGTATTATTAGTTCTCATATTTCTGGGGACTGACTGTGCTCAGCTGGACGGTTCTTGTTTGGGGTCTTTCATACAGTTGCAGTCAGATACCAACTAGAGTCATCTGAAGTCTTAACTGAGCTGTATGTCCACGATGATTCATTCAAATATCTGGTACTGGTGGTGACTGTTGGCTAGCACCTACAAATGATTTCTTCACTGGCCTTGAGCTTCCTCACTTTATAACGGCTTCAAGGAAGTCTGACTTCTCAGTTGGTGGCTTAGAGCTCCAACAGGGATGAGTAACAAAAAATTTGCACCTACCTTTAATTTACTACACCTGTTCTCAAAAGACAAACCATGTAGGAGACAAGTATGATTTCTGGGTCCACACAAACCAGCAGAAACACTGTTAGAGATCATTGCAAGTGTGGAGTTAAAAAGAGAGCAAAAATTATGATCTTTATCCTGAGGAGACTCAACACCTAGTTAACCTGAAAGGAAAATAAGTGTTGTTTAGAAAAAAAATCTTACTTTACTTTTGCATTCTAGAGGAAGAACGAGCATTAGTAATGATACCAGATACTCAGAGGCCACTGGATTTTTGTTGTTAAGCTTGATAGGACTTTTGGGATGAGAAAGATAAGACCTTCTTGGACAAGGCCCAATTAGAAGGTTACACAGAATGGCTAGGTTTCTCTACATTAAGAAGTTAACATTAATTCTGGATTTTGTGGTAGTGACCAGAAGGCATAGGCCTGAGGAGGTACACTCCAAATTTGCTTGGGATCACATAATTATTTATTAGCAAATAAGCAACTTTTAAGTCCCCCTCAATACAGGATTCAATACATACTGTTTATAAAAATCAAACCCATAGTATTATTACTTTTGCATGAAGAAATCTATACATGTTTGGTATTTTAAGCACTTATAATTTGTTTAAGAGAATTTGGCTTCTTAGAGTAAATGCCAGATATATGATTCAAATTTTACATGTGGGATTGCATTATTTGTTTAGACTTAAAATTTTATGTTTGATTTATGACATTTGCATGATTTCCTTAAACACTTTTGAAGAGTTTATGAAGTCAGAAAATATATTTAAAGGAAAAGTGAATATACTGAACTTATAAAAACAGCTAAGAATATTTTAAGGCATTTAAATCTGTTAATGGGTCAAATATTAATAGAAGGTCTTTAAAAATGTTTGCTTAAATGTGTTAGGTGTATAAGATTTGTGGGGTAAATTTAAAAGAGTAAGGAAGTTTTGATTTTGTAATCATAATGAACTGAATATTAATTTTTATTTTTTTAAAGATTTTATTTATTTACTTGAGAGAGAGAGAGTGTGCACAGATTGAGAGAGAAAGAGAGAGCGCTGAGCAGGGAGCCCGATGCCGGGCTCAATCCCAGGACCCCAGAATCATGACCTGAGCTGAAGTCAGACACTTAACTGACTGAGCCACCCAGGCACCCCTATATTAACTTTTATACCAAAGTAAACCACTGAATAGTATTGTCTGTGCACAAAAGTTACCCTGAAGTACATTTAAAAAGCTCACATTTAAAAGTATTCATCCTTTGAGTTGATAATTCTAGCATATGGGATATCCACTTATCAGTATGCTGCTTTTCAACTGTTGAATCACAGATCTGTACCTCTGAAACAAATAATACATTATATGTTAAAGAAGAAGAAGAAGAAGAAGAAGAAGAAGAAGAAGAA